>NW_026851700.1:0-314265 GCF_026571515.1 Ruditapes philippinarum
AAACTTATGATGAGACATGGTGTATATAATGAGACATGCGGTCTATATAATGAGACATGATCTATAAATGAGACATGGTCTATATAATGAGACATGGTCTGTATAATGAGACATGGTCTTATATAATGAGACATGGTCTATATAATGAGACATGGTCTATATTGATGAGACATGGTCTATATAATGAGACATGGTCTATATAATGAGACTATGGTCTATTTGATAAAACATGATCTATATAATGAGACATGGTCTATATAATGAGACATGGTCTATATAATGAGACATGATCTATATAATGTGACATGGTCTATATCAACAAACATAGTCTATATATATCATGAGGAATAGTCCATGTAAAGAGACATGATCTCTATTATGACAGATGGTCTATATATGATGAGAAAGGTCTTTATAATGTGGCAAGGTCTATACTATGAGGCATGGTCTATATGATGAGACATGGTCTATATAATGAAACTTGATCTTTATAATGAGACATGGTCTATATTAAGATTCATATTCTATAATATCATGAGGAATAGTCTATGTAAAGAGACATAGTATTTATTATGAGACATGGTATCTATAATGAGACATGGTCTATATAATGCTTTTTATAGGTTTTTTAATTTTAAATCTATTACTTTCCTAGAGCCAAAGATATATATTCTATGACATATAATGTTAAGAACTAAATGTGTCTTTATTTTTTTTTAATGCCGAACAACATTTACTTTTTTGTGGCGTGACTTATGACAGCTTATCCGTTGTTGCGTGAGTTTATCTCCCCTAATTCCAGATAAGCTTACCATCAATACAAATAAAGTCGTGGTACTGAACTTACTATATATACAAACGAATTCACGACAAAATAAAATTAGTGGCGTGGCGCCTATTACCTTAATTTCACAATGTATGAATAAAACGTCAACAACAAAAAATCCGCGAAAAGACGTCATCAAAAATTGCGAAAAAACGTCAAGCACAAGAGATTTTCATCAAAACAATGGCAGACTTCGACACTATATACGAAGAAACAGATGATGATAGTAACGCTGGCGAGTATATGATCCCAGTCCCAGATCCAATAATAATCAGAGGAGCTGGTTAATATAACAATGTGAGTTACATTACGCTAAAAATAATCCGTGTTTGTGTTGAAATGTCTGAAACATGTTTCTAACGTAGCCTACATGCTGTCTGCTCGACTTTTCCTTTGTTGTTGGTACATATATTTTTTTCTCATAAGTTAATCAGGAGAAAGTTGGTCAAATCAAATACAGAATGAATGTATCGAACCTTTTGAATATTGCTGGTGAATGTTTTTAGTCTGTGATTGACCTGTGAATTTATAATGTGAAATAGGGAATTCATGATATTTAGTCCAACTAATTGTACTGCGCGACGAGATATTGTGCTATTTTCGTGTCTGGGCAATATCTCGCCTCTACAGAGATTCTGCCCCAGAACGAAAATATCTGGCAATATCCGGTCTTCGTCCCCCGGGGGAACAATGCACTTTTCAAGTTGATCTGGATCACTGGAGCGCTTGCTTTAAATTTGACAGCCGTATATTGGTTGTCAAGAGTAACGTTATGTCGGCATTTTCCTTGAAGCGATTTGATTGGATCAAATTATTACATTAATTATCTGTATATTCCGTAAAATAAAAAAAGAATCATACATGAACTTACTAATTCTGTAAGCTTCTATGCTGGTATATCCTTATTTCCCCGTTTAAATTATCATATCGTCTGTTAGTGATGTTAAATGCATATAAAGACAGGTCTACTATATAATGTCCACTATGAAAAAGTCTAAATAGCGCTTAAAAATGATTTGAAGCGGCGCGGTCACGTGCCAAACCCATTCTACAAATATTTCAGGATTAAGTCCATTTACATAAACAAAATTAATGCTGATATAAGTATTCTCTGAAAATGATTTAAATTTGGAGTCCAGAAATAAATCCTGATTGAATGTGGCCATTGATTTGCTGGTCCAATGATATCTTGAATTATTGACTATTTACTATAGATTTCAATATTTCTGTTTGACATGCTCGCTAACTATTGCAAGTACACTTTATGATACGCACGCACAACTCGTGCATTCCTCTCCTCATGTAACATGTGTATATTCAATTTATACTACTATATAAGGAAATAAAAATCTCAATACAACCGTGTATGACTTACATGGGGCATTTCAAGGGGAATGAACTTTGGTTATTGAAAAACAAATGTGTCATCAACCATGCTATTCATTCCGTAAAATTATTATTAAAAAATAAAAATAAAAACTTTTTTCATAATTTTATTACTTACCTAAAAATAACACACATAAGGGCATCGTCTCTCTATATATAATCCGGTCTTCGTCCCCGGGGACGTTGCCTCGTGTTATACATGTTATTCATTCCGTAATGAAAACATCATAAAGATAGTTACCCCCAAAAGAAAGCCAAGCCCCATTTTCAATAATATAGACCCCGAAGAAAACCCTCTTCCGGGGATATATCTTCCCCTTCAGTGGCATTTTAAAGTTTGTTTGTAAAGAATTCGCTCTGTCTATATATATAATCCGGTCATCGTCCCCGGGGACAATGACGGATTATATATACAGTCGCGATATGAAATATTCGATCATTTCTTTTGCCTCGTAAAGGGAAGTTTTTCCCGGGAAGAGGATTTTCTTGGGGGTTCTTCTATTTTATAAATGGGGCTTGGTTTCTTTTGGGGAAGTATCTTAATGACTTTTTCAAACAAATATATATCTTATAACACAATTATCATTACTTGAAGGTGCTGTGGGCAACGTCCCCGGGGACGAAGACCAGATTTATATATATAGAGGTAAAATATCTTACACTAACAAACTTTTATAATGCCTCTGAAGGGGAGATTTCTCCCCGGAAGAGGGTTTTCTTCGGGGGTCTATATTGTAGAAAAAAGGGCTTGGCATTCTTTTGGGGGTAACTGTCTTAATGATGTTTCATTACGGAATGAATAGCATATATAACACGAGGCAACGTCCCCGGGGACGAAGACCGGATTAAATATAGACAGACAACGCATTTATTTTATTATGTATGCTACAGGAAATGGGGCTTGGCAGTGTTTTGGGTTAATTTCTGAATGCATTTTTTTACGGAATGAATACCATATATATGATGAGGCAACGTCCCCGTGGACGATGAGTACAATAATGCGTACAGAGCGAATTCTTTACAAACAAACTTTATAATGCCACTGAAGGGGAATATATATCCCCGGATCGGGGGTCTATATTATTGAAAATGGGGTTTGGTGTTTCTTTTTGGGGAAATAAAGTCTCATCCGAAAGACTGATTAGTAATTTTAGTTGGCCAGCCCGGGAATCGAACCCACAATGTCGAGATTACAAGTCTCGCACTCTTACCGATTGAGCTATGCGGGCTGGCATAAGATATAGCAAATCGAATATACATTTTATGCACGTGTGTGTAATTATACTGCTCTTTCCTAATAGCGCCCCATTTAATCATGCGATAGTAACTTCAAAAAATCGAACTTGACGAAGATTGCCGAGTTGTTACGATTGATATTGTAGGTGGCGACGCCTATTTGCTGAAATGTCAATAAGCGTCTGAGTGACCCTGATCAGGGAAATACATACGTGTACACTGTCAAAGAAATACACACTAAAATGTTACTGTCCCCCGGGGGACAAAGACCGGATATTGCCCAATATCTCAGAATCAAACTTTGGTACGTCAATATATTTTGACTATCATGATATTATGAAGCCCTTCACAGTTTTTGTCAAGTCCATGCCATTATGTTGCCCCATTTTGTATTCATTTAAAACTTCATAACCAGTGCCAGCGATGCAGAAATTTGACATGTCATGTCAAACTCCTTTGTGCGGACATAGACATCCTAGCTCAGTTATTCACTCATTTTCAATAAGCAGGTGCATTCGTGTCACTGGTTTAATATTCTCGTTCCCTTAAGATATTAAGTTTGGTCTATCAACCTAACAATATACCATTGCGGTAGTCCAACTACAATACAGTTTAAAAAAAATGTTATCTCATCAGAAGTCTGACGCGTATACGAGAAACCACAAAGATGAGACAAAAAGTAATCGAATTCCATGAAAGAGATGAAAACTCAAGAAATATGCCTGGAAAAGGTGACTTCACAAAGTCAGAAACTGGAGAAAAAAAACAAACACCTATGTTAACAGATTATCTATCATCACTTTATCATAAGTTCATGTCCGAAAATCCAGATGCCAAATTATCATTTACTTCTTTCACTTGAATCAGACCGGCAAGAATACGTCTGACATCTATGATCACTAGAGATACCTGTTTATGCAGGAAACATCAAAACATGTCTCTAACACTTAAGTCACTGTCAGAAATCTGTGAATATTGAATGCTCAATCAACCGTGAAAAGATGACAGATGAAAAGGAAAGGCTGATACAAGAAGCTGAGAAAGCATTGTCAAGTGATATAGCTGTTGGCCAATGGAAACGTGTTGAGACAGAGGTGAAAGGTCAAAAGAAGAATGTAATGAAAGTCGTGAACATTACTATTAAACCAGATGACTTTATGTCTCATCTTAAAACCCAGATAGAAGATTTTGACCAACATGTCATAAGAATAAAGACCTAATACTCTGAAATGAAGAATCTTCAAGAGAACTTACCTGATAACCATTGTATTATACACATGGACTTTAGTGTAAACTATTCATGTAAGTCAGTTCAGGAGATACAATTGGCCTTACTGGAACCAGACCGCCGTGACTCTTCACCCTGTGGTCGTGTACTACAGAAAAGATGGGTCTGATGAAATACAGCACAAGAGTTATGTCTTTATATCCGATTAGATGGGTCATAATGCCAATACAGTCCTTGCAATCACTGACAAACTTGTACCAA
This sequence comes from Ruditapes philippinarum, assembly GCF_026571515.1. Classification (NCBI taxonomy): domain Eukaryota; kingdom Metazoa; phylum Mollusca; class Bivalvia; order Venerida; family Veneridae; genus Ruditapes; species Ruditapes philippinarum. The sequence goes on from NW_026851700.1 coordinate 4,938, forward strand.
CAATTAAAGATCTTATTCCAGGGGTAACATGGGTACATTATTGGACTGACAGTCCTACATCGCAGTATAGAAACAAGGTCATCTTCAACTTTATAGCAAACCACAAGGATATACATAGTATTCATGCAAGGTGGAATTATTGAGAAGCGGGGCATGGTAAGGGGCCATGCTATGGTCTAGGTGGTAGAGTTAAGCGTATGGCAGACGAGGCGGTTAACTCTTGCAAAGTGGGCATTCAAGATCCCTTTGATTTTTATGCCTGGCCACAATCACCTAACCGTTCCATGAAGAATGTTAGCTTTGTGTTTGTGTCTACGGAAGAATGTGAGAAGAAAGCTGTAGAAACAGGTAACCTGCATCTCAAACCTATAACTGGGACAATGAAAATACACTCAGTACTGGGAAAAGGCAACAATAGCGTCTCAGTTCGAAACACTAGTTGGTACTGTAAAATATGTGTATCTGATGATAGTGAAACATGCGGTACTTGGAGAGACAATACACTTGTCCCAAAGTCTTCAAAACCTACAAACACAGATAAAATATCAAATATCCAAGTTGAAACAGTTAAACACATTTCTGTCGATAAACCCAATATTGATAAAAAAAAAACCTATCATGTTGACGACTACGTCGCAGCTTCATACTTAAGTCACTGGTACATTGGCAAGATCATGAATTGTGATGATGAGGACAACACATTCGAAATAACTTTCTTACAAAATCGCAAACGGATGTTTCAGTGGCTGACAAGACCTGATAAAATCTGGGTGAATAACGAGGACATTCTATGCAAGGTTTCGAGACCTTTGGCAAGCGGCAAGTCAAAACGCATGTTAGTGTTACGAGATGGTGACTTTGAAAGAGTTGAACAAGTGTTTAATCAAGTAAACCAGTAATGATTCATAAAGACATGTACGTTACCAACATCTTCGTTGAGGTGGCTGTTGATATTGTTTTCATCTTTTTTTGACAGATTATTGTTCATATAATACAAGTTGCATTTGATGATTACTTCTGGCGTTATATAGACATGTATTCAGTTGAAAAAAGTAAAAATGACATTTATGTAATGGACATTTCAGAAACACTGCATGTTGCAAAAACAACTTTTCATGTGATTTAAGTAAAAAATTAGTTAAAACAAAACAAAGTTACCACAAGTAAAATTCAGAGATGCAAAAATAATACATATTAAGTTATAAAACAAACAAAAAATTGTTTATTGTTAAGGCGTATATGTTCTTGCCAAGTTTGTTTTCCAGTTTTTTTCAAGTTCATTTCTCGCTGACGCTAACATTATATCATTTTTATGCGTGTTTCGTGTTTAACACTTGTTATCATGTTAAAATAGTTGCTAAGTTTTAAATATCTGCCTTTTCAAGACAAATAATTGTTGTTTTGATTTGGTTATAATATTAGTAACGAACATTTCATATATCATTCTGTTTGTATTTTTGATACAATTCCTGTGAAATAACCACATTTGGTCCATACTTTGGTTGCATTTAATCTTTAAAAGGTTCAGGTGTAATATTTAAATAGAAGAATAAACGAGGAACAGACTGAAACATTTTTATAATCTTTTTTTTTTTAATATAATAGATCACTTTTTTTACTTGAACAACATTATACACAGTTTAACTAAGCACATAACAATTAAATATTGTTATTTAGTACTAATGTTTTTCTAAATTTTCTAAAAAATAACACTTTGTTTCTTGTAGTGAAAATGCTTAAATGTGTTTTTTACCAACCATTTATTGTATAATGACCATTTAAAGTTATTGTAACAAACATTTCATGACAAAATTTGTACATCACAACTCTCCTTCTTCAAATGAGGATTTTGCAACAATAACTTATGTTTTTTTCAAAATATTACACAAAGTTGTTGTTTAAAGATTATATTTTTCGATTTAAATGCTAAATAAAGCATTCTAAATCACTGATTGTCTTGTCTTTGGTACTTCCTTGATGCACCTGCTTATTGAAAATGAGTGATTATCCTTATAAAATGTCCTTGACTTCAGCCTAATCATTGTACTATAATGTATTCTCGCAGATTCCAACCTTCTTCCATTACTGAAGATTATGTGTTGGCATTGGTTAAAATATTGTTCATGAAAATGAACAATTTAAAATTTTGTAACTATGTGATATGATTTTATTATTAAAACACAGCCTTTAAAGTTTGATTTATTGACATTGAAATCAAATGAGGCACAGATACAATTAATTAAAGTGCTGCTACTGTGAATGCTGTATGTGCATTAGGTGGTAGAATGTTCCATCAACTGATTGTTCTAATACTCCTGAATGGTTGAAGGTCTGGTCAGGATGCAAATTCTTCCCACCCTGTGGCATTTGGCACCTAATGAAATAAGAAAAGTGCAGGTATTTAAGTTATGTATCATGTTTCTGCATGTCTGTATTGTGCTAAGTATATTAACTTTATTTCTACTGACTTGCTAATGATACAAATAAATGATATTTTCAAATGAGATGTGTTTCATTCTAGATTTGGCTTGAGTAACAGATTTAATGTAGAATTTCCATCAACTTTAACAGGAAAGGTAGGTAACTTTACTCAAATTTATTTGAATATTTTTCTGCATTTGTCATGGTTGTCATGTATTTATTTTGATTGTCCAGAATTTAGTCAGAAATGCGTAAAATTGGCATCTGTGAAAGAAAACCATTTGGTTACAATCATGTTAACTTAATTATCCCCTGCCTATTCAAAGAAAAAAGCGGTATGTATAGAAATGGACTCTATCTTTCTGTCTGTTCGCACTTAAAGAAGATACTTAAGTGGCTAAAATAACAACAGTACTTTCACTTTTATGATGTTATTCATTTTGTAAGTTTTTATGTAGTATTTTTCTTTTATGTGGCTTAAGAAAATAGAGAAGTCAAAACTGTCTCTGTAGAACTGCACTCTTCATGTCTGATCCATAACTCTGCCATTTATCAATGTATTTGAAATATAACTTGGCACAAATATTGACCATAATAAGAAGACATGTCATGTAAAACACTCAGTTCCTTACCTCCAAAGTCAAGGTCACACTTGGAGATCAAAGTTCAACAGTGTCTGATAGAGAGAACATTTCCTTTTCTGTTTGTTTATAATTGAAAATAAAGTTTTGGTTTAATATAGTCATCTGATGAAAAGAGTCTGTCAGTGACATGAATTTACATTTGATATAAACATGTATGAACTTGTCCAGGAAAATTTTTTAGTAAAGCCTGCCAGTCTTGCTTAAATTTTCCTGAACTCATTTCATAAATGAGCCGTGTCATGACAAAACCAACATAATGGGTTTGCCACCAGCATGGATCTAGACCAGCCTGCGCAAACGCGCAGTCTGATAAAGATCCATGCTGTTCGCTATCAGTTTCTTTACTTGTAAAAGGGTCTGTGAGCGAACAACATGGATCCTGATCATACTGCGCGGATGCGCAGGCTGGTCTGGATCCATGCTGGTCGCAAACCCATTATGTTGGTTTTGTCATGACACGGTTCAAATGTAATTTTATTTTATCTGTTGACAACTCATGTCTGATCCTATATTTATATATAAAGTCATTAAATAAGTTATTAAGTTTAGCGATAATTAAGTGTATGTATCTCTAGCCTGATCAGAGATTTACAAAGATTCTTCTTTCAATTTAAGGATTTTGGTATGGTCACAGTACAATTAAACTACTGATTACACAAACCAATATAGCTTGAACTCCACTGATGTCCAAAAGCCTTAAAGTATAAAAAAACATAGATCAGCTGAAGCACTTAAAACAACAAGATATGCAAAAGATAATTAGGAAATAAACTTAGAAATATATTAAAAATTGCATTTTTATGCCATTCTTTGTGCAATTTTCAATTTTTGGTCATTTTTAGCTATTTGAAAAATTATTCTGTTAAAACTGAGCAAGCGAATGATCTGAAATTATGCACACAAGTTATTGGTCTGAACCTCCTTTTCATGGAACATTAATTTCTAAAAACACATTTCCAGTCCTGTCTTGTTACAAAACGTCAGTGGAGTCCCTTTAAAGACAAATCTAAATAATCTATGTTCTGTCTTATATGTTACAGGTTGCACCAGAAGAGTTTAAGGAAACTGTTTTACGTATTAACAGTACACTAAAGAAAGCACTACCTGTCAATATAAAGTGGTTATTGTGTGGTTGTATATGTTGTTGTTGTACACTAGGCTGCTCTCTCTGGCCGGTTGTCTGCTTAAATAAAAGGGTGAGACTTTATTCTATTGTAAATCTAGGTTCAATATTCACTTATAACTTTTTTTGTCACTTTAATAAGTCGTCGCCTAACTCTAAAAGTGTCCTATGTTCATTTTTGCAAAATTTGAGATAAATGAACCATTCTTTTTACTTTACATTGCTCTATCTTTTAAGCTTTGGGTTCAAGGTAATGATGACCTAGAAACGGAGTTATCGAGTATGAACTTTGCTCTATGTCCACATTTCGCATGATTGTTTTATCCTTATAGTAGGGTATGTACGTTACTTAGGACAATTAAATAGTGAAACCTGAAATAAGCCAATCAAAACACGAACTGTTGGTCAGATGACCTTGGTCGTTTTCGCAATGATAGTGCGCTAAGGAAGTCAAAACTTCCGGTAGAGAATTTTCTTGCCAATATTTTTTCTGCCTAATGCCATTGATTGTGTTTCCAAGCAAGATAAAGTAATAATATGTGAGTATATTAAACTAAAATCTCAGTATGTGTAACTGCAATTTGCTTTTTTAATGTCAAATGCACTGTACAATCTCAGAATTTTAAGAAGTTTTACAAAACCTAGTAAATATAATTCGGATCAACAATATTTCGGATACATAAATAAATAAATTAAAGTTTACCTTTTCATTTTTATCGTGAGCTATACTAAAATCACTGATATTATAATCTACTTAAATTTAAATATCATTATAGGTTAAACCTTGTGTTAACTATTGCCCGACGGCATTTAAGATCTGTTGACAAAAGTGAACAAAGTTTGTAGAAAATTTAACGATTTGATAAGCAATGATCAAGACTTTGGTGTGATTTTGAGATTGATTATCCTATTGTGTCACTGCTCTCTGGAAAAAGTTGTATATAATGTTATATGGAATGAACAAGTCGCTGGACGAGGATCTAATGAACTTATTAGTGCTGTAACTGTTATTTTAGAAAACGCTTTGAAGGCTCATCCTCATGTTAAGAAAATAACGTTGTGGTCTGATAGTTGTGTACAACAAAACCGGAACAGCATGATGACCACTGCTTTATAACTATTTCAACAAAATTATCCTGAAGTGGTTGAAATTGTTCAAAAATTTTGTACTCCTTGACATTCCAGTATTCAGGAAATTGATAGCATTCACTCACATACAGAGAAAAAGCTGAAAGTTTCAGAAATTTATAGTCCTCTAAGTCTAATTAGAAAACTTAAGCAAGTCCGTCCGGATAAAACCGTAATCATACAACTAAAAATGACGTGATTTTTGACTATCGAGCGGTTGCAGAGAAATTCACATTTAACTCTGTCCCATAAACAAGAGTTAAAGCATTGAAAATGTGAATGAATTGCCGTTTCAAGTGTTTTTTAAAGAGTCATATGTTGTCCAGTACACAGAGGCGACAATTCTAAGGACAACAAGGTTATCTTGTAAAGCAGACCTACTTCCTTTGCCTAAAATTCTGAAATGTGGAAAGGGTTTGTCTGATGACAAGAAAAAAGATATAGAAACCATGCTACGATTTATACCGACAGAGGATCGCATGTTCATGAAAAGTCTGTGCAAAATATAAACCTTTATAAGTGCAAGTGCTATAGTATTACGCAAACAGACATCATAGGAATTTGTTCATGATATTCTATAACACAATATATCAAATACTCATCTACATCTATACTTGATTAATATTATGTTTGAGAAATTAACTAAATGAGACATTGGAATATATTTTCTCCTTAGCTCACCTGTCACAAAGTGACAGGGTGAGCTTTTGTGATCGCTTTTCGTCCGGCGTCCGTCCGTCCGGCGTCCGTCCGTCTGTAAACTTTTTCTTTAAATGACATCTCCTCATAAACCGCTGAACCAATTTCATCCAATTTTCACAGGAATGTTCCTCTGGTGGTTATCTTTAAAAATATTCAAAGAATTTAATTCCATGCAGAATTCTGGTTGCCATGGCAACCGATAGAAAAAACTTAAAATATCTTTTTTTTTAAAAACCCAAAGAGGTAGAGGTTAGATATTTGGCATGAAACATCTTCTAGTGAGTGTCTATCAAGTTTGTTCAAATGAAAGCCCTGGGGTCAAAATTGGCCCGCTCCAAGGGGTCATTGGTTTTCCCTATATGCATATAGTAAAAACTTATAAAATCTTCTTTTAAAGAACCAAAAGAGCTAAAGCTAAGATATTTAGCATGAAACATGTTCTAATGGGTGTCTACCAAGTTTGTTCAAATAAAAGCCCTAGGGTCAAAATTGGCCCTGCCCCGAGGGTCATTGATTTTCCCTATATGCATATAGTAAAAACTTATAAAATCTTCTTTTAAAGAACCCAAAGAGCTAGAGCTAAGATATTTAGCATGAAACATCTTCTAATGAGTGTCTATCAAGTTTGTTCAAATAAAAGCTCTGGGGTCAAAATTGGCCCTGCCCCAGGGGGTCATTGATTTTCCCTATATGCATATATTAAAAACTTTAAATTAAAAATTCTTTGAAAAAAACAAATAGCTAGAGTTTAGATACTAAGCATGAAATATCCTTCTAGTGAGTGTCGACAAAGTTTTTTCAAATAAAAGCCCTAGGGTCAAAATTGGCCCTGCCCCAGGGGTCATTGATTTTATTTATGTGTAAAGCAAAAACTTATAAATCTTCTTTGAAAAAAACCCAAATAGCTTGAGTTAAGATATTTAGCATGAAACATCTTCCAGTTAGTTTCTTCAAAGTTTGTTCAAATAAAGCCCTAGGGTCATAATTGGCCCTGCCCAGGGGGACATTGATTTTCCTTATATGGTGTATAGCAAAAACTTAAAAATCTTCTTTAAAAAAACCGAATAGCTAGAGTTTAGATATCAAGCACAAAACATTTTCTAGTGAGTGTCTCCAAAGTTTGTTCAAATAAAAGCCCTGGGGTCAAAACTGGCCCCTCCCTAGTGGTGTCATTGCTTTTAACTATATGTGTAGTTAAAACTTAAAAAATCTTTTTTTAAAAAACTCAACGAGCTAGACCTTAGATGTTTAGCGTGAAATATCTTCTAATGGGTGTCTACCAAGTTTGTTCAAATAAAAGCCCTGGGGTTTAAACTGGCCCTGCTCTGGGGGCCTATATACAGGTGAGCGACTTCAGGGCCATCATGGCCCTCTTGTTTGATGTTGTATTTTGGCATCATGTTATTGTTGCATTTATTGTTAAAAACTGCAAGCCACATGAATAGTTGATTTACGTTTAATATTAATGACTACTACATGGCAGATTTGATGAAGTACCTTGGCAACAGGTTTTCTTACATAAATAATTTAATAATGTTAACCTTTAAGTCCATTGAAAAAATGTTAGATAATAGAACATTCAAGTCTTTCATGATTTTTTTTCACGGTATGACGAGACGCTGTTTTATGTTTTTGTTTAATACAAACATTTTGCATTAATGTATTATGTTAATACATACAGATTGAGATTTTGCAAAGTAACATGCTGTATATGAAAATATAGAGACAATTTTATACCTTTTATATGATGTATAAATATATTTGTCTATTATTAAGATATGTTTCTTTGTTACGTAACTTACGATCAATATTTATGTTTAAGATATCAATTTCTATTTGTCATGACAAGAACTTATATTTATTAATGTTACAAAAGTTATGATAAACAGTTATAAATTGTTAAAACGGTTGTGACTAAATATTTGGGGACCAATAACATAAAGTCTTAACACTTTAGGTTTGATGCATTACGTTACGTTTAGGTCGGTTTTCTGAATTTATTTTCCCATAACTTATTTAGCAAGTTTTATACTATTATACAAAGAAACATCCAGTCGCTCATTTGCGTTGAAAAATTATTGCGACGGCTTATAATGATTTACAATAAAATCTAATTGCACATACGGACAAGCATAAAAAGTGCATTTTAAAGGTTAAAATAGCCTGTGTATGTAATAATTTCTACCATTAATGTATTGTATCTCTGGCTCCTTCATTAAATTTTGGTATTACTTTGCTTTATCTCCAATGACGCACTTTTAGAGTGACTTTTTAAGAAATATTTTGACCTTTTGCTCTATCTCAAATTTGTTTTTTTTTTCATATTTACTCTCAGTCTTTCTCCAGAAAGAATAATAAACACCTTTTGTGCGCATTAAAATCCTAAATATATATGTGTGAAACATTTCAATTCAGTGGGGTCAGGTGGAAAAAAATATTAAGATGCAAAATGTTTAAAGTCGTTTTTCTTAAAATAGCATTTTGGCAGTTAGGACATTTTAAGAGTAAGCCGACGAAGTGTTAAAATAGTAGATGTGCAAACTTGTTTTACACTATCCATTATTTTTAAGAAATTTAACACAAACTTGTACATGTTTTTTCTTCGAACAGTTACAAGTTACGGGTGGCCTCATGATGCTATTGTTTAAGGTGTTTACTTTTAAAATGCTAGTTTGTTATTACATTTGTATTTGGTTCACAGTCATGTTTCCTGATTTGTCAACATTACTGGTTTGCTCTAGGAATAATCTCTGGCACATTAATGAAATGATATATAATTATATAAATTGCAAGAACTTGTTTTTTAACCAACTATGAATAAATTTGTTAAGGCTATCAGGTCTGTGTGATTTTACAGTTTTTGCCTTTCATCATCTACATTATATATATATACTGTATATGTGCAAACAAGTAAATAAATATTTTTGCATCATTAAATTTAAAAAAAAGAAGAATATTTTACTATACTGACTCACTGTAATTATTTAAACTGTTTGTTATACAATCATGTGATGTCATATAATGACTTATGTACATGTGAAGTGTTTTGTGGTTTTTAAATAAAAGCCCTGTCACTTAAGATATACGAGATTTCGTAAGGTTCTTTTATATCTCTTTTTCTGTACAGGATCTTGACATTTTTTTGGGTTATGTAAAATGCATAATTATGTAAAAGGAAAATCTTAAATAAAAAAAGTAGTTTATGACCATAGTTTGCTAACAAGTAGTATACAGTATAGTTTGATTCATTCTGTACAAAGATAGTTAGGTATTTCTTTCTTTTATAAAAAATATATTCCTTTATAGAACATTAAATGTTTAATGATTATCATTTATTGATGACCTTTAAAATGATATAATGTTAGGTTGTGTGTTAAGTGAATGTCATACTTACTCTTTCCTGCTGTAGCCCTTTGTCACCAGTATAAAGCCAGGCCAACCTGCACAACCGTGCAGTCACACCAGGCCCTATATTGTTGGCTGGCTTAATTTTTGTAATTTAATATTGACATCCCTTAAATTTTGAATGGACTGTTCCAATTTTAAAGCTGGGCAAATCCATTACACAGATTCAGCAGGTCAATAGTTAATTTTAAATTCTGCTTAGAGCATTGAAATGTTTGAAACTGGAGAGTAATCAGGGTCTGAGGTTAATAAAGAAATTCTCCAACTGAATCACAAATCTCAGTTATTTGATTGGTTAGAAACTGCCACATAATGTACACTAACCAAGGGAAATCCTGAGATTTGAGAAAAAAGAATCAGAAAAAATGTATTGTAACCTCCATGCCAGATTAACAATTTTCTTTAAAATGAAGATGCTTTATAGTTGATATACTACTGGTAAACAGTTCAAATCGGGTATTGTGCAATACAAAAAAAATCAATAGGAGGTTTTGAAGAATATCAATATAACTCAGCGATAAGAAGCTGTAACTGTTTAACAATTTGATAAACAGTTTTTTTGTTTTATTTCAGACCAGACATTCTATAGAGAAAGTTTTAGACTGGGAAAATAGTCACCTATACCATAAGGTAGGGAATTTTACTTCATAATAAAAATAAACAGAATATTGTTGAGTAAGAACAGTGTTGTTTTGATAATGTATATTTCAACATCAAAACACAAAAATTATGTCTCCCAAAACTTTTGGGAGACATATTGTTTTTGCCTTAGCTGTCCGTCTGTCCTTCCAGTTGTCAGTCCGAGCGCACGAGAGGGTATATGTTGGGTACTAAATACCCAACAACTACCAATCCTACTCATTCCCTATATATTGTTGGGTATTTTTAGCTCACCTGTCACAAAGTGACAGGGTGAGCTTTTGTGATCGCTTTTCGTCTGGCGTCCGTCCGGCATTCGTCCGGCGTCCATAAACTTTTACTTTAAATGACATCTCCTCGAAAACAACTAAGCCAATTTCATAGTTCCTTTGGCGGTTATCTTTGGAAAATTGTTCAAAAAATTTAATTCCATGCAGAACTCTGGTTGCCATGGCAACCAAAAGAAAAAACTTTAAATATCTTCTTCTTAAAAACCCCAAGAGCTAGAGCTTAGAATATTTTTGGCATGCAAACATCTTCTGTGAGCTGATCTACCAAGTTGTTCAAATAAAAGCCCTGGGGGTTCCAAAATTTGGCCCCGTCCCAGGGAGAGAGGTCATTGATTTTCCGGCTATATGCAATATAGTAAAAACTTTAAAAATCTTTCTTTTGAAAGAACCCAAAGAAGCTAGAGCTAAGATATTTAGCATTGAAAAATCTTCAATATGTGTCCCTTACCCCAAGTTAATTGTTCAAAATAAAAGCCCTTGGGGTCAAAGATTTGCCTCGCCCCTTGGGCGTCATTGATTTTCGCCTATATCAATATAGTAAAAACTTAAATAATCTTCTTTTTAAAGAACCCCATAGAGCTAGAGCTTAGTTAGATATGTAGCAATGAAACATGTTTTAATGGATGTTTGCCCAAGTTTGTTCAAATAAGAGCTCGTGGTGGTCACAAAATTTGCCTCGCCCCCTGGGGTTCATTGATTTTCCCTATATTGCATATAGGGTAAGACAAACTTAAAAATCTTCTTTATAAAGAACCAAAGAAGCTAGAAGCTGTAGGATATGTTGCATGAAACATGTTTAATGGATGTTATGGCCACCCAGTTTGTTTGCAAATAAGCAGCTCTGGGTCAAATTGGCCTGGCCCCGGGGGGTCATTTACTTTTCCTTATATGTGTATGCAAAAACTTTTAAATCTTTCTTTTGAAAACTCAAATAGCTAGAAGTTTAGATATATAATATGAAGCATCTTTAGTGAGTGTCTTACAAAAAAGTTGTTCAAATTAAAGCCTGTGGTTCAAAATTGGCCCGCCCAGGGGGACATTGATTTTCCCTATATATGTGTTAGCAAAAACTTAAAAAATGCTTGCTTCTAAGAAAAAAAACCTGAATAGCTAGAGTTTAGAAATTAAAGCATGAAACATTTCCTAGTTAAGTGTCTACAAAGATTGTTCAAAAAAAAGCCCTGGGGTCAAAACTGTTCCTGCCCCAGGAGTGTCATTGTTTTTAACTATATGTGTAAAGAAAAAACTTAAAAAATCTTCTTTTAAAAAACCCAAGGAGCTAGACCTTAGATGTTTAGCATGAAACATCTTCTAATGGGTGTCTTCTAAATTTGTTCAAATAAAAGCCCTGGGGTTTAAAATGGCCCGGCTCTGGGGTCTATATACAGGTGAGCGACTTCAGGGCCATCATGGCCCTCTTGTTAATGAATTTTGATGTATTGTTGGGAACTTTTTTACACAACAAAATACCCAACAAGAATACAAATGTAAGAAACTTTACAGGAGTGATCAGTACCATTCCTAGTTGTGCATAAAACTGGCACATTCGGCTTCGCTGCACAAAAAGGCCGTCATAGCTAAAAATAGAAAAATCTTGTCCGACCTTAACAGGTCAAACTACTGGTGGGATTTCAAGCAAACTTAACAGGAGTAATCAGTACCATACCTAGTTATGGACATCTCTAGCATGTTCCACTTCGCTGCTCAAAATGGCCACCAGAGGTAAAAATAGAAAAATCAAATTACTGGTAGGATTTCAACCAAACTTGAGTGATCAGTGCCATCCCTTATTGTGCACATCCATGACATGTTCCGCTTTGCTGCACAAAATGGCCGCCAGAGCTAAAAGTAGAAAAGTCTTGTCAGGCCTTCACAGGTCAAACTACTGTTGGGATTTTAACCAAACTTTACATGAGTGATCAGTACCATCTCTAGTTGTGCACAATACCGGCATGTTCCGCTTCGCTGCACAAAATGGCCATCAGAGCTATAAATAGAAAAATCTTGTCTGGCTTTCATAGGTTAAACTACTGGTGGGATTTCAATGAAACTTCACGAGTGACCATTCATAGTTTTGGAAGACATGTGTTTTTGTGACAAAAACCCTTCTAGTTATAACATACGATTTTATAATGATTGTGGTATAATGATCATTTTGACCTTAAAATTATTGTATGACAAGAGCATCAATACCTAGGTGAAGTGATTAAGGTTAAGATTAAGCATTGAATCACTTGTATGTTAGCGCTGTAGGTTTAAATCCTACCAGGGTTTCTGAATTTTTTCATGAAAGGAAATTAATATCCAGGTTAGGTTTACAGTCTTGGAGAAGGTCAGTGGTTCTACTCTGGTGCCCACTTGTGACTGAAATAATGTAGGGAGGTGTGCCTGCGGAATTTCTCCATCAGTTAACTGTAAAATGAAAGTGATAAAATATTTCCATGTAATTTGAAACAATTATTAATCAATAAGATAGTCATTATTTGTATGTTTCACAAGTTTATACTAAAAAACTTTTATGGAATGTTGGTGGTTCTACTCAGGTGCCAGTTCATGCCTGAGTTATTGCACAGAAGAGCACCTGAGCTCTTCCTCCACCTGTAAAACTGAAACGTTCCCATATGACCTATACTTCGTTGGTGTAACGTAAAACCCAATCAAACAAACAAACAAAAACTAAATAATTTCTTCTTATTATTGTATATATCTGCAGTTAACACTAAGCATAACTAGTTTATATTCTGTGGTTGTATTCCAGCTTGGCCTACATTGGAGGTTATCTAAACAAAGATGTGATAGTAGTAGTATGATGGAATATGTAAGTTATTGTTTTATAAAGTAATGTTATGAGAGATATTAAAACTTCTGATGTAATGATGTGAGATTATTTATATTGTTAATAGATGTGAACTCTCCCTATTTAAGTGGGAGACACCCTCTTTCTCTTGTCAAATTATGTCTCCCCCACCTTGGGGGGAGACATATTGTTTTTGCCCTGTCCGTCCGTCAGTCCGTCAGTCCGTCCGTCCGTCAGTCCGTCCGTCAGTCCGTCAGTCCGTCCATTCTTCGTTTCCGGACGATAACTAGAGTTCCTTTTGACCTACAGCCCTCAAACTTCATAGGATGATTGGTCTTATAGAGCTGATGATCCCTATTGTTTTTGGGGTCAGTAGGTCAAAGGTCAAGGTCACACTGACCGTTGGTCAATTTCTCGTTTCCGGATGATAACTAGAGTTCCTTTTGACCTACAGCCCTCAAACTTCATAGGATGATTGGTCTTATTGAGCAGATGATCCCTATTGTTTTTGGGGTCAGTAGTTCAAAGGTCAAGGTCACAGTGACCGTTGGTCAATTTCTCGTTTCCGGATGATAACTAGAGTTCCTTTTGACCTACAGCCTCAAACTTCATAGGATGATTGGTCTTATAGAGCAGATGATCCCTATTGTTTTTGGGGTCAGTAGGTCAAAGGTCAAGGTCACAGTGACCGTTGGTCAATTTCTCATTTCCGGATGATAACTAGAGTTCCTTTTGACCTACAACCCTCAAACTTCATAGGATGATTGGTCTTATTAATCAAATGATCCCTATTGTTTTAATGGTCAGTAGGTCAAAGGTCAAGGTCACAGCGACCGTTGGTTAATTTCTCCTTTCCGGATGATAACTAGAGTTCCTTTAGACCTACAACCCTCAAACTTCATAGAATGATTGGTCTTATTGAGCAGATGATCCCTCTTGTTTATGGGGTCAGTAGGTCAAAGGTTAAGGTCACAGTGACCATTGGTCATTTTCTCATTTCCAGATTTCTCCAGTTCCATTCCTGTTTCCATTCACAGTTATTCTCAGCAGTGGGGGAGACATGCGCTTTTTTACAAAAGCATCCTCTAGTTTTTAAATATATTTCTTAGAATTAGGGGTGTTTTAAAAAACTTTGAAAATGAAGACAAGGCTAGACGTAATACAATATGGAATACATGTAATTACAGATTTTTGGACTCGGGGGGTGAAGCTAAATTGATATGATTTGATCCATCAGAAATTTCAGTTAGAACATAACATATTGCATTTCATATACTGATGAAGGATTTTTAATGATGACTCAGAAGGTGTGTAAAAACACATTAAAGTTTTTAGTCTTAAACTTTAAATTGTCACATTCTAATAACTATACTGGCATGCGAGCAGTTCCCGTACAAAAATCGTAGTTACTTAAACACTATTTTTTATTACGCTCAACTCACCAAAATTTGAATGTTACACATCAATATTCGGCTCGTAACACAAATCATGGAAATTCCATCATGTTCTAAACATAGAATAACCCTTAGTTATGAGGCCTCATATGGGGTACCGAAATTATCCATTATTTTGTATGAAGAGAAGTAGTTCCCATACATAAAATTTAACCCACTATAATTATTCGGACCTATTTTTCATTTATAATTGTTGAACAGACCATTTTTTAAGAGATAAATAGATGAAATTCAGGAAATAGAAAGTAGACTAAACGCGTGTATATATTACCCGGTACCGTTACCCCCAACGCATTCACATGCGATGGCATGCTTGTATGCATGATATTTTACGCATCAAAGCCATAGAATTATTTTATATACATGTAGTAATATTGGTCAAAATTCTGATAATTAAACAAGTATTCATCACATTGCCTTCTTATCTGTAAACAGATGGTATAAGTGGAAAACCCTTTAACATGCCCCACGTGTAAGTATGTTTGCCCATGCGCGCAAGGACAGAATCCCCCAGATAAAACAAGGTCACGTTTTGACAACGCACAGGTGAAAGTGATTTAAAATGAGACTTTTTAGCTCGACTTTTCTATGAAAAGGGGAGCTATCCTACTCGCCCCGGCGTCGGCGTCGGCGTCGGCGTTGGCGTTAGCGTTGGCGTCACACCTTGGTTAAGTTTTTCGTACCACCCCACTTTATTTCAGAAGTATTACAAGTATGGCTTTGAAACTTACCATACTTGTTCACCATCATAACCTCCATCTACAGACAAGAGTACATAACTCTGTCAAGGTTTTTGACAGAATTATGGCCCTTTTTTGACTTAGAAAGTGTATTGAGCTTGGTTAAGTTTTTTGTACCACCTCACTTTATTTCAAAACCATTGGAGGTATTGCTTTGAAACTGACCATACTTGTTTACCATCACGACCTTCATCAACAGACAAGAGGACATAACTCTGTCAAGGTTTTTGACAGAATTATGCCCCTTTTTCACTTAGAAAATACATTGAATATGGGTAAAATCCACTTATTGCCTTAACCCTTTGAGATATTGCTTTGAAACTTTTAATGCTATTTCACATCATTACCCCCATCTGTACGCAAGAGAAGGTAACTCTGTCAAGGATTTGTTTTAAAAATTAAGTCCTTTTATCGACTTAGAATCTTGGTTAAGTTTTTAGTACCAGTCCACTTTTTGACTGAACTGTTTGAGATATTAATTTGAAAGTTGGAATACTTGTTTACAATCATGATTCCCAAACATGTCCAGGAGAAGGTAATTCTGTCAAAGATTTTATTTGAATTATGGCCCTTAACTGTCAATGTTTTGACTTAAACATTTCAAACTTTGCTGCAGTGTTCAAGGGTATCACACAATTCAGTAAAATAATTCTTCACTAAATATCTTAATGCTCATGGCCATTGTTCACTTTAAAAATACAGAGATTCTTGTATTGCCTTTTACTGCAAAAACTTTTTTTATTGGCAAGCAATAAAAAAGTCGAGCGCGCTGTCTTACGGACAGCTCTTGTTATACATACTGCCGAACTGACACTTAGATTTTGTCTCGTTTATGTATCTGCTTGATTTGAAATGAATTTTTGAAGAATGCATGTAAAAATCAAGCGTTTAAATGAAAAATACGGGTACTGCTTCTGTACGGGAACTGCTGGCATGCCAGTAAAGCAAGAAAGGACCTTATCTAATTAATTTTTTTTTAAAATCAACTTAGCAAGATGCCTTTAAAGTTAATTATGTATAAATGAAATTATTGTATATATTGCAGGTTTTAATTGTAGAATATATACCAAAAGTGTCGATATTTCGTCCAGACTGACATCAGTATGTGCAGAGGTTATGGATTATATTGTCTCAGTAACTGAAATATCAAACAGATGACAGTGATACCTAGATATAAAAATATAACATGTACAGTGTGGATTGGGGCGGCTAGAATAGAAACACTGGTGCTTTCTTCAACTTTCATACAGTAAACAATGTGTAATCTCACAACTTTCACTTTTATATTTGAGCAGCGTCACAACAAAACCAACATAGTGCGTTTGCGACCAGCATGGATCCAGACCAGCCTGCGCATCCATACAGTCTGATCTGGTGCCATGATGTTTGCTATCAGTATCTCTACTTGTTATAGGGTTTGTAAGCAAACAGCATGAATCCTGATCAGACTGCATGGATGCATGCTGGTCGCAAACGCACTATGTTGGTTTTGTCATGGCGCGGCTCATTTATACATCAGGGTATTGGACAGTTTCTTACAATTTATTGATAAATGATTGCACATCACCTTGAGTTTCATCTTATCATGAAATAAATAACACTGCTTAAAATGTTATAATATAATGTTGATATTTTAACAGCCTCATCTAAAGCATATTGTCTAAAGGGACATGCATATCAAGTGCATGCCTTTTATTTCAAAGATAGCCATAAATATATTGTATTTTATAGTAAATCCAGCAAGCATCTTATTGTAATATTACAGATTAAAATTCACCAAGTTTTGCACGATTTTACTTAGAGTGAAGATATTTTTTATTCAAACATTATAAAGTTTTGTGTTTTTATGAAAAAAAAATATCAATGATTTAAATGTTGTGAATTATTATTTTTTGAAAAACAATCACTTGGCAGTTTAGGATATGGTTGCTTAATCCTGGGGGGGGGAAAGAGAACTTGAAAAATTTGTCAATATCTTTTTGTCATCTTTATACAATATAAGTTATTTTCAGACCCTGTGTTCACAAAGAAAAGATCAGGATCAGAATCTGATGATCCTTATTTTATTTTCATTGTTTTATAAAACTGATCCTTTAATGCTAGAATTAAATGTCCATATTCGAAATATAAAATTATAAACAATTGCTTATTTGCAAAATTGGGATAAAACAACAAATAACAAAACAAATACATAAAATAATCAGATTGAAATGAGGATCAATTTTAGGATCAAGATCAAATTTTGGATCAACTGTAAAATGCCGATATCTTGTAAAAAGAACAATCAATTTATTCTAAAATTTCATAAACATGCTATTTCAAGTCCAGCTTTATCAAGTTAATACTGAATATTTAATATATGAGGAAAAATAATGAGGAATATTTGAGTTTTTAAATTGGATCCTGATCTTGATCCTGATCCTTAAATCTTTGTGAACTTGGGGCCGGATATTCATTGTTACTAATGGTAAGGTAAGGTCAGTGTTAAGGGGCACTAATCAGGTAAAATATTTGCTGTTTGATTTATATATAAAAATGCTGTAATGTGCTATTCTAAATGGAGCAAATAATAACTTAATAAATGAAGCCAAGTGAATATAAGGCATAATTATTTAAAAGTAAACTAATTAAAGTTAAACAATTATTTAAATTAATACATACTTGCAAATATAAAGATTGCAAATTAAAAACTATACACTGTATTTTGAAACATTAACATTTTCATCCATGTCAGCTTGAATTGTATCATTCTTGAAACCATATTATATAACAACATAAGTATTTCCATTTCATTTAATTTTTAGTGTTGTACATTTTCATTTATCTGTTGTTAAAGTACGTTCCATAATAAATGTATTTTTGTTGATTTTTAGCTCACCTGTCACAAAGTGACAGGGTGAGCTTTTGTGATCGCTTTTCGTCCGGCGTCCGTCCGTCCGGCGTCCGTCCGTCGTCCGTCCGTAAACTTTTGCTTTAAATGACATCTCCTCATAAACCACTGAGCCAATTTCATCCAAACTTCACAGGAATGTTCCTTTGGTGGTCACCTTTAAAAATTGTTCAAAGAATTTAATTCCATGCAGAACTCTGGTTGCCATGGCAACCGAAAGAAAAATCTTTAAATATCTTCTTTTAAACAACCCTAAGAGCTAGAGCTTAGATATTTGGCATGAAACATTTTCTAGTGAGTGTCTACCAAGTTTGTTCAAATAAAAGCCCTGGGGTCAAAATTGGCCCCGCCCCAGGGGGTCATTGATTTTCCCTATATGCATATAGTAAAAACTTAAAAAATCTTCTTTTAAAGAACCCAAAGAGCTAGAGCTAAGATATTAAGCATGAAACATCTTCTAGTGAGTGTCTACCAAGTTTGTTCAAATTAAAGCCCTGGGGTCAAAATTGGCCCCGCCCCGGGGGGGTCATTGATTTTCCCTATATGCATATAGTAAAAACTTAAAAAATCTTCTCTTAAAGAACTATAAGAGTTAGAGCTTAGATATTTGGCATGTAACATCTTCTAATGAGTGTCTACCAAGTTTGTTCAAATAAAAGCCCTGGGGTCAAAATTGGCCCCGCCCCAAAAACTTAAAAAATCTTCTTTTAAAGAACTCAAAGAGCTAGAGCTAAGATATTTAGCATGAAACATGTTCTAATGGGTGTCTACCAAGTATGTTCAAATAAAAGCCCTGGGGTCAAAACTGGCCCCGCCCAGGTGGGGGGGGTCATTGATTTTCCTTATATGTGTATAGCGAAAACTTAAAAATCTTCTTTGAAAAAACCCAAATAGCTAGAGTTTAGATATTAAGCATGAAACATCTTTAAGTAAATATCTACAAAGTTTGTCCAAATAAAAGCCTGGGGGTCAAAACTGTCCCTGCCCCAGGGGTGTCATTGTTTTTAACTATATGTGTATGGTAAAAACTTTAAAAATCTTCTTTTAAAAAACCCAATGAGCTAGAACTTAGATGTTTAGCATGAAACATCTTCAAAAAAAACAAATAAAAGCCCTTGGGTAAAAATTGGCCTGGGGGTGGGGGGGGGGCCTATATACAGGTGAGAGACCTCAGGGCCATCATGGCCCTCTTGTTGTGGAAACTAGTCGTAACTAATATAGCCACCAAATTGTTTCAGTCTTGTGTTTTAATGTTGTTTATTAAAAGAAATATAAATTGTTTAAAGTGAAACATATGTATAAATGAAAACAAATGTATGTATATTTTGGTATGTTTATATCATTAGTATTAATAGTTTTTAGGGCGATTGAAAGTAACTGCTGTTTAATTTTTGCATTCAAATTGAGTTGGCGGGGACAACTTTTTTTGCTATATTATGTTCAAATATTAGTCACATTATTTCCATATTAAGAAATAAGACTTCATTCTAATATTAAAACTGCATTATTACATGCAAAGTGTAAAAAAGAGAAAGTTTCCATGTAATATAATGTTAAATGTAGCGTCAGTGAACCAAATGATGTCTGGAAAAAATTTTCTCCTCTCAGTTTCAACATAAATTTATCAATTATTTTTTAATAAGCATGATTTTTGCTGTTAATTTAGATCTTGATAAATATACAGAATAGAAAAATGATGCAGTTTAATGAAGCAACATATTATCAATGGCTGTATTTGTTAAAAAATTTTAAATTATTTGTTTTTATGTTGAATGTTAAATAGCTGGTGAAAAATATTAACATAGGAATCAAGTATTGATATACACTGCCTTTTGTTATATAGTAATTTCATGCTAACAAAATTGTGTGATAGCTTTTGAGTCTAAAATTAATGTTTTGAAATGTTATATGTATTTGTTGTTAATTGAAGTTTATATGTTCATATGTACAGTTGACTCTCGGTAACTCGAAATCCAAGGGACTGGGCATTTTACTTCGAGAGAAACGGAATTCGAGTAACGTGGAACTATCGATATTACGTTGACATTCGTACATGTATATACATGTGCCTGATTGAATGCGCAAAGAAGTAGGTTTGTTATTGTTGTTAGCGGCAATGCTGCAATATTTAACCATTGAAATGACGGTAAATTACTCACAACTACATATTATAAATTCAAAATTTAATACATGTATATTATTAGTGAAACATAAACACACAATTATATTTGATTTAATTGATCATCGGACGAAACGAAATTAGCAACTATCGTGAACCGGAAGGACAAATTAATGTATGTAATATGCGGGAACATTAATTATACAAATGTCATTTAAGTTGATAACACACATTAATACCTAGGCTGTTATTTGACTAACCCCCGTCAGACTGACACGAGTAAACATTCTTTAGAAATGTAATCAAATTTTAATTTAATTATCTAACTGTTAAAACCAATTAAGTCCTGAAACGGATTAAAGTCACTTTTACGAGGTGTTAATAATACATGATGACCGGCAATTGAAAATTACCATGAAACGTGTACATCACGAGTGACAACATCTCACCTTGATGTCGCCGACCTTTGATCAGTCGTCTGTTTTCACACTTCGACTAATTGAGATGAAAATATGTTGGACTTTAATTGACGGGACCAAATTTTCTTTTCGACTAAACAGGAGTCTCGGTAAGTCAAAATTTGACCTAAGCGGAGTTAAAATACAAAGATAAAGAAAGAAATTTGACGGGACTTTAGAAATTATTCGACTAAGGCGGAAATTTGAGTAAAGCGATTTTGACTTATTGAGAGTCAACTGTATTTGTTGTTAATTGATGTTTATATGTATATATGAAAGAAGTATTAGAATAATTGTATATAAAGGACATATCTGACAAAGATTGTATAGGTCAAATGTGACTGACACCAGAAGATTAATAATATTAGCACAAATGCTAATTGAGAACTGCCCCCATATATAACACAATTTAATGTTTATTATAATATAAACACTGACTGTTGACCCATACATAAAATATACAACATCACCGTTATAATTATGACTTACATACAAAATACTGTTATATATTGGCATGTCTTGTGGCAGGGAAAAAATTAGCTGTTGATAACTTGAAAAGACAGGTGTAGAAAAAATAAATATAATGTGTAAAAAAAGATGTTTCAGATTGATTCCTTTTTTGGATCTTATATATAGAAAAATAGGTTTCTGCGAAATGCATAAAAATAAATACTGTTTTATTTTTGTATGTTTATTTCTGTTAGCACTTTCAATCTACTACAAATATCTTATGTTTCTGTCTGAAGATGTGTGCAAACAGAAATAAAGATATAAAAAGTGAACGTTATTTATTTTCTGCATTTCACAGAAACCTATTTTTTATATATATAATATGTATATAACAGTGAGTTGTCACTGGTTGGATTAACTTAAACAATCCTTAATGACTGCGGTACTGATAATTAGCCACCATATTCATTCAATTTATATGTATATGATACTAACAAATTATTGAAAATTGCAGTAAATTTTGATTAAAGTAATAATTTCTAATTTCTTACACCAAAACTTCAAAAAAAACTTTACAAACTTTATTTCCTATTTCACCAGAAATATATTCATGTAGAAATTACAATTCTGATATGAGGACCAAATATTGTTATGTCAATTATTCAAACAATGCAATTTGTTATTATCATGTTTTGTTTATCTAAATCTGTGTAAAATATTGTATATCGTTGTAAATTATGTTGGTGATATCTTGTAATGCTAAATCACATTTCACTGCCATATACGTACCATGATAATTTACTCTGTAACAACAACTTCCCATGATAACTTAGTTTCTAATGACTTCGCATGATAATTTACTTCCTTACAAAAACTTCCTATGATAATTTATTCTCTAACAACAACTTCCCATGATAATTTACTTCCGTACAAAAACTTCCTATGATAATTTTTTCTCTAACAACAACAACTTCCCATGATAATTTACTTCCGTACAAAAACTTCCTATGATAATTTATTCTCTAACAACAACTTCCCATGATAATTTACTCTCTAACAACAACAACTTCCTTTGATAATTTACTCACTAACAACTACTTCACATTATAATTTACTTTCTGACAACAACTTCACATGATAATTTACTCTCTAACAGCAACAACTTCCCATATTTCTTTTGTTTTGCCTTGAAAATTGAAAATTATGTTATTTTAACCCTTTGCCTACTGGATTTGATAAGCACTTGTCCAACTTACATTTCTGAAATTGTCTTACACCTAGGGTGGGAGAAAAAATTATATAAAATTTATGCTATGTATAATTAGGAATGCAATGTAACCTGAACCATCGTCGGATACCCACGATTGATAAACATGTCACATAACATGCAATCAATGTTAATGATTCGGCCGTGGGTATCCGATGTTGAACCTGAACTTGCTAAACCAGAAAGTGATTAACCTCTGCCATCAGTATATGCAAACCTACACACAGCTTTGTATACTGTTAAAAGTTTAACTTTTTATATCATGATATTGAAATCCCTTAATTTTCAAATGGACTGTTCCAAATTCAAGTAATTTTCAAATGGGCTGTTCCAAATTCAAGTAATTTTCAAATGGGCTGTTCCAAATTCAAGTAATTTTTAAATGGACTGTTCCAAATTCAAGTAATTTTCAAATGGACTGTTCCAAATTCAAGTAATTTTCAAATGGGCTGTTCCAAATTCAAGTAATTTTCAAGTGGGCTGTTCCAAATTCAAGTAATTTTCAAATGGACTGTTCCAAATTCAAGTAATTTTCAAATGGACTGTTCCAAATTCAAGTAATTTTCAAATGGACTGTTCCAAATTCAAGTAATTTTCAAATGGACTGTTCCAAATTCAAGTAATTTTCAAATGGGCTGTTCCAAATTCAAGTAATTTTCAAATGGACTGTTCCAAATTCAAGTAATTTTCAAATGGACTGTTCCAAATTCAAGTAATTTTTAAATGGACTGTTCCAAATTCAAGTAATTTTCAAATGGGCTTTTCCAAATTCAAGACTTCACAAATTCAGCATGTAAAGAGTTAAGTACATTGTTTACATTTATCTGATTTTAGTTTTCTATATTAGTGTGTTTGTGTCGTGCTGAATGTAGTTAGATTAAACTATGTAGATCATAAGCATTTTATAGTATATTATATCATATTGAAATCCTAGATTGTGTGAGAGTGTTCTAGCTATGTTAGTATATTTTACACATTTCTCATCAATTCTTGTAGATTATCACAATTATATTGATATGTTGAAAATATTTTATTTGAAATTTTATTACAAAATGAATATTTGTCAAATTAAAATGTTGAATTTCAAAAGATTTATTTGTTTTAGTTTTTTAAGCTTTTTTATGTTCCCCGAAAAATTTTGGGGGAGTACATAGTCGGTGCCTCGTCCGTCTGTCTGTCCGTCCGTTCTCTTGTCTGGAGCATAACTTGAAATCCCTTGGAGATAATTTGTTTAAACTTCATACAGTGGTAGAGGGCATTGAGGGGAGTGCATTGTTAAAGAACCATGACTCTATTTTGCCCGGTTTTTAATTATCTCCCCTTAAAGAAAAATCTTGTCCTGGACAGAACTCTAAAACTATAAGAGATATCAACATGAAACTTTTAAGGTGAATAGATCTCAATGGGTAGATGTGCAGTGCACAATAATCATAACTCTGCCTTGCCTAATTTTGGAGTTATTGCCCTTTGTTTATTTTTACTTTTTGAACTTTGTCTGGGTGTGCAGTGCATAAGAACAATAACTCTTTTTTCCCTAATTTTGGAGTTATTGCCCTTTGTTAATTTTAACAGCTTTGAACTATTTGTCGAAATAACTCTAAAACTATAAGAGATATCAAGATGAAATTGTAGGTAGATAGATCTCATGGAGTAAAATGAGTGCAAAAGAACCATAACTCGTTTTAGCCTCATTTTTTAAATTATCTTGTCCCCTTTAGAAAACTACTTTAAATGATCTTCCTCATAAACCACTAGCAATTTTAAAATGTTCCTTTTGGTGGTGCACCTTTAAAAATTGGTTCAAAGATATCATGTAGAACGTCCGTCCGTAAAATATCTTCCTTTTATTTAAATGACATCTCCTCATCAAAACCCCTAATTTTCCCAATTTCAAATGACATGTTCTAAGGGTCTACCAAGTTTGTTTCCATAAATTGCCCCGCCCGGGGGGTCATTGATTTTCCCTATATGGTAAAAACTTAAAAAAGTCTTCTTCGAAATTGCCCGCCCCAGGGGGGGTCATTGATTTTCCTATATGCATATAGTAAAAACTTTAAAAATCTTCTTTTAAGAACCAAAAGAGTTAAGAACATTTAGCTCGTTGCCATGGTCAACAACCGAAAGATTTTCCCTATAACATATAGTAAAAACTTAAAAAATCTTCTTTTAAAAAAACCATAAGAGCTAGAGCTTAGATATTTGGCATGAAACATCTTCTAGTGAGTGTCTACCAAAAGTTTGTTCAAATAAAAGCCCTGGGGTCAAAATTGGCCCCGCCCCGGGGGGTCATTGATTTTCCCTATATGCATATAGTAAAAATTTAAAAAATCTTCTTTTAAAGAACCAAAAGAGCTACAGCTAAGATATTTAGCATTAAACATGTTCTAATGGTTGTCTACCAAGTTTGTTCAAATAAAAGCCCTGGGGTCAAAATTGGCCCCGCCCCAGGGGGTCATTGATTTTCCCTATATGCATATAGTAAAAACTTAAAAAATCTTCTTTTAAAGAACCAAAAGAGCTAGAGCTAAGATTTTTAGCATGAAACATGTTCTAATAAGTGTCTACCAAGTTTGTTCAAATAAAAGCCCTGGGGTCAAAATTGGCCCCGCTCCGGGAGGGTCATTGATTTTCCCTATTTGCATATAGTAAAAACTTAAAAATCTTCTTTTAAAAAACCATAAGAGCTAGAGCTTAGATATTTCGCATGAAACATCTTTTAATGAGTGTGTACGAAGTTTGTTCAAATAAAAGCCATGGGGTCAAAATTGGCCCCGCCCCAGGGGGTCATTGATTTTCCCTATATGCATATAGTTAAAACTTAAAATCTTCTTTTTAAGAACCCAAAGAGCTAAAGCTTAGATATTTGGCATGAAACATGTTCTAATGAGTGTCTACCAAGTTTGTTCAAATAAAAGCCCTGGGGTCAAAATTTGCCCCGCCCCGGGGGTCATTGATTTTCCCTATATGCATGTAGTAAAAACATAAAAAATCTTCTTTTAAAGAACTCAAAGAGCTATGGCTAAGATATTTAGCATCAAACATGTTCTAATAGGTGTCTACCAAGTTTGTTCAAATAAAAGCCCTGGGGTCAAAATTGGCCCCGCCCCAGGGGGGTCATTGATTTTCCCTATATGCATATAGTAAAAACTTAAAAAAATCTTCTTTTAAAGAACCAAAAGAGCTAGAGCTAAGATTTTTAGCATGAAACATGTTCTAATAAGTGTCTACCAAGTTTGTTCAAATAAAAGCCCTGGGGTCAAAATTGGCCCCGCTCCGGGAGGGTCATTGATTTTCCCTATTTGCATATAGTAAAAACTTAAAAATCTTCTTTGAAAAAACCATAAGAGCTAGAGCTTAGATATTTGGCATGAATCATCTTTTAATGAGTGTCTACGAAGTTTGTTCAAATAAAAGCCATGGGGTCAAAATTGGCCCCGCCCCAGGGGGTCATTGATTTTCCCTATATGCATATAGTTAAAACTTAAAATCTTCTTTTTAAGAACCCAAAGAGCTAAAGCTTAGATATTTGGCATGAAACATGTTCTAATGAGTGTCTACCAAGATTGTTCAAATAAAAGCCCTGGAGTCAAAATTGGCCCCGCCCCAGGGTGTCATTGATTTTCCCTATATGCATATAGTAAAAACTTAAAAATCTTCTTTTAAAGAACCCAAAGAGCTAGAGCTAAGATATTTAGCATGAAACACCTTCTAGTGAGTGTCTACCAAGTTTGTTCAAATAAAAGCCATGGGGTGAAAATTGGCCCTGCACCAGGGGGATAATTGATTTTCCCTATATGCATATAGTAAAAACTTAAAAAATATTCTTTTAAAGAACTCAAAGAGCTAGAGCTAAGATATTTAGCATGAAACATGTTCTGATGGATGTCTAGCAAGTTTGTTCATATAAAAGCCCTGGGGTCAAAATTGGCCCTGCCCCGGGGGACATTGATTTTCCTTATATGTGTATGGCAAAAACTTAAAAATCTTCTTGGAAGAAACTCGAATAGCTAATGTTTGGATATTAAGCATGAAACATCTTCTAGTAAGTGTGTACAAAGATTGTTCAAATAAAAGCCCTGGGGTCAAAACTGGCCCTGCCCCAGGAGTGTCATTGTTTTTAAATATTAGTGTAAAGAAAAAACTTAAAAATCTTCTTTTAAAAACCCAACAAGCTAGACCTTAGATGTTTAGCATGAAACATCTTCTAATGGATGTATACCAAGTTTGTTCAAATAAAAGTCCTTGGTTTTAAACTTGCCTCGCTCCGGGGGGCCTATATACAGGTGAGCGACTTCAGTGCCATCATGGCCCTCTTGTTTTAATTATCTCCCCTTTTAAAAATATATTGTCCGGGAAATAACTCTAAAACTACAAGAGATATCAATATTAAACTTTGTAGGTAGATGGATCTCAATGGGTAGATGTGCAGTGCACAAGAACTTGAACTCTGCCAATTTGTAGTAATTGCCCTTTGGTCATTTTTACATTTTGAAGTTGTCACATTTTGAAGTTGTCCGGGATTTAACTCGTAAACCATAAGAGATATCAACTTAGCAAGAAACTGCAGGTTGATTGATGGTATTGATTAAAAGTGCAGTGCAAAGAACAGTTACTCTGCCTTGCCTAATTTTGGAATTATTGCACTTTGAACTTTTTCCAGGGACATAACTCTGAAACTACAAGAGGTGTACTTTCCTGTGTCCAAAACCTATTCGGGGAGCATCACCCGGCTCAAACCAGGCTCTTGTTTAACATGTAATGTTTCTTCCAGTTTTAAGTCAAGTTGACAATGCTTAAACAGTTGCCTTTATTTGTTGATCAGTATTATATATTTCTATGCAGGCTGACTTCTAACTTTACGTGGGTCTGCAACATTTCCCTTTTTTGGTTCATTAAGGTTTCCATTTTTATGTATTTATATTATTTTACGGCCAACTAAGAGATTCAAATTATTTTTCCTATCCAGTCATTAACATTTTATGTGATAATACTTTTGTATGGGCATGATAGTACTTGTGTATGGGCATCATGCTCTGACTCGGACATTGCCATGGTAACCGAGGCTAGAAATATGCCTTCCTGTTGAATTAGCTATCTCAGTGATATGAATGCCTTTTCATTTTGTATATATAAAACATCTTAACTATTGAAATTGTTTTGCAACTTTTAATTGTGTTATTGAAAGTTGAACAAATTTTTAATATGTATACACAACAAATCACAGAATAGCAAATGATATAGGAAAATGGATACAATAAATGATATTCAAATAACCACGCTGATTATACTTTAAGTCACACTGTTTATCTGTTGAGTAACATTTCCGGTACAAATATCACATAATTCTTATACCTGAAACTGGAATGTTCCACGCTTATATTTATTATATAATTCTATAGAACAGGAAAGTAGAAATTGATAAAAAGATATGTCCATTACATTAAACGTCATGAAATTATAACATCCCGAACCCAACAGTTTCCTTTATAATATCCTCTTCTTCCCATGGCAGAGCAATCAAGACTTGACCTGTTTAAGTACTACACGGTAGTATTCTGGTATACGGTTTACACTAATCTAAATACTTGTACCAAGTTTTGTTTGGATGATGTAGTTTCAGTGACTGCTATTCTATCACCAAATGGTTCCGCGCATATAGCTAGAGGCTGTGATAGGTTCTGTAGAAGAATCTTAATGAGAGAGCCGCCAGGAGAAATTTGATGAACATTAGATGATCTATATCCAGTAACGTAGATGTTTCCTTGGTGATCCACAGCGACACCGCCGGCAGATTTAAGGATATCGTTTGAGTATGAATAGAGAACATCATACTCTATTTTCTCGTCTTGGTCGTTTACGTGACTGATAGTTGATCTCGTGTCCTCGCGCTCTATTGGTGACTGTCTCGTGGCAACAGCTTCTAAATCTTCTGTCTTTAATGACCCTCCAGATACATTCTTCATATCACGTTGCGGTGTCCCCTTTGAACGGGCATCATAGGATTCTTCAAGTTTCTCATCAAATCCCTCTTCTAGAAGTGTAGTTGGCGAATTAGCAGAATCTCTATTCTTACTTTCTTTAAACTTACTATACTCTCCGTAACCCGGCAATGTTTTAGCCATCTCGCTGTGGGCTCGTCTTTCAGATGGAAGGCCATTACTTTGATCCCTACCGTGTCCAAGTACAGTACTGGAACGATGCCTCGGCTTTACCGGAAGTAAACGTTTTGGACCTTGGTCCTCGGCTATCTGCTGTTTATTTGGATTTCTCTTCAAAGCGATAGCCACCACTGTATCCTTGGTTCTATCTGTAATATAAATTTCTTTTCCATTGACGTTAGTTGTGACGTAATTTGTTTTGATGAAAAGTCGTCTGCCGCTAGGGTCATCTTCAATAGTATCGATCTCAACGCCATCTAGTGTCATTAATTTGATGTTGCCTTTGTCTGGTCCGATACAACCAACAATGAGGGTATTGTTGCTATAAGTGATTCCCCAGCATTCATCCATCATTCGTATCGTTTCGAGGTTCTTTAACTTTTGTCCAAGGTAAAATATCTCAATCTTTCTCTCCTTGGGTAATGTGACAGCAACCTTGTTATTGCCTAGCTCTGTGAAGTCACGTGGCCATGTTGTAAACGCCTGTTCGTAAATCAGTGACCCATTGTCTTCAAAGAGTTTAATTTTTTGATTGTTCTGATCTGCAAGAAGAATCCTTTTGTCAGACAGGAAAAGAACAGATGACAGACAACAATTTCGTGTATCAGATGGCGTCTTTGCGTCAAATTCAATTTCCGGTTCCGCTTTTCTGTCTCTCAACATCTTAAGTCCAGGTGAGGATGGTATGAAGGCACGACGGCGATGTGTGTGCACATTACCAAAAGACTCGACGGAGATCAAAGACTGCAAAAATGCCTCAAACGCTGAATCGATCTCAAAACTGTAATCTAACAGTTCAAATTTCTGATTCTGTTCCTTGGCAATCTCATCTTCATATCTTATTGACCTCTCTATACACTGCTGTACAGTTATAAATACCTGTGCGTTAGAACAGTGTCTGTTAGTTACTAGTAGTACGGTTTTGGCGTTTTCAACCGCGCTCTGCATCGCATTACACCACTCTATTTCCGTGTTGAGCCGATCTGTTTCCTTCAGGTGTACATGGTCGAACTGTTGGTTCAAAGTGGATTCCAATTTCTCTAGTAGAATGTTTACATTTTCCTTGTAGTTAGCAATCTGCTCCATTATTTCGTTTCTCTTGCCAGTTAACTTCTCTCTATTTACTTCACGGTCTGTTTTCATGGTTTTCAGGTGATCGAGATACGAATTTAGTTTATCAACGAGTTCTTCCGTGACGGCACCTTCCTCCAACTGCTTGGCTAATTTGTCGATGGAGGCTACTTTATCGCACCTTCTGTGTTCCGTGGCGACACACATTACACAGCATAGGGTGTTATGATCGGCACAAAACAGCTCGATATCTTTACCAACATGGTCCGGGCATGGTTGGGGAACTGACAATATACGTTTCGGGTGCCTTTTGATGATGTCCATTTCTTCTATTTTGTGTCGTCTGCTTATCTTCATCAGTCTGTGATATTTCAGGCAGTTGTCACAAAGAGGTTCTGCGCAGTCGCGGCACCAATACGAAGCTAAAGTGCTGTCTCCACCTTCCTCGCACGTGCCGCAAAGTTTATCGTCAACCTAAAATATGAACATTATTGTAAATACACTAAATATTTCAGTTTCGTATGATATTTTTGCAGTGTGTGTTTTATAGAGTCAACCGTATGTGTTATATTTTACACTATAATCTTAAAGGAACACCACTTAAGGCCTATAAATATAGATTTTGAAATTCTTACATAACAAAACGTAAAAATATATAAAAGATAATAAGGAAATATATATTCAGAATTGAAATGAACATCAATTTTTGTTTCGTGCGATTCTCATCCTGATTTGAGTTAAAGGCGTTTTTAAAACGCTTTTTATTTTGTTGGTCATTTCGCACAAGTAAAATGAGTATTCTGGGCAAAAGGATCGAGCGAATGACTTGAAATCTTGAGTACAAGTAATTAGTCTGGACCTTAACCAAATGGTGTTAAAGTAAGAAAACTAATTCCAGTCTTGTTTTGTCCAAAAACCTCCGTCTCTTTCTGCAATTCTTATCGTCCTTTTTGGGAGCCAAATTAACCAAAAACCAGAGCTAAGTTTTAGTCTTTGATGTTCTGACAAAAATGCACTGGCAATGTCACTGGTAAAACTGTACGCAATACTACTCTTACAATTATTTATAATTCGAAAGAATTGAAGGTATCTTGCAGTTAAAAGTTAATTTAATGTAATAATGATTTTTGTGTTGGGGTTTAAGTCGCACCTACACTGTACAGATCATATGACGACGGGTGGAGGAAGACCTCAAGTGCCACGAGCGGGGACCTGAGTAGAATCACCGACGTTCTGTAACTAGCTGGATATCCTAGCTAATAACATTATAAAAAAATGTCAGATGAAGCTTTAATACGTACCTGTAGAGAGATGGATTCTAACAGGGCTTCCATCATAGTGTTGGCGGGCAGTGTCTCTGCCCATTTATCGAGGGGCAACTCAGGTTTGATCACGTTAGTCATAGAATGGCATTTAGGACACGGAAACTCTTTGTGTGTCACCTGCAATAATAATGATGAGTATTTAAGTATTCCATTCCAAATATGTTTACTTGTATTTTTAAAATATGACTGTAGATTCAAGCCAGACATGGGGCATAGCTTTACTTATTAGCATGATTTCAAACCTGTACTTTCAAACACATGTATTTTCATTGGAAACTATTATTATCAGTTAATCCCTGTTCATTTACAATATGCGTTTCCTTCAAGTCAAGGCTTACATGATTTGCAGTCTATATTAAAAGAAATACACAAAATGTATGTTAATATGTGAATATATATATTATGTTTTTTTAAGCAAATACGCTTGGCACCACACTGTATAAAAAAAGTACCGCAAAATAACACATTCAAATCCTTCATCATGTAAGTAATGGTATTTTAGATACCGACGTTTTCATCAGAACACCTGATGTTTGCATAAGAACCTACTATATTTGCATCACTAAATAGAATATCCGACATTTCCATTGGAACTCCCTGTATATTTGCATCATAAAACAAGAAACATACGCGTTTCTTTTGCGCTTACTTTAAATGTTTGTTGTAAGCAAATTCAACACAGTTAAATATGATACCAAGAATATCTTAATTTTTACTATTTTCATACGTTTTTATTTATTTAAAAATTTAGACAATTTATGTACATTGAATAAATTACCTGTTTATTCCGGGCAGCGTGTTGTATATGAACTGTTATACAATGCTCACATAGAGTATGCAAACATTTCAGCATCTTAGGTCGCGTAAACCTCTCCAGGCACATCGGACACTTGATAAAATTCTCATCTACAGAATACGCCGACAGTCCTAAAATGTTCAAATCTTTCTGCTTCATATCCACTTCTGAAGAATCCATGGTTACCTTCCTTTGAACGTAACAATTTTATAATTAAACAAGTAATTTTTACTTCATCTATGGAGAAAGATTACCATATTTTCTACGACGACATTTTCATTCAGAACTTAAGTTATATCTGAACTATATCTGGTGATTTAAATGGAATTTGTTTAAAATCGATCATAATTTCTTTAGGTTATCTAGACCCGAACATTATAAAACAAAAGAACTCGTGGATATTTGATAACATGTTTAAATTCACTTCTATTGTTCTAGCATATTTCTCTTGTGAAGTTTTCGAATCATTGGTCACGTATCAGTCGTAGTTATTCAACTCTTGTCGATTTAATTCAACTCATGAAATTTGATTCCATGGAGTATGTGTACAATAGAATAATTCAATAACTTATGAAAATAACTTATGAATTCTTAATATGGTCAGCTAGCGTGCAGTATGATTTCACAAAAGGATATCATCGGTTAAATATACTGGATAAAGTATCATTACATCTACATGTACCTTAGACATATTGTTAAAGCACTTGAAGTTTTCATATATGAAGAAATCTGTTTCATTACCTGCCAATGTCAATGCTAGTAATGTTATGTTGGGCAGATACTTTCAAGGTCGTTTGGCGAATGTCCTGCTTTTCATATCGGGGGATATACTAACATGTTCGAAATCAAATATTACCTGAACATATATCCAGTAAATGCTACTTTCGGAAGATGAAAAACAGAAGGCATTGATAAAATTATCATGTAGGAAAAGGCACCCCAGACTCGGACTTGTTCCAAATTCAGTAGACTTTACTGAGAATGTATTGAGCGGAGAAAAATTAATTTAAATTCCCATTATACTTCAGAAATGCTATCATTTTTAGGTCTAAAAAATCTTTATTTTTGGTATCTTGTAAGCCATTTTGTCATATATAAAAACTATCTTTTGCTGATTTTTATGTTGGCAATTGGTATCACTATAGTGAATTAGCATTTTGTATGGAAGTCAAAATACTACTTTGTTTATATTTTGCTACCTTTACAGCACATTAATGCATGTTCAGTGCTAGTACTTCAGTTGTTATAAATCAACATTCTCTTAAACCATAATCAAAACATAACTAAACACATGTTTGACATTTCTCTAAAGAATGAAAAAATATGGATTTCTGAAGCCTTTAAGGCATCATCAAATACTACAAAGCATGACATATTGAATATCAGTGTCTTCTGTTATGAAATGTTCATCATTTAAGGAGTTTTAAAGGCTTCATATGAAAACAATTCTGTGGTCTTACATTCTCGGCTAATAATTAGTGCTGTTCAAAATATAACACGTCAATGAAAATAATGTCTTGGTAGATAAACAAGTTCCCGGATGTAAATGCATTGTTTTAGTAAACGCGGTTGCAGAGATTGGGTTTGTCAACTTTTTACTTTTCTAATAACTGACGGTCAACAGCGCCAAAAGTTTCATCTTTCATATGGTGACAGTCACTACGAAATTTTAACAAAGTCAGACACTTAAATTATTGTAAGGCTTTCTTTTCAGTCGGAAGACCAGATTTGCAACGAATATATTTGAAAATCTGTTAAAAAAAGATCGTATCATTAAAATAATTCCTGAAAACTTATTCCTCATAATTAGGTGACCTATGAAAATAATGTATATGGATTGGACAGACAGACGACATTTAACAGTTACACCATGTACACAGGCAGACCACAATGTCACAAAGAAACAAAGACCATTCTAATTTCATTCTTTTATTTTCATTTCTTTGTAACAAAAAGATAGTGAATACCAGTTTTTCATCATGTACGACAGAACAATACAGAAAATTTAATGGTAGCTTGAGATATTCAACATATACATGATTCTGTATTATCCCAACAATATTTTTCTGTTCTCGAAATTATTCAAATACATTTGTATATAAAATAAACGTACATTTTATAAAGCAATATTTTTCATTGTAATTTGCATATCAATTTACTCAAATTAATAGGAATGAAATATAAATAAGCATCAATACAGTAACTGCATGATATAATTCTCTTAACATTATTAGTTTTTACACCATGCTTCACCTGGACGGGACCCAATTCTCCCAGCGTACTTATTTACCATTTAATTACATATCACAATGTTAAATGCTTTCTACCATGATCTTATTATCTCGCCCCCTTTTTACAACCTGATGACTTATTAATTTTTCTGCTTTTATTACCATCACCATCATTTTAATTATAATCATTGAACTAATAACGGTAATAACTATGATGAAACTACTTCATGATATAAATATAATATAAATGAGGATGACAAGCAGTACAAACTTTTGGATAATGTGTTAAATTTGAAATAGGTATGTTATTTCTTAAATAGTTGTTAATCATTAACTATGTATATGTCTGTCCCTATATATGTACCCATATTTTAATATGAAACAAAAAAATAAGTCATGTTTAGGTATTTGTTTTTGTTGTTGCATAATTATTACAAATCTATAATTATTATAAATCAATATTGTTCATCAAGTTGCAACATATCACTATAAAGCATATACATTTACTCTTTACAAAATTCATTATCTTATAGAAGCACCAATGTAAGATCTAAGCAACTTGCTAGTGATAAATCAATGAACTGTTTATCCTTGGAGGTTTCAGCACAAAGGTTATTTAAGTCTGCCATTCAACGGCTTCAGTTTGTTGAAAGAGCAGTTTATTGAAAATATTCTACTTATCTTTTTATCTGATTTTGTTCTATAACAATTCTTTTACATTAACTTACTTAAAATAATATTAAATATAAGTTAGTGTTCATTAGTAAGCATTTACAAAATAAAATTAGTCAATTATGAGACTGTAATGTAAATGTGTCATACACTGTGATCCTATTGGACTAAAAAAAAAATTTTAACACTAAAAAATTATTATTGATCTTTTACACTTTGTAGCCAATCTTACTTTTTCACAAGTCTCTTACACTGAAACTTGTTGAGACTATTAAGCACTGTTCATTCCATGCTATGATGGTTTTTTTTTACAAGAGACCAATGTTATACAATAAACATGCCCATATTTTACAATTAAAAGGCAAATGTTATATAATAAACATTCCCATATACACAAAAACAGGCCTACATGTATGTGTTTAATACATTAAACAGGTTCATTTTTACACTAAACAGGCCAATGTTTTCCACTAAACTGACCTATTTTACATTTTTCTCAGGCCGATATTTTTACACTTAATATAACAACCTCAAACATTTTAGACAGAAAGACTTCTGAAATAAAATAGCTTAGTAATGGTTCCTTATTCATTTTACCACCAGATGATGCACAAGAAAATCTCACATTATCTCTGCAGTATTCTACACTCTTCACAGTGATATAGTTTAACCTATCTTTTAGCACTAGTATTGTCTGTAAGTCCCGTTTCTATCACATTTAAATCCTGCATATCCTCTTTTACAATGTCTATTAAATGTGTCAGTCCTTCTTGTTGCTGATTCAATAACTGTAATAAACAAATACCAACAATTAGACTAAATGATTAAACAATCTAAGATAACCAAGTATAGTAGTTACTAATAAATAATTATTACAATAAATTAATAATACATAATAGCAGCATCCTGGGATGAACTGCCTACATAACACAGTGGAGAATTTATATCAAATAGGTAATGAATACCATTCTCACATGACAAATATTGAACAATGATGAACATTATATCTCAAGCTAAAGTTACTTCACCACCAGTTAATAATGTTCTTCTGGCATTCATATGTAATCATGCAGGAAACTGAGGAAATGTTTCATTTCAATTATAGCAGGGTATGTATTATACAGGGATAGGTTACAGGCACCAGTAAATGAAATGTCCCGACTGTGACTGTTCTTCGCGAGATTCCGAACTTAGGTATGCCATGTTTGAGAACATGTACAATAAAATTCCACATTTTATTGTACTCATTTGTACAATGTATACTTTGAATTTTCACTTTAGAAACACAGTGGGCGATGTCTTCAATTTATCTCTTTATTCCATAACATCTTTATTGGTTAATTAAATTGTATTTTGTTAACAAAACAAAGTAAAAATGAATGCACCATGTAACTGTCAAATTGTCAATGCATGGCAACATTTTGATTGAAGGTCTACCAGGGTGTCAATTATCTGCAGGATTATACAGGTTGGTGTTTTATTTCATCTTATTATACATAGAAATTTGTAAGAAGAGAGAATGGTTTTTCTGTCTTTAGCAGCACATGGTAACTTACAGTTTTGAGTTCCTGTAACATATTTGGATCTATCTGGTAGTTAACATCTGATCTTGATGATGATAAATGATTCTGCATCCTAATCTGTGACATCAACTCATTCAACCGTCCCTGAATTACAGTAAAATATACACACATTAACTCATTCAACCGCCCTAAATTACAGTAAAATATACAAACATCAACTCATTCAACCGGCCCTGAATTACAGTAAAATATATACACACATCAACTCATTCAACCGGCCCTGAATTACAGTAAAATATATACAAACATCAACTCATTCAACCGGCCCTGAATTACAGTAAAATATATACAAACATCAACTCATTCAACCGTCCCTAAATTACAGTAAAATATACAAACATTAACTCATTCAACCGTCCCTAAATTACAGCAAAATATACAAACATCAACTCATTCAACCGGCCCTGAATTACAGTAAAATATATATAAACATCAACTCAATTAACCGGCCCTGAATTACAGTAAAATATACAAACATCAACTCATTCAACCCACCCTGAATTACAGTAAAATATACAAACATCAACTCATTCAACCGTCCCTGGAATTACAGTAAAATATATACAAACATCAACTCATTTAACCGGCCCTAAATTACAGTAAAATATACAAACATCAACTCATTCAACCCACCCTGAATTACAGTAAAATATACAAACATCAACTCATTCAACCGTACCTGAATTACAGTAAAATATACAAACATCAACTCATTCAACCGTCCCTGAATTACAGTAAAATATATACAAACTTCAACTCATTTAACCGGCCCTGAATTACAGTAAAATATATACAAACATCAACTCATTCAACCGTACCTGAATTACAGTAAAATATACAAACATCAACTCATTCAACCCACCCTGAATTACAGTAAAATATACAAACATCAACTCATTCAACCGTCCCTGAATTACAGTAAAATATATACAAACATCAACTCATTTAACCGGCCCTGAATTACAGTAAAATATACAAACATCAACTCATTCAGCCCACCCTGAATTACAGTAAAATATATAATATTGTTAAAGTTCACCGTCCCTGAATTACAGTAAAATATATAATATTGTTAAAGTTCACCGTCCCTGAATTACAGTAAAATATATAATATTGTTAAAGTTCATCGTCCCTGAATTACAGTAAAATATATAATATTGTTAAAGTTCACCGTCCCTGAATTACAGTAAAATATATAATATTGTTAAAGTTCATCGTCCCTGAATTACAGTAAAATATACAATATTGTTTAAGTGTAATCTCTCTCAGCAAGGTAATTAAAGATTTATTTTCTAGTTACAAAAGAAGAATTGTTAACTAACATTACAAAGTTGAGTTATAGATCTGTTGATCACAAGCAAGTTTAATCACAGAGAAGAACAATAATAATTAAGCTGTATATAAGCAAAGGTTACTAAAGCTTACATTTTCACATAGTTCAGGATTTAAATAATTTCGGTTATTTTCAGGAGTGTCAAAACAGACATACATAATGATCTAAAAAATAGGTACTTTATCACATTTTTAACAGGAGCTGTCGGTAGAACAGCATACCCAACCATTCTGAGTATTTGATAGTAAAACAAGAGCCTGGATAATGGTGATTTTTTTTAGTTAAAAATGGACATAATTCTGTCAAAATCCAAGTTATAGTTATGGACCTTGGAAGGGATCTCCTATTATGCTCTTAAATAAGTGTAAGAAGATTCAACCCATTCAGCAGTCAATACCAACTTAAAATGTAAAATCTTAACCAAAGTGTAACACCGATGCCTGGTCAAGCTAAAAATAAAACCTTCCATTTCATGACAGTCAAAAAATATAAGATTTTGAATTTACTAGCCAGAATTCCAGTTTTGAATTTATCAACTACATATTTAACTAAATTTTCTGAAAATTTTCACTGCCCGAACTAATTTTCACTGGCCATGAGCCACCGGGCCAGTGCTAAATTCGATGACTGCCATGATATATTTCTAGACTTAAACAAATTATGGTTCCATATTTTCTATTTATAGTTGTAAATGATTAATTCATTCAACACAAAAGAATAGATACCTTAAACTGTGTAGGATGGTTAAGTTCTGCCTGTATGGGCCCCTAACTGGGAACTCTCCAAATTTTTCCTCATTACCGTTTTTAGCAAATCCTTTGTTTTTGTGGATTTCTGTTTCCCCAATTTCCTTTTAAAATAAATTTTCCCGTCTAAAAGTATGTGTTAGATTATAGGAAAAAATCAATTTTTCAAAAATTAAAAGCAAACTTTTTTACCCTTTTGCTAAAGAAATTTTAAAATAAAACCAGTAAATTAAAATGCAACAATCAACTATCAAAGGGAAAAATTTTGGGGAATATGTTACCCAACCATAAGAAAAAATGTAGGAATGTTTAAGGGGGCGTGGGGGTTGTACTATATTTTAGAAAATAACTCTCTCTGATCTATTAAATACATAAAAGGTGTATTTAAAGTAATGGGAAAGGGGTAATATAATAAAAGTAATTTTTGTAAGATGTTTTGAAATTTTCCCCAAAAATTTTCTGATGGTTAGTTTAGGTTTAAACCTCATGCCTTTGTCTCATTATTAAATAATGATACTGAATCAGTGGTTATTTTAGTGATGTGTGAATATTTGCAATTTTTGCGAATTGAAATTATTCGCAAATATTTGATCGCGCAATTTTTTTCCGTTAAGGCAAACTTTCTTCTATCATTTGAAAACACGTTTTCATACAACATCTTACATAAATAAGTTTGACTGGTCAGGTACTGAGATTAATTTTTCTCATTGCTTGTTTGTTTAAGTTTGGTCATAACAAATCACAAATGTTTTAATGAAACAATATATGTGTTTCCACTCTTTGACATTCGCAAAATTTTTTTGATGCATAAATATCCACTTATACAGTATTAAAGTGACATTATGCTCATATTTTCATAGTCAAGTTGAGCTGAATTGACTTTATTTTTAAAAAGATTTACGGTTAAAATGGTGTTTGACCAACAGTTGATATTGGAAAAAGTTTAAATAAATTTAAAAAATTTGTTTTTAAAATTAAAAGACGCCCCCCTCTTTTTTTATAACTAACATAAAAGGGGAAATTCCCAATAGATATTTTCAGAAATTTTCGTTTTGAATTTTGTGCTTTATTTATTGTTTTTGTAACTTAATTTTAAAATAAAAAGGAAATTTTTGGTTTGTGGAAAATTAATTTTTTTCCTTTATCCGTTCATTCTAAATCTTGGGTGGGCATAATTTTTTTAAACAATAAAGAATTTCCCGTAATGTCCCATGACTAAGCTCCAGG
The DNA here is from genome assembly GCF_026571515.1 of Ruditapes philippinarum. Lineage (NCBI taxonomy): Eukaryota > Metazoa > Mollusca > Bivalvia > Venerida > Veneridae > Ruditapes > Ruditapes philippinarum. Next base: position 44,607 of record NW_026851700.1, read on the forward strand.
TATTTTCTCTTGTATTCATCAAGCTTTGCCAACATGTTACTCTGTTTATTCTGAAACTCTGTCAAATCCTGGGCTATCAACTGAAAAATTCGTAAATTGTAAATATGTATATATTTGTAATCAGAAAACAAAATCTTTACAACCAGCAGTACTTATTCCATTCTAGGTGATTTAACTTTAACAATAAATAATCTAAAATCACCATTAATAAAAGGAACATTATTAATGAATTGAGGAGAATTATTTAGAATATTTTCAGTTCCATTAATGTGAAATAAAGTGGTATTTGATCGGGAACTTGAATAATATGTTGCCTCGAATAAAATCTACAAGACAAATGCACGCAAGAGTTTAGGATTTTCTTTCATTATCAACCTCCTATATGTATATTATTTACTGTAACATAATGGCATTTTGTCATTCTGTCAGGTCAAATTTGTACATGTCATACTTGTAATAAGATTTGTAAATTTGTCATGCTGGACAAGTATATGTAATCAATAGTGATAGGGTTATGCTCATATTAAGCTCTATCTAAGTCTTTAAAAGCTAGTACTGTTCCTGACATGTTCCCGTGACGAACTACACTAAAAGTTTAAGCATACAGCTATATGGCAGTTAATTTATTTGTTAAAGTGGCGTAAATAAGATATCTCTAAAATCAAAATAGTCTACTGTTGTATTAATTATCAATTTATATATGAAATACATATATATCACCCGTACATCTAGTTTTTGTTGATGTAACTTGTTTTGTTTGTCTTGTCGTTTCAGTCTCTGATTCAACTCTTTAAAGCCTATCATAGGGACAGGAATCATCTTCTCTGGGTCTGGGTTGTCAAGAATTGCCTGTTGCCATAACAACGGATCTATTCCTGAAATAATATAAACATATATTTTTGATATTTATGTCACAAGTATGATATTTAGCTTGCATTTAAATGTCCTTTCATGTTTTAAATCTTATAATCACAAGATTTTTTTTCTAAATAATTTATTTAAAAGGTATTTATTCTACAATTTGACTTGATTTCTTTTCTATGAAATCAAGTGTTGAAAAAACTTCTGTTAGTTTTAAAACTAAAATTTGTAAGGCAACATATAGTCTCTCCACTTTATTTTATAATAGTGACGTCTATCCTTAATATCCTATTTTTTTTTTGATCATATTACAGTTTCATGGTACATATATTGAACAAAAATAAACTGTCAATTATCAAATTTCCATTTTGTAATACTGAAACGATATATATCTGAACAAAGCAAAACAATTCACTAGCAGTGTTGACAAAGTAATGCATCAGACCAATATGAATAATCTAAAAATATCTGGATGTGAGGGTTCAAACCCTGTCAGTGGCAAGTGGTTATTCCTTTGAGGGATAAAATTTACACCAATTGCTTTGTGCTGGTATATTCAAGGAACAGATATACAAAAGAGTGTCTATCAGATTAATAATATCTGTCATACATGTATGTTGTGGTTCAGATTGGAATATCTGTCCCAAGGGGCCCGCCCTTTGGGCGGTAACAAGGCTTGCCAAACCGCAAACATGTCAGATATTTTTTCTTGCGTATTCAGCCATATTATTTGATATTTCATATTTAAAATGGTCAAACTCAATAAAATATTTGTTCATGGATATTAAAGTCATTTCATATAGAACTGTTTTCTTACAATAGCGTATGAATTCACAACTTTAATAACAACAGCAAAATGCGCTAAAATGACGTTGTTGTATGGCATGCGACTCATCTGGCACCCCCCATGTCAGATGAAATTTCCGGCATTGGTAACAACGCCAGTCTGCTATGTAAGAATATTGCTTCCTACACAAAATAACATAAATAAATTGTGTATAAACTGTCATAATGCTGTAATACTGTTTATCTATATATCACCTGATGGTGGTTGATCAAGGTAAGCTTTAAGCTGATCTTTCATGAGAACTTTAGGTGTAAGATTCTCCACATTAAGTTGAGAAGTCAGTTGTGTCTTAAATTGTGGTGCTGATAGATAGTTGAACAGATCAATAGCCGGACATCGTTTAGCTGGACCCACATTTGGACGATCCATTACATAGACAACCAAGTCAGTTCTGTAAATAAACAAGATTGTTGTAACAATATTAAAATGTCATTATCAAGAATAATAAATGTTTAAGATTTCTTAAAACATGTACCATCATTAATGTGCTCAATACTTCTTTTGATGAGAAAATAATACAAATACAAATACAAGACATTTATATAGCGCAAAAATGTATTAAATATTCGATTGCGCTGAACATTATTAAGACTATATACACATATGCTTGATCAAGACACTCCCAAACCCAGTCTCGATGGCACAGCCAATCTACAACTCTAGTTAAAAACAGTCCAAACAAGTATGTTTTAAGTTTGGCCTTAAACTGATTTTCATTGGTAATGTCCTTCAGACAGTCTGGCAATGAATTCCAGAAAATAATAAAAAAATGATTTATAAACATGTATCTACAAATGACTAGTAAATTTAAAGCCTTGATTGAATTAGTCAAATTTTGATATCATAAAAAAGCCTGTCAGTTATTATCATATATAATCATGACAACAAATTTAAGTATTGTTTCTAATATGCAGCAGACCCGTAAAGATAACTGCCTTAACAAAAAGATTTTCAATTTTTCAGGAATACTTAATGCTATAACATATAAAACAGAAATGACATAAAACTATACTTACACTTATAAAGTTAACACCTTAAATATGCCAAACAAGTTAGTCAATTCATTTCCTATTTAAACATCAACATAGCCTTCAAGTTACATAGGTACTTCTGTTTGTGAATAACTTAACAACATAATATAGCACCTGAGTAGAACCACTGAAACCTATACAAGTACATGTAGTTGGATATCTGCCTTACATGACAAAATTCAATAGTTCCTTAGCATGATTTAAAATCCCATAAAAAGCAAGTGACTTGACGTCAATCATCTTTATCATAAATTATTAAAGGCCCCCATCAGTGAAGCATGAGTGAACTAATTTATCACTTACTTTCCATCAGGGAGTTCATTAATAGCTTCAGCACAGACTGTATGTTGTGGTCTACTACCCATTATTTTATGTATAGTATCAAGGGCTTGTTGTTGTTGAGGTCTAACCATATCTATAGGATGTTTTATGATCATAGATACAAGACCATCTTCATTCTTACCAGACGGCATACAGTTATATCCTACTGCCTGTGTAAATACAAATATATAAAATTCAAGGGAAGCCTATTTTATTAACCTTTTTTATAAACAAAATGGTTATGATTATAAGGAAACAAATGATGTAACTAGATTTACTGATTCAGATTAACCAGCTGTTTGTATTTAATTTTTCAACTACTGTAACCTTTAATTAAAGGCATTCTATAAGGCGATCAATGTTAATTATTACTTTTGTCTATTGAAATCTGATTATAGTTATTTCTGTGTTTATAGCTTAAGTTAGAACACATGACTTGTACATAAGCCTGGTTACCAAGTATTTCTGTTTTAACTTTACAATTATTATATCTTTTATATAAAGCTGAAACTTTAGTATTAGTAACGTGAATGTGTTACACCAAACAACAATATTTTTTTCCTCATAAGCATAACAATAGGTAGAAAATATCATATAACTCTATCTCATTCACTCCTGAAAAGATTTGTTAGTAAGAAATCATTCTTTGTTATCACCTGGCCAGCAGCATTACCTTAAATTTACAGAAAACATTATCAGGTTTAAACTCCACAAACTGTTGTTGGTAGTAGTAACCTTTGCCCTTTCCCCAATGAGCTTGTAGCTGGTTCCATTTAGCAAGCACAGCATCTCTTTCATCCCCAAACACCTGGGGCTGGGAAACAGCCTTGCTCAGCTTGGCAAGCTCATCAGCAGCTGGATCTGCAACAACTTGTTGTTGTTGTTGTTGTGCCTGAGTACCTGAAAGTTATATATAACTGTAATAAATACAATCATTTACAGCACAAGATAAGACATAAAACATGTCATCAGGGAATACAAGGTAGATCTTCTTTGTTAATTGTATCATATAACTTTAGGACAACTTAATTTTCTCTTAAAGTGACAATGCACTTTTTTACATTACTGCCAATATGCTAATAAAAGCTATAAAAACTAAAATACTTAAAGCATCAAAATGATCTTTGTGGTTTTTTATTAAATCATGGAATTTCTCACAAAACAAAATTTTTGTATGTATACATATATATTATATCAATCAATATAAACCATTTAATTTAACTTGTTTTTTATACTCACTGTATTTTTCTCACCAATGTTACTTTTGTACATGTAACTTACTATTATAAATCTCTTTCGATGAATGATTATCATATATAACTCACTCTTGATCACTAAAATTATAATTACTCATTATACATTATTGTCATTCTAGTACTGAATATCACTCACATATGTTAAAGAATTTACTTAAAAATATAGTAAATAGTCCCAAATGAGTACACTTACCAAGCCCGAATCCTGTAGTAGCAGTGTTAGCCTGGAACCCTCCTAAACCTCCAAATCCTGTGGTTGCAGTTGATGTACCCCCAAAACCAAAGCTGGGGGCAGCACTAGAGGTTGTAGATCCGAACCCAAAACTTGGTGCACTTGTTGTTGTTGTGCCAAACCCAAAAGAGGGAGGTGCTGAGGCTGTTGTGGACGAGAAACCAAATGATGGTGCACTGGAGGCAGTTGTTGTGGTTGATCCAAAACCAAATGATGGAGCAGTACTGGCTGCAGTTGAACCAAAACCCAGACCAAAGCCTGTTGTTGATGTGGTCTTAGGTTGATTGCCAAAGCCAAACCCACCACCACTACCAAAACCTGGATAACAAATAAGCAATATATTAATAATTTAATATAAATAATTAATCTATAATCTTAACTAAATTCACTTAACAAGATAATCATGACTGCCCTGGATCGCTCACCCGAGATACACTGCTAGAAAAGGAAAAAAGCCAGTCATGAGGTTATATTGGGTTTTAAACTAAATGAACCCTACTAGGGTGGGGTCATTTTTGACCCCAGGAACATAATTTATAAAAATTTTGTAGTGGACCAAAAGGTGATACAACATGCCAAATATCTAAGTTCTGGGCATTGTAGTTCCTAAGAAGATTTATAAAGCTCTCATTTTAAGTCTATTTTTAGACATATCTTTAATACGTTTCAATAGAGCGAAAGGATTTATCAAGAGTGTACCGGTATTAAAAATTAATGTTCAAATTTAATATCCTTTTAACAGATATAGCATAATTAAAAATAATCAAGAAGGTGTCATGTCTTTCTGCCGTAGATTCCATATTCTTGTTTTCAATTTGGAAATGAAAGAAAAATACAACAATAATTCTGTAGTTATAACAGCTTTAAGCCATTTTCCAACAGCAATAGCAATGTGGTTGAATGTCCACCTAGTAAACGAGAGGTGAGAGTTTCAAATCCTGGTCAGTGCCTGAGTATTTTGACAGCTTTACAATAATTCTAATTATCATTTTAAAACATTTGTTAACTTTTCTATAAAGCATCTCAAATGAAAACAATTGGGAGAGAAACATCTATACAATTCTCAAAGTGGGAGGGAAATGCCAAAGTGTGAACTGTCTTGGGACTGAAAAGTTTCAATAGTGAAATGTCTTTGAAGTGAAATGTCTGGCATTTAATGATTCGAGTTTTCATCTTTCAACAGGAATATCAGCTAGGCTTTAGAATCATTCCACAGCTATTTTTAACATTTTACCCAATACTTATTTCTTCAATATTTATGTTTCTCTACAAAATCACTCAGATAACTTCTAGGTGTTTTTTTACAAAATATTCCGCAAAATTCGGCCCCCATTTAAAATAGTATGTTTTTTCCCTCTTCAAAGCCGAAATTTTCTTCCATACAGCAGTCTGAATTTGCCTTTAATGAATATCATTTTTTGCAAGTAACTGCCGAAAAATGTTTAGTTTATGCATGTAAAGACTTACTGTTAAGCAATGTTATTTACAAATTGTTCCCGGGTAGGTAAGGGGAGCTACTTCATGCGTCTCAACAAGTTTAACTTGAACGCTTTAAATTCTGCTGTTGATATTTTAGATCCATACAGTAAGAAAAAGCTATGTATTTTAAACTTGTGTTGCAAGAGTTGCTCCCCTTTTCTACCGGAAAGAAAACAATGTTGCGCAACAGTATGTAATCAGGACAGCAAAGTTAGAAGTGGTATATTAAAATATGCACTGGATTCTGTTTTGTTTCTCCTCATTTGTGAAGAAATAAAATTCCCCCTCCCATTGCATTTTTCTGGTTTTTCGATTGCTTTCTAGGCCACTAGGCATCTTTGTGCAAAACGCTGCGGTTTCGTTGCTATTGGCCAATCAGACGACTCCTTATAAAATATTTAACAGCTGATTGACAATGGCGTAGAAAGGAATCTAAAGACCGTGGAAAGGTTTGAAACTGGAATTTCGCTTGTATCTGATGCTACTAATGGTTGTGAGTGGTCCCATATGTATTTAGTAATATTATTTAGTAAATTCAAGTGATTTTGAACTGCATTCGGCTGACACTGAACATGTATTAGTCTATATTTACATAGTGAATTGTTGTGCAACTTTTTTGTCTACCTGGTAGTTTTAGCATAAATGCGCTTGTTTGCTGATAGATATTTCATGAACGGGATGGGCTAGAGACTCATTAGGAAGCTGAATACAAACATGAAATGGTGATAAAAGTGGTTTTTTTTAATTATCTGGACAATTGTTATCACAACGTCCCGGGTAATGAACCCCTTGCTCGTATTTTTTTTTTTTTTTTTAAAAAACATTTAAGATGAACACAGAGGTTTTTTTCAATGTGGTCATATATTTTCTTCCCAGGTCGGATACTCGTGCCTGTGGTTTAGACGTTGAAAAAAGCCTTGATAATATAAAATGAAAAAAAATATTATGTCACAATGATAAATATTATAAAATGTTAAATAACTTTTTTCATGGCTAATTATTTTGACTAGGGAGTATCACTCACTATGTCACTGTCACATGTCAAAACTGTTCACTATTTAGGGGAGAATGTGTAAGCGGCTGGATAGCTCAGTCAGTAGTGCTCAGCAAATGTATTCCTAGGGTCCCAGATTCCAGTCCTTGTCATGCTGGGTAGACAGACGTTTCACTATTGAGACAGTTCACACCAAGATGGTTCACACCAAGACGTTTCACTCCCTTTTTATACCAAAATTATTTTGATACTTATGATATACTAAAATAGACCTAAAATATTGAATTGAATTGAACTCAAATAGACCTTAGATTTAATAACAAATAAATTAAAAGGGGGATATTACTTTTTTCAATGACTTTAAGTTCTATCATTTCAGTTATCTTATCTTCTTTATTGTTGTTTTGAAAAAAAGTGTTTTTCAATTCTTTGATCCATATGTGCAATTATCACATTATTTCACTTAAAGAAGAAATATTTTTGATTAAAATAACACTTTAATATAACTAACTATTTGATCTTTTGTAAACATGGACTCAATAGGCAATTTTAATTTAAAGCATACCATTCTTGTGACAGCAATTAACTTTGAGTAACGTGTTTTTTTGTTGTTGTTTTTAAACATGGGATAAAAATTTGTTAAATTATTTAATGCTAGTATAGTGCTTTTGCGATAAATGTCAAAAAATTTAATGGCCATTGAAATCAGAAATACCTTTAAATTAAATTAGAAGCATTGGGACTTTTTCAATATTTGTCATGTATAATCATTTTTTGTGACAAAAATTCATTATTTAAATTATTATATAAACAAAATTTATGGAGAAGTTTCTGTGTTTAAATTGCCTGTTGTCAAAAAATAGTTTAATGGTCCAATAAACAACTGATTAGTAAACTGTTGATGCTTAAGTGCAGTGTTTATACAACTGATTCAATAGTGGTGTCAAACTGTTAGTTGGTTGTCTCAGTGTTTATACAACTAATTAGGCAATGAGATAACACCACAATTACTTAAGTTTGTTTAATGGCTACTGTTTAATAAATTGATGAAGAAAATAATTTAAAAAAATAATTATTTTATACACATGTTTCGCATTTTATTGTTTAAGACTTACAAAAAAAAAATCATTATATAGACAATATATTTAATATATTGATATTTTTTATTATTTGAATAATATTACGGGCTTGCCCGGCTATAGACTACACGTGAATATTTAAAAAGAAAATCAAATAAAAAAACAATAAAAAAATATATAGAATTCTATACCTATCAATGAAATTTTCAGTGTCAGTTCTAGTCGGGCGCCGCCATTTACAATGTATGTCAATGATAATAGGCGGGGTATTCCGATAACGGAACAAATCTCAACTTTTCGGATTAGTAATAATCGTAGAGTGTTCCGAGTGAAAACAGAAGCGGTGTATGTAATATCAAATGACACCTTTAAAACGGAAAGAATGAAAGGATTTTTTTAACGACTTCCCCGTTCATAGGCTTTGCCTAATTTCATATTAATTAGTTTACTGGTAGTGATTTCGATATTTAAACTGATACTTAAAATATGTCTTTGTAGTTCTTTCTATGTAAACATATTCTTTTGTTTATTATTTACTTTGAATAGAATTTTCTCATGTTGTTACACTTATTTTCAGAAATTTTCTTTCATTTACACCTCTTATCACTCAACCCATAATTAAATGAGTAATATTATACTTAATAATTTGTATTAACAATATCATTGAAATCAACAAAATGAAACATTATTTTACACTGTTTGATATTAATGTAATTAAAATTTGTTAACTTTCCTAGTAAACATCTCTAAAAATTGTGAGTGAAACGTTCATACAATTGACAAAATGGGAGTGAAACTTCTAGGTGTGAACTGTCTTGGGAGTGAAACGTCTTGGGCGTGAAACGTCTGACATTCGTCACGTTGCACATTTTTCACATTTTTGTGTTAGGGTAGGGAAGGATTTTTAAACATGGATTTCGTTGCTGAGAGGTTACAAAAGTCCTCAGAAATATCAAATAAAATGACATTCATAGGAGTTTTTGAAGATTCTCTTGCAACTATTTAGTACGCAAATTTTTATACACAGGCACGATTAGATAGGTCACAGGAACTTGAAATTCTATCAAATAACCAATATTAATTATAATGTCCAAATATACCCCCTATATACTATAAAAAAAACACAAGGAATGAAACGCCTTTTCCCCACCCGAACATAATTTACGCCGAACAAATCAACAAAACAACGGATCAAATTATTCTATCTGGCCATTTCGATAAACAATACATAAATGCATCAAATACCACCGATAACTTTTTAAAATCGCGTAGCTGTGTAGGAATAATTCAACATTTTCTGATTATTTCCTGCGATCTGAGTTTGTCGCCGACTCCATTCCGTGACGTCACTGGATTTTGAATCGAGGAGAATAATATTTATTAAAATTATTTTTAATAAGTTCCAAAAAATAACAGGTATGTATAAAACTTTTATACAAATTATTCTATGTAAATAGATTTAAACATCTTCATGTAAAACCTTTTTAACAAATTACTTTTATAAATACATTTGAAAGGGAAACCCCAAACAAGAACGGTAAATCTTTGAAATAGTACTTTCGTTTTTAAAAAAAAATTGAGTACTCTATTTGATATGGCCCATCAAATAAATTCAGCCCTGTCGTAAGAAATAAATCAGTCATTTGTTCTAGTTTGACAGTATTTTACTTGCAAACTTGTTATTTTTGGAACTTGTTAAAAATAATATTAATAAATATTATTCTCCTCGAATCAACATCCAGTGACGTCACGAAATGGAGTCGGCGACAAACTCAGATCGTGGGAAATAATCAGAAAATGTTGAATTATTCATATATAGCTACGAAATAAAAAAAGTTATCGGTGGTATTTGATGCATTTATGTATTGTTTATCGAAATGGCCAGATAGATTATTTTGATCGGTTGTTTTGTTGATTTGTTCGACGTAAATCATGTTCGGGTGGGGAAAAGGCGTTTCATTCCTTGTGTTTTTTTATAGTACAGTGGAGCCTTGCTAATCCGAACCCTTCTAATCCGGAATCCTTTCTTATCCGAACGAAGTGTTCGGTCCCGATTTTATTCGTTCTATTTTCAATAGTAAAAAACCTTTCGGATCCGGAACCTGTCTACTCCGAATTCCGGACGATTTTTTCAATTTTTGTTCTTATTTTACTCTAAAATTTACCTCTCGGATCCGAACAGATTTTGCCAAATGTCACACCTTCATTCAAAATAACAAATAATCTCACATATTACAGGTGTAAACATACACCAAACTGATAAGTGCTATTTCGCGGTACCATATTTCGCTTGATTAATGGTAGTCCAATATATTAGACGTTACAGGCTTGTTATAGTTTTTGTCGGTCAACCCAGAAGCAAAAATATCTCAAAGCGACGTCATATTTATAGGACTAGATTAATGGGTGAAACGTATGATCTGCGAAGGTGTGAAAATTACAATTAGCTTGCCTTGATATCTTCTAATAATTGCTTAATTGATTGTTTGTCGTCAGCTTCTATAAATATTTTGATATTATGCAATAGAAATATCTTTTAATCCTTTGTATAGGATTAAATGATACGTGATTAAGTAATGAAAATTAATGGAAACTGTCAGAGAATTCGGATAGTCGCTGAATCGGATACGAGTTTACAAACAACAACTGACAAATGCTGGTACGAATATCAAATCATGTCTCGGCCTCCTGTTTAACATCGTAGGTTAACTTACCATTGACGACATAATATTTTTGCTTAATGATTTATTTCTATTTCTTTATTTTTGTATTCACATGTAGTAAAATGAACGATAAGAGACTGCAAAAATAAAATATATAAATTGCAATTTCAAATGCTTTCCCGTTTTTTTTCCTTAAACTATTATGCAAATAACATGAAAAATACATGTAAAAAAACCTCCCAATTCGGAAACCTTTCTAATCCGGAAACCTTTCTAATCCGAACTTTTCTTCAGGTCCGGACGAGTTCGGATTAGACAGGTTCCACTGTATATAGGGGGTATATTTTGCATATTATCGTTAATAGTGATAGAATTTTAAGTTCCTGTGGATAGGTCATGGGTATGACTTAATACCAAATATGAGTGATATCCGCGGATATCACTATAAATACCGAATATGACCTATATTTTACAAAGTAATAATTTTTTTATAAATTTTTCTTGATACTATGTTTTATAATAATAAAATGAATTTACATGCAAAATTGCGTTAAATTTGTTCCATAAATAAAAAAGTTATAAGCTATATTCGAATTACGTTCTATAAAAGGCATGTCCGTGGCGGACAGGAGATACCGAATATGACTTATTTTTTATGAATTGATTAATTTTTTTATGATTATTTCTCGATACGATGTTTTATAATAATATAATTATTTTACATGCAAAATATCGTTAAATTTGGTCCATAAATAAAAAAGTTATAAGTTATATTCGTTGCGTTTTCTATAACAGTCATATCCGTGAAGGACAGAAGATACCGAATATGACCTATATTTTACAAAGTAATTATTTTTTATATTTTTTTTCTTAATAAGATGTATTAAAATAATAAAATAAATTTACATTCAAAATTTCGTTAAATTTGGTCCATAAATAAAAAAGTTATAAGTTATATTCATTGCGTTTTCTATAAAAGGCATATCCGTTGCGGACAGAAGATACTGAATACGCCTTATTTTTTATAAATTGATTATTTTATTATTTATTTTTCTTGATACGATGTTTAATAATAATAAAATGATTTTACATGCAAAATATCGTTAAATTTGGCCAAAAAATAAAAAAGTTATAAGTTATATTCGAATTACGTTCTATAAAAGTCATATCCGTTGCGGACAGAATATACCGAATACGACTTATTTTTTATAAATTGATTATTTTATTATTTATTTTTCTCGATACTATGGTTAATAATAATATTATGTTTTTACATGCAAAATTTCGTTAAATTTGGTCAATAAATAAAAAAGTTATAAGTTATATTTATTGCGTTTTCTATAAAAGGCATGTCCGTTGCGGACAGAAGATACCGAATATGACTTACATTTTATAAATTGATTGTTTTATTATTTATTTTTCTCGATATGATGGTTTATAATATAAAAATGTTAAATGCAAAATATCATTAATTTTTGTCAATAAATAAAAAAGTGTTATGTTATATTCGTTGCGTTTTCTATGAAAGGCATATCTGTTGCGGACAGAAGATACCGAATATGACTTATATTTTATAAATTGATTGTTTTATTATTTATTTTTCTCAATATGATGGTTTATAATAATAAAATGTTAATGCAAAATATCGTTAATTTTTGTCAATAAATAAAAAAGTTATATGTTATATTCGTTGCGTTTTCTATGAAAGACATTTCGTTGCGGACAGATACATATATATATTTTACAAAGTAATATTTTTTTATAACTTTTTCTTGATACGATGTTTTATAATAAAAAAGTGAATTTACATGCAAAATTTCTTCCATAAATAAAAAAGTTATAAGTTATATTCGTTGCGTTTTCTATAACAGTCATATCCGTTAAGGACAGGAGATACCGAATATGACACATATTTTTTAAAGTTTCTGATTTTACTTCTGCTAACAGAATGAAATTACATGCCAAAAAATGGTTCAATTTGATACATAAATAAAAAAAATTAAATGTCATATCCGTTGCATGTTCTAAATGAAGTCATATCCGTAGCGGAAAGAAGAAACCGAATATGACTTTGTAAGTTACATATATTAATTGCACGCTCTGTATAGAAGTCATATCCGTGGTGGACTGAAGATAGCGAATATGACTTTTATTTTATAAATTGATTTTTGTTTTATGATGTTTTCTTGATACGATGTTATATGATGATACAATGATTTTACACGTAAAATATCGTAAAACTTGGTCCATGGTCCATTAATAAACAAGTTATAAGTTATGTTTGTTGCGTTTTTTTTAAAATAAAAATCGTATCCGTAAAGAACAGAATATACCGAATATTGCTTATATTTTATAAAGTAAGTGTTTATTTTGTCTGGATGTAATATTTAATATCAATGAAATAAAATAACATGCAAAAATAGTAAAATTTGGTCCATTAATAAAAAGTCATATCCGTGGAGGACAGAATATACTCAATATTATACAATTATTGACTTTCTGTCTGCGAATATCACATCATATTCAATGGCTCACTAGTCAATAATTGTTTTATTATATGAATAGGCTAAGAAATAAAACAAATCACAAAAAGTACAACCTTATATACATGTACATGTACAAATTTTGCCTCGTTGAAGCGCGGGAAAAAAAGACGCACGTGTTAGGCGTGCAACGACTTCGCGAATGCTGTGCATTTAAAAGTTATTAAAGTTTATACTCATCATTGCGGTGTAGCCTTTAAGTATTGATATTTTAATCGAGAAATGAGCCATAAAGAACAAAAAGCAACAATTATTTTTAAGTAACACGCGTATTTAACAGTCTACGATGTATGTTTATTGAATATGAGTCTAAATCTATTTTTAGACTGGGAAAAATTTATGGATGAATTAGACTCAGTCAGCGCGCCAGGCGCCTCATCCCGCACAGGGTGATTACCGACTGAGTGTTGGTCGTCAACTTCATTCATGTTGTTGTAGTCCGTGGTCGGTGCGCCATGCGCCTCATCCCGTACTGAGTGAATACCGACTTTCGATTTCTTGTTGACTCTCTTTGTTGAGTTCATCTGGATTGTACTTTCCGTACTTTGATTTTCCTCAACGTTGATGATTTCGTGTGGCAGGTTCTGAAACATATTTTTGGTTGTAATAGGATTCTGACTGTTGTCCCTTTTGGATGAATTCCAGTTTAACAGATAAGGCATTTTCTGTATCGATCCCCTAGTTACATTAGCAACCAGTGGAACTATGTGGTTGGCTTTCCAAGGGTTACTGGAGGTGGGTTGCTCCCTTGGCAGACTAAGGCTTGTCCACATCAGGTAAATGGTGCCCTGTTCTGGATCTGCGAATGGTGGTCTAATTAAAGTGTTCATTGTTTTGAAGTTATGGCATATTATTTCATTTTATTATGAAAAAAATATCGTATGGAGAGAAAAAACTTTATGATCTTTAAGTCATATTCAGTATCTTCTGTCCGCAACGGATATGCTTTCATAGAAAACGCAACGAATATAACATATAACTTTTTTATTTATTGACAAAAATTAACAATATTTTGCATTTAACATTTTATTATTATAAACCATTGTATCGAGAAAAATAAATAATAAAATAATCAATTTATTAAATATAAGTCATATTCGGTATCTTCTGTCCGCAACATATATGCTTTCATAGAAAACGCAACGAATATAACATATAACTTTTTTATTTATTGACAAAAATTAACGATATTTTGCATTTAACATTTTATTATTATAAACCATTGTATCGAGAAAAATAAATAATAAAATTATCAATTTATTAAATATAAGTCATATTCGGTATCTTCTGTCCGCAACAGATATGCTTTCATAGAAAACGCAACGAATATAACATAACTTTTTTATTTATTGACAAAAATTAATGATATTTTGCATTTAACATTTTATTATTATAAACCATCATATCTTGAAAAATAAATAATAAAATAATCAATTTATAAAATTTAAGTCATATTCGGTATCTTCTGTCCGCAACGGATATGACTTTGATAGAAAACGCAACAAGTATAACTTATAACTTTTTCACTTATTGACCAAATTCAACGAAATTTTGCATGTAAAAACATCATATTATTATAACTATAGTATCGAGAGAGAAAAAAAAATCAATTCATAAAAAAATAAGTCGTATTCGGTATCTTCTGTCCGCAACGGTTATGACTTTTATAGAACGTAATTCGAATATAACTTATAACTTTTTTATTTATTGGCCAAATTTCACGATATTTTGCATGTTAAAATCATTTTATTATTATTAAACATCGTATCAAGAAAAATAAATAATAAAATAATCAATTTATAAAAAATAAGTCATATTCGGTATCTTCTGTCCACAACGGATGTGCCTTTTATAGAAAACGCAACGAATATAACTTATAACTTGATTATTTATGGACCAAGTTTAACGATATTTTGCGTGTAAAATCATTGTATCATTATATAACATCGTATCAAGAAAACATCATAAAACAAAAATCAATTTATAAAATAAAAGTTATATTCGGTAACTTCTTTCCGATACGGATTTGACTTTTATTTAGAACATGCCACGAAAAAACATGTAACATTTTTATTTATGTATCAAATTAAACCATTTTTGGCAAATTACTTTATTTAATTATAAGAAAATCGTATGGAGACAAAAAACTTTATGATCTATAAGTCATATTCGGTATCTCCTGTCCGCCACGGACATGACTTTTATAGAAAACGCAACGAATATAACTTATAACTTTTTCACTTATTGACCAAATTTAACGATATTTTGCATGTAAAATCATTTTATTATTATAGAACATCGTTTTGACAAACAATTCATAAACAAATAATCAATTTATAAAATATAAGTCATATTTGGTATCTCCTGTCCGCCACGGATATGACTTTCATACAGAGCGTGCGATATATGTCACTTACAAAGTCATATTCGGTATCTCTTTTCCGCTACGTATCAAATTTAACCATTTTTGGCATATTATTTCATTTTATTATGAAAAAAATATCGTATGGAGAGAAAAAACTTTATGATCTTTAAGTCATATTCAGTATCTTCTGTCCGCAACGGATATGCTTTCATAGAAAACGCAACGAATATAACATATAACTTTTTTATTTATTGACAAAAATTAACAATATTTTGCATTTAACATTTTATTATTATAAACCATTGTATCGAGAAAAATAAATAATAAAATAATCAATTTATTAAATATAAGTCATATTCGGTATCTTCTGTCCGCAACATATATGCTTTCATAGAAAACGCAACGAATATAACATATAACTTTTTTATTTATTGACAAAAATTAACGATATTTTGCATTTAACATTTTATTATTATAAACCATTGTATCGAGAAAAATAAATAATAAAATTATCAACTTATTAAATATAAGTCATATTCGGTATCTTCTGTCCGCAACAGATATGCTTTCATAGAAAACGCAACGAATATAACATAACTTTTTTATTTATTGACAAAAATTAATGATATTTTGCATTTAACATTTTATTATTATAAACCATCATATCTTGAAAAATAAATAATAAAATAATCAATTTATAAAATTTAAGTCATATTCGGTATCTTCTGTCCGCAACGGATATGACTTTGATAGAAAACGCAACAAGTATAACTTATAACTTTTTCACTTATTGACCAAATTTAACGAAATTTTGCATGTAAAAACATCATATTATTATTAACTATAGTATCGAGAGAGAAAAAAAATCAATTCATAAAAAAATAAGTCGTATTCGGTATCTTCTGTCCGCAACGGTTATGACTTTTATAGAACGTAATTCGAATATAACTTATAACTTTTTTATTTATTGGCCAAATTTCACGATATTTTGCATGTTAAAATCATTTTATTATTATTAAACATCGTATCAAGAAAAATAAATAATAAAATAATCAATTTATAAAAAATAAGTCATATTCGGTATCTTCTGTCCACAACGGATGTGCCTTTTATAGAAAACGCAACGAATATAACTTATAACTTGATTATTTATGGACCAAGTTTAACGATATTTTGCGTGTAAAATCATTGTATCATTATATAACATCGTATCAAGAAAACATCATAAAACAAAAATCAATTTATAAAATAAAAGTTATATTCGGTAACTTCTTTCCGATACGGATATGACTTTTATTTAGAACATGCCACGAAGACAACATGTAAATTTTTATTTATGTATCAAATTAAACCATTTTTGGCAAATTAGTTTATTTAATTATAAGAAGATCGTATGGAGACAAAAAACTTTATGATCTATAAGTCATATTCGGTATCTCCTGTCCGCCACGGACATGACTTTTATAGAAAACGCAACGAATATAACTTATAACTTTTTCACCTATTGACCAAATTTAACGATATTTTGCATGTAAAATCATTTTATTATTATAGAACATCGTTTTGACAAACAATTCATAAACAAATAATCAATTTATAAAATATAAGTCATATTTGGTATCTCCTGTCCGCCACGGATATGACATTCATACAGAGCGTGCGATATATGTCACTTACAAAGTCATATTCGGTATCTCTTTTCCGCTACGTATCAAATTTAACCATTTTTGGCATATTATTTCATTTTATTATGGAAAAAATATCGTATGGAGAGAAAAAACTTTATGATCTTTAAGTCATATTCAGTATCTTCTGTCCGCAACGGATATGCTTTCATAGAAAACGCAACGAATATAACATATAACTTTTTTATTTATTGACAAAAATTAACAATATTTTGCATTTAACATTTTATTATTATAAACCATTGTATCGAGAAAAAATAAATAATAAAATAATCAATTTATTAAATATAAGTCATATTCGGTATCTTCTGTCCGCAACATATATGCTTTCATAGAAAACGCAACGAATATAACATATAACTTTTTTATTTATTGACAAAAATTAACGATATTTTGCATTTAACATTTTATTATTATAAACCATTGTATCGAGAAAAATAAATAATAAAATTATCAACTTATTAAATATAAGTCATATTCGGTATCTTCTGTCCGCAACAGATATGCTTTCATAGAAAACGCAACGAATATAACATAACTTTTTTATTTATTGACAAAAATTAATGATATTTTGCATTTAACATTTTATTATTATAAACCATCATATCTTGAAAAATAAATAATAAAATAATCAATTTATAAAATTTAAGTCATATTCGGTATCTTCTGTCCGCAACGGATATGACTTTGATAGAAAACGCAACAAGTATAACTTATAACTTTTTCACTTATTGACCAAATTTAACAAAATTTTGCATGTAAAAACATCATATTATTATTAACTATAGTATCGAGAGAGAAAAAAAATCAATTCATAAAAAAATAAGTCGTATTCGGTATCTTCTGTCCGCAACGGTTATGACTTTTATAGAACGTAATTCGAATATAACTTATAACTTTTTTAATTATTGGCCAAATTTCACGATATTTTGCATGTAAAAATCATTTTATTATTATTAAACATCGTATCAAGAAAAATAAATAATAAAATAATCAATTGATAAAAAAATAAGTCGTATTCAGTATCTTTTGTCCGCAACGGATATGCGTTTTATAGAAAACGCAACGAATATAACTTATAACTTTTTTATTTATTGACCAAATTTAACGATATTTTGCATGTAAAATCATTTTATTATTTTTAAACATCGTATCAAGAAAAATAAATAATAAAATAATCAATTTATAAAATTAAGTCGTATTCGGTATCTTCTGTCCGCAACGGATATGCCTTTTATATAGAAAACGCAATGAATATAACTTATAACTTTTTTATTTATGGACCAAATTTTACGATATTTTGCATGTAAAAACATAATATTATTATTAACCATAGTATCGAGAAAAATAATAATAAAATAATCAATTTATAAAAAATAAGTCGTATTCGGTATCTTCTGTCCGCAACGGATATGACTTTTATAGAACGTAATTCGAATATAACTTATAACTTTTTTATTTATTGGCCAAATTTAACGCAATTTTGCATGTAAATTCATTTTATTATTATAAAACATAGTATCAAGAAAAATTTATAAAAAAATTATTACTTTGTAAAATATAGATCATATTCGGTATTTATAGTGATATCCGCGGATATCACTCATATTTGGTATTAAGACATATACTGGATTCTCGTATTTCCGTGGTACCCATATTTCCAAGGTATCAGGCTTAAACAGTCTAAAGTGCCTCCTAGACTTAATGAACCTGCCAGTAGTTTTACTTTTACTATTTTGTATTTTTATCGAAATATTACATATAGAACTAAAACAAAATATTTTATTCAGATTTAAAGCAAGGTTGTTTAATATTTCACCATTTTTCTTTTAGATTGCATACCTTTTGAGAAAATCTTCTTTGTTAAACAACCATTGAGGTATTTGATAAATGCCAAAGAGAAATTCGCCCCTTTCAGATAAGCCTAGGTATGGGTGTCCTAATAGATAAAGTTTAATATTGGTTTTGCTTTTGAAACTGTTAAAATGTAATTGCCTTGGAAATATGAGAACACAAATTTACTCACAAAGCTGCAGATGGGTGTGTATTGGATTGTTGTATACATAATTGCTTACATGCAAACATTAAATGGAATAAACTATGATGCAATTGACATGTCTCTCCTACAATATTCACTGTGTTTTCCAGAATTTTATCCTCTTAACTTTTGTTGTCTGGGTTAAACAGTTAAGTACCACGGGAATATGAGGCACCAGTATACCGGATAGGTCATGTGTATCCGAAAAATTCAATTAGTCGAAACGAGGGCAAGTTGATAATGATTTATTGCAACTTTAAATTAAATGAACAACTATTTTACCGGTTGTTCCTGTACCAAAGGTCCCCGTTGAGGCTCCTCCAAATGAAAACGGTCCTGACATAATTATTCAATTGAAATGAAAAGTAGAATTTCCAATTTTTTTCAATCGCGCGCCTCGAGTTTGAAGAGTATTCTACGGTGAATGGAACCCAAAGAAAAGTTAATAAGGATCTATCATTTTAATTACATATATCTAGATGAGTGAGTGAGTGAGTGAGTGAGTGAGCAGTTCACTTTTTTTCCTTAAAAATTGAAGCAGTTAAAGGGTATTAACTGGGGAAAAGAGGCTAATTTGGATTGGAAATGGAATGCCTTTAAATTTAAGTGTACATTATGTCAGTACAAACTGTAGTCTCAATATTTCTACTGCAAGACCGACCGATTTTATAATCTGATATTTCATATAGATGTCGATCTGTCTTTAGGGCGGTCATCGTCTACGTAGTGCAACATTAACATTTTGCGCATAGATCTTCACGATGATATTATGTTCATGTATAACGTGATTGAAGTCTTGTATGTTTAATGAATTCATTTACCTAAGTAAAAATAGTCAATATATTTCAATGCAAATAGAAATGAAGTAAACTGAGAAATATATGTTCAACGATCTAGTTAATTTTGAGTCATACTCGTAGGAATGAGCGGGACAAAAAAGAAAAACTGGGATCAGATGATGGTAATATTGGAAAGAAACAAATTAATGGATAAAACTATATTTTTTTTCACATAGAAATACAATGTATATACAAGAGACAAAACAACAACTGGACAAGTGCAACTCGGAACACGAGTGACCAGTTTTTATGATATTACACATGTGAGCTCGACAATGTACGTACAGTAGTGACGTAAAATGTAAAATAAATCCGATTTAATACAGAAATTAATACATGTAAAAAAACAACAACTCCGCTTTACTACTGAAAGCCACAACTGCCATGAATACTGGATTTTCAACTCGACAAAGAGTTT
Source organism: Ruditapes philippinarum (assembly GCF_026571515.1). Lineage (NCBI taxonomy): Eukaryota > Metazoa > Mollusca > Bivalvia > Venerida > Veneridae > Ruditapes > Ruditapes philippinarum. The sequence goes on from NW_026851700.1 coordinate 65,258, forward strand.
GGAAAAGCACGTGAAATCAGATATTCGCACATCTCAATGCAATTTCTGCCAAAAAGAAAGAAAGAAAAAACAATCAAAGAAACCCTAATAAAAGAAAACTCATAATGGAATATCTGATTTTGAATAACTGTCAGCAGAGACTAGTAGATACGAGTATGTGGTAGACTGATCCAACATTACAGGACACCCCTTAACCCATTACTTCATATATACGCCTTTTAACGCCTTTTTCGACCCCCCCCCCCTTTTTTGGTGTCTCAAATGATGAAAAAATGCCTTATTTAGGCCCCAAACACTTGTTTTTGTTTGAGAAATGGTGTTAAAAAAAGTAACCTCTTTTTCGGCGCGGCCCCCCAACCAAAAGATACATCAGGGGGTTGCCAGAAGGGGGATGCGCCCCCTTCTGTTTGGGGGGTTTGAAGGGGGGGGGGCGGAGTCCCCCTCATCGCCAAGAAAATTTTGGACTTGTGAGAGGCTGTAAATGACCCCAGATTGATCATAAGGTAACGTGTAACCAACACTGAAAAGCATTTGACTCTATCTCAATCCATTGAGAACTTGCAGCACTTTGAAATCAATTTTGATGGAAAAAATCAACGCAAAATAGTGATTTTTGGCAATTTTGAGATGTCCCCTCGTTGCCATGGTAACAGAAAATTTAAGCCTGAGCATGTTGTTGCAAGGGCAATGGTCCAGTCAACATTTGTGCCAAGTTTGATTAGTGTTGAAGCAGTTTTTATAGTACATGTATTATAGCAATTTGAACTTGTAACGGGAGACTTTTCAATGAAAACAGCCATTTTTCACAAAATGCTCATGAAGTAATGGGTTAACAAGAGCGACCGCTGAGCGGAGGCCACACTCGACCCTTTTTTTTTACTTTTTCTGAAAGCAAACATATACTGTAAAAAGTTTGAACAATTCTTCAAGAAAATTAAAGCAAAAGACAGCATTTCATTTTCTTTTTAATTCTTATATAGGTCGGTCAAGTCACACTTGTTGTTTTGTCCAAGTATGAAAGTCATATTCAGCGAAATTCAATCATTTGACTTTGTGGTTAAGATCATTTAAAGGTCACGGTTATATCTAAATAGAAGACTTGGGTACAGTTACTATAAGTTTATTCCAGACAACTAGAGATACATGTACATATAATGGTAAAGCTATAGTTACAATGAGAAATACTGGGTGTACATGATTCATAGTACGAAGAAATATGGAAAACGCAGATCAGTGTTCAAACGATGTAAACTTGTACATTGATGGTATTAAGCACAGATAAGACATGGCATTAGTTGATATTGATTGTCCGTATTTCAGAGGAACTGTAGAAGCACTATGTGTAGATAATCCAAAAATGATGTAATTATCGGTACCATAGATAGTGCTGTATAATCAAATTTTGGTAGGCTAGCTTCAGTTGCTGACAGCAGTAGAAACTTGCTCGCAGAGTTAAAGCTCATAGAAACTACAAGTTTTTTTTCACATATTTTACACCTCACTTACGTAGCGTTTTTAGAGAAGCAGCTGGCAGATACTACACTAGAATGATGTAGAAGGAAAGCAGAGGAATGTACCGTCAGAAACTGTACAGGTTAAGGACACGTGAAGTTTGAGATAAGAAAAATGATGTTTTTTTAGAGAGTTTACGGCAGGAAGTGGTGACTTAAGTAGGCAGGTAGCCTAGTAGTTCCAAATGATCTTAGGGAGACTGTGTTAAAAGTGGCGCATGACTCGCTGTTGGAAGAATATCTTTGTGTTAAGAAGACAAGTGATAGCCTTAGGTGAGTTTTATTGACCATTCCTTCTTGTAAAGATTAGAAGAGATTAGACATTTTTGTCAGTCTCGAGATATTTTTGACCATGGTAGACTATGCTATGTATTGCCTAGTATAGAGACTAAAAGGGTAGCCGAAGCATTAGTTGACATGCATAGTAGATTAGGTGTTCCAGAGGAATTTCTAACAGATTGTGGATCACAATTTGCTTCACAGATTATGGATAAGTTAAGTAGGTTGCTGACTCTTAGACAGTTAACAACTACACCGTATCATCCGATGTGTAATGGTTTAGTGGAGAAATTTAATGGTAGTTTAAAGCAGATGTTGAAACGGATGTGTAGTGAAAGGCCTAAAGATTGGGATGAGTGTTTGCTTATCGGGAAGCTCCACAAGAGATTTTAGGATTCTCGCCATTTCAGTGGTTATATACATGTAGTACGAGAGGTTCGTTTACCATTGAGAGAGTTATGGTCAGGAAAAGCAGAGAATGATGAAGTTAAGAAAACTTACAAGTATGCAGTTGATTTGCAGGAAAGATTAAAAAGTACATGTAAGGTAGCACAACAAGAGTTAGAGAAAACAGTAGTATTAGAACTATTATCAATATTAGAACTTTAAAGAAGCACTAAAAGTATAGCACTGGTTCTTATATCTACAAAACGCAATAAGTTGTTGCATGTTACAATAAAAAGGCCCATTTGTAGTTTCCCATGTCGTTAACAAACAAGATTATCTATTAGACATAGGTAACAATAATATCAAAACTTTCCATGCTGAAAAACTGAAGAAGTATGTTGAAAGAAAAATCGCACCAGACCCACAGACACTTGTTTAGAAGCGAATATAAGGCATCTATAATGACATTACTCCAGTATATACTATAAATTTATAGTATATACTGGAGTAATGTCATTATAGATGCCTTATATTCGCTTCTAAATAAGTGTCTGTGACCAGACCTAGGTGCATTGGCAAAGGTAAGACGTGCAGCTGCTGTAGAAGAGGAAAATGAGTATGATAAATTGGAGGAAGATGACAGTTTAGAATCTAGTTACCGAGATGATAGTGACATATCGTTGTTTTCATTGAAGAAAGGTTCACAGACATATAAAGATGAACAGGTCAATCCTGACTTACAAACATATTGTAAGAATCAGATTGCAACCTTGCTAAAGATATTTTCAGATGTTTTGACAGATTTACCTGAAAATACGTTATTAGTTCAGCATTGCATCATTGATCAAATTGATTAAATTATTGTTTTTGAGGTGATTTCTTGATTGCTATTTTGAAGTGTAGAGACTGTAACTTATTAGTAAACTAAAACACTTGAGGGATTTGTTGTTTTATCATCAAACATATCCTTTTACCTTGATTCTATCCCAGTGTTGTAAATACGATATATGACAAATAAAATACAAATGAACTTTTTAGTTTAAAAACAATTGATCTTTTATTGTCAAACATTCAATAATTCTTGACAACATACATAGATGTAAAAAAACCAACACTCACTCATGTATAACAAGTGTAGACAGCACTGAACTGGTTACACCAAAATTTGATCAAAGTTTTTGCACAACAAATATATATAATTATCATTAATATAGCAACAAATGTTGTGTTAGTGAATCAAATTTTACATAATTTATCAATAAAACAATTATCTTCAGAGTTTGCATATAAAATGTAATAATTGACAAGTATGATACAATAGTGTACCAGTTGACATTCAAATATAATAGACATTAAAGCAACAGAAATATATCAGCAAAGCAAACATAAACAAAATTCTTTATTCAGTTTCAAAAAAGCATGTTTCACATGGTGCATTGTATTTCAAGAGCACAACATATGTAAACTATGCTTATGTTGTAAACTTTTTAAATAGCAGCCCAAACTGTTCACATAGTTGCCATAAACAAATGAACTCCCCCCATCTTGTCATTGGCACACTTCTCTCAGTACTAGGATTGGATTAGTAATGTAATTCTACACTTGAATAACTCAGGCTGTCATAAGAACTTCTGACAGCCATAACTTACAGCATTACTTTAATGTACAGTTATATAAATAATAAAGTTTACTAAATTGTAAACTTTGTTTAAGTTTTATATCACTCTAACACTATAAAAGTCACATGATTACTCTACATTGTTACTGCAGTAAGAACAGTCGTCAAATTTTAGGTGCCTTATTTCAGGCATGAGGTGCGTAAAATAAAACTTAGAAAGAAAAAATATATGCAAAGTTTAAGAAATATATATTTATATAGATTCACAATCAAATTTAAAAGTTTTATGCAAGATATAAAAGAATCTATAATTGTTTTTACTATATTTCTACCCAATTAGTAATGGTGTACATGTAGGTGCTAATTTTGCTTTTTTTTACATGATATAGCTTACTTTTGTGGATAGCAATAGCCTAAAGCTTGCCTAGATAACTTTCATTTTAGTTTGTCTTTTAATACAATTCTACATCTATACTCATTTCAACAGTCTGTAATTTCTCATAGAAATAAGAACAAATATAAAGGTAAGCTCTTTTCAAACACAAACTTTACTTTAGAACTTTGTAATTTAATTACTTTAAATTTAATGTTTCATATAAAGACATTGCCATATCACTGCTAGGTCAAGATACCGTTGATCCCTTAGTTGAAAAGCACAAATCTTTACCAAGGCATTTGGGAACAATTATAACATGATAATGTTTTGTGGATGAATTCTATGATAACATGCGTCCAAATGCAATACCAACCCAGGTCTTCATATAAGCTTGCTATACACCAAGTTTGATAACAGTATGTCATTCCTAAGTCAAGTTATTGTCCGGAAACCATTTTTCTATTTTTAGTAACAGTGACCTTGACCTTGACCCCAGAGGGCCCAAATGCAAAACCAACCCAGGTCTTCATATAAGCTTGCTATACGCCAAGTTTGATAACAATATCTCATTCCTAACTCTAGTTATTGTCCGGAAACCATTTTTCTATTTTTAGTAACGGTGACCTTGACCTTGACCCCAGGGGGAACAAATGCAATACCAACCGGAGTTTCCATATAAGGTTGCTATATACCAAGTTTGATTACAATACCTCATTCCAAACTCTAGTTATCGTCCGGAAACCATGATGTGGACCGACCGACCAACCGACAAGCTGACTCCTATATACCCCCCCTAAACTTCGTTTGTGGGGGTATAATTAATTAAATTATAACAATAATACATAATTATCGTTTATGCAAGATTAAAAGAATTTACTATTGTTTTCACTATATTTCTACCCAATAAGTAATATAGTTTTTATTTATATGGAGATTACTATCACGAAGTGGTTTCTTTATTACATGAATAGTTCTTTACTTGGGACAGAGATACTTTTATATACATGTATATTCTTATATCCAAGAAATGCAACATTATAAAAATTATCTTAATACACTTGTTACTATATATAGTAACAAAATTGCCTATGATTTCAACTGATTATGAGTGTCACGTGACCTATTATGAGTTTGCGGCCCGGGGCCGAGAACTAGTTATCAGCCCGCAGAACATGTGCACGTGCACAAACTGAAACAATGACGTCATATTTTACGTCATCAAACAGTTAACTGTAAAAGTGAAAGTAGGTTGTCAGCACGAATCGCTTTATTTTTATTATGAGAGCTTAAGCGTATTTAGTACAAACACATTTTTGTTACTATTGAAATTTGAAGAAATAATACGACAAATTTATTTCCGAAAAAAAAGAAAGAAAATAAAACTTGCTTCTAGATTCTACTGCTTTGAACACACAAACAGTAAACATCTCTGCACAGAACAGTAGAAGAGTAGACAAGAATTTCAACGAAAGAACTGTTGTTGTTTTTTTTAAAAAATGCTACTATTAGATCTACCAAGTGTATTAAAGACATTAATACACGTCAGAGTAGGGCCGGAAGGTGATAATCGGCCCTGAATGAATAATGGCCCTCGGGCTAAAGCCCTCGGGTCCATTATTCATTTTACGGGCCGATTATCACCTTCCGGCCCTCTCCTGCCGTGTATTAACCTCTTAATAGTTAGTTTTACAGACATTAATGTTCCTAAATATAAAGATTTATTTAACATGTCAAGTATGAGAATATTAAGTTAAACAGACTTAAAATGTTTGGTAGTTTATTTATTTATACGTCAACTTTACCCAGATATTGTGAGTTTACTAGAAGATACATTCCTACGTATCAAAACTCAAAAATGGTGTTATAAAGCTGATAAATACTACTGAAACCAATATTAAAACACTATTATTCCTTAGTTAATATACATAGCTATACAGGATGAATCCTTGTTTAACAATGAAACAATTTCAGAAAACAAGACATTAACCACTAAACTGCCATAAAGGGGTTAGGCTTTGTCTCCCGTATAGAGCCAGTCTAGCATGAACATCTGTGATGTTAGAGAAGTATGACCAGGCTCCATACTGTTGGTAACTCATCTTTTGTATTTTGTAATTGAAGTCCCTTAAACATTGAATGGACTGTTCCAAATACAAAGTTGGGCAAATCCATTACATAAGTTCGGAAGGTTAAGGGTTAACATATAACATAGGATTCATTATGATAAACTACATTATATAAGCACACATAGATGCCAGTAAAATAAAATAAAAATTACAAATCTAGTAACACTGATGTCATCAAATTAATGAACTTTAAGCATACAATAAAAATGATACATAATAAAATTTTGACATTTCTGAAAGAAATATTGAACAACATTGAACTTTCAAATCAAAATTATGGGTTGGACTCATACAAATGTATTATGCATCTATCTTTGCTAAAAAGTAGGTAAACAAACAACAGGTATAATCAAACTCCATAGTACCAGTGGCTCAGTGTATTCACATACTTCAGATTTTCAGGCAAGTGGTATTTCAGTTTGGTCATATAATAAATAGAGGATATAGAAGGAGTGTAGATTTAATGCTGAATTCATTGAACGAGTTGAATAAAATCATATTGTGCGAACCTCTGGCTAGAATGATATATTTTTTATTCAACGTGTTCAGTACATTTAGTAAAGAACGATTAACAGTCATTTTTCATTGACACGCCTACAGTGAAATGTTAACATTTTTGCACTTTAACATTATGTTTATATGCAACGCAATTGATGTCTTGTCATTTTGTTATTACACTATTGTAATATCGTTTTATGAAGTAAATTTATTATACTACTGGTTTATGTGATAAAACTAGATATAGTATAACAATTTTGGTGAGTATCCAAGTCTATGGACCTGGCTAATGTGTAACTTCCTTCATCATCATACAATACAGTAGAACTTCTATATGTTAAACATTGATAGTTTTTGTTGATGTGTCTAAACAAGTGAGTCATGATATCCACCCCACCCCTATATATCCTTTAATTAAATCTATATACGCGTCAATTTTTTATATGTTGATTTTTATTTTAAAAAAGTCCAAAAAAGTTTAAAAAGTCCAAATTAGTTTCATTTCAGAAATTCAGAGACTTGGTGCCATGTAATAATCAGATGAGATAGATATATTTACTTTACAGTAAGCTAGTTTAATTATCCCCTTTCCTTAAGTTATGCTTTTGTAATTTGTATGTGTTTTGCTAATTTACTTGTAAAAGTCGATGGCTCGAAATTTGACATTAACTTGAGGCGACCGATTCACGGATTAAGTCCCATTGTGTCAAATTTTATGCAAGTCCCTTAAACCTAGAGTAGACTTAACAAAGTTCTACTGTAAATGTATAATATCATTATTAAAAATATGTGCACTACATGTACACAAGGCTTCAACCAATATACCTTACAATTACTTACTAAAACATTACAGACTGTTGTTTGTAACAATATTCAGATATACAAATATTGTTTTGCAAGGGCCCTAACTATCAATATAAGTGGCGTTTACTGTTTACTTAGTGTACCAAATGATACAAATAACTAATTAAAATATTAATCAATGAAATGTCAAGCAGCCTTTAGGTTTTATTTTCTGCTGGAAAACAAATTCTGTATGGTTTCAAACTAAGTATGTCAGTAATTTTATCATTGAAAATTAGATTATAGCTAAATCCTTCTACAACGCAGCGTCCCTGTGAGCTATTTATAGCCAGTGACGGTTGTTTTTAGGTGATCGGGAAACAAAATGTCCGCTTTGCTAATTTACATATAGAGAGTGGACAGGTAGATTAGAGGTTTTGAGAAGTTTCCTTATTGTTAATGTATTTTATCAGGGACAAATTTAATTTTTCACCATCATTCTTTTGATTTGAGAATTATATAACATGATTTATCGAAAAACAGCATATTTAACTTTTAGAAAAGCTTGACGGCCGCTTAAAGCAAACAGTTGTGTACAATAGATAGAAGAACAATATGTAATGGACAATAGTGCATGTGAAAACATGTAAATATGTATCCTTATTTTTACTATAAACTTCTATTGTATCCAGTGTGATAATCTCTATTCTTACAGCTGCAGTAGATAATGATAGTAACAAGTGCTTTAATACAGTAACAAATATTGTATATATCATCAGATATACTGAAACAATCAACTATATCAGAGCTCAAGTCAAATTATAAAGAGTTATTTCATGAAAAGATAAACAATGCAACTTTCAGGTTGATGCATATCTAACAATACAGAAATCACCACACAGACACAGCTTCACACAATCAAACAACCTACATAAGTTAACAAAATCATTTTAAAAACCCAGCACTACTGGTAAAAAACAAAAAAACTAATGGATCCAGTTGAATCTGATGTGTAACATAATTTTTTCATAGATCTGTTTAAACCTTGATAAGTTTCAAAGACTTGTGTTAACATTCCGGTATAATATTGGTGCTGTAAAGTTACTGACATACGATTCATTCAACATTTTATCACAAAGTTCACATTCAACAAAACTTTATCACAGACATAGTTTAAAGCATTCCAAATCCTTTTGAGTATGTGATTGCCTTCAGCAACCTTTCCTCTAACTTTGTTTTATTTTCATAGTCCGGTAACAAAAGAACATTGAAACAGGTGTGAGCTGTTGGCAACCTGAAATATATCAAATATAATATCTTATTCTTTCACTGATAATTTTAACAGAAATTAAGGACATTTAACAGAATATAAGACTATTTTATGAGTGGGGATGGGGAGAACGAAGTGGAGAGACATATATTAGAATCAAACTCCACAAAGCAAGAAAAGGGATTTTAAGGACATTATACATTTATATCAGTTCAGAAGTTGTATAAATAATATCAGTCAAGAAATTGTTTCTTCAACAATTCAATCAATCAAGAAATTGTGGTTTCAAAATTAAACAAGAAATTGAAGTTTCAACAATTCAGTCAATCAAGAATTTGTGGTTTCATTCTTTCATCACATGATTGTTTTCTTCCTGTTTTAATGTCTATAACATCAAAACTGTGAAATAACAATCATATGTAAAGCTATCATCAAACTCATACATAAACAAACACAAGATATTACAGTACCTTTCAGAGTCTGGGCCATTTCTTGCAATTATAAGTTTGAGTTTTGAGAGCCCACCTACAGGTACCCTGTCTGTGCCAGTTGTAAACTGGATCAACTTCCTTCTTTGTTCCTCACCAAACCCGTGAACAACCTCCCAGAAATGTCTGTAATATATAGATCATGCTGTCTAAATAACTTATAACTTCTTATACATCCATTGTAAACTATTATTAACACTTCAGATAACAAGAGCTGTCTGTACAACAGTGCACTTGACTATTATAAGTATCATATAAGAATTAAAATAGGTTCTGAGGGGGTCTACTTGATAAGTGTGGTGCCTATTTCTGATAAATAGGTCAACTCTCTCAACTGAACAAATATAATAGTTAAATTTAGCATGATATACTATTCTTATGAAAAATGAAACATTTTAAAAATTAATTTACACATATAATATTGTTTTCATCAAAGTATCATAAAGTATACAGTTACTATGGAAACATACCTGATTGTTGTTGACTGTTTGTCAAAACCTCCATCATATTCACAAGCTTCCTCTAGTGCAAAGAAATCATAGTCCTACAACATAGAATAACCAAAACTCTGTTTTACGTTTCAATTAGATTGTAACACTAATGTTTGTATTAATATAGACAGGCATACAGGTGAGACAGACAATGCCTTGTATTCCTGTTCAGCATAATGTCTATTTTATTCCACAAGATGTACATGTCTTGATACCCGTGGGGATAGACATTAATGGAAGATAGATAGAAGGTTACTTCCATCTTATTTTGCTGGAGTTTTTACAATATAATCAATACATCTAGTAAATAGAGTAATAATAATTATGTATTTATTTAACATAACGCAAGTTATAGAAATAGTTACATACAATCAGATCAAATGTTTTAACTCACTAATCTTTAAACTCCACTTGGACTTAAGAATTTTCCATTAATAATGCCAGGTTCCTAAAGGCCAATGTATCAAATATAGCATAACAGTTTTATCTGGTCAGGTGTATAGGCAAACTAGAGTTATACATTCATGACAATATAAATGCTTTGACAAGAGGGCCATGATGGCTCTGAAATCACTCACCTGTATATAGGCCCCTGAGCCAAGACCGATTTTAAACCAGGGGCTTTTATTTGTACAAACATGGTAGACACCCATTTCAAGATGTTTCATGATAAATATCTAAGCTTTAGCTATTTTTGTTATTTATAAGAAAATTTTTTAAGTTTTTACTATATACAAATAAGAACAAGAGCGATCAGTAATCACATGTGTCGCCTCATGATGGCCAATTTCATGTTGGGACAAATTTTGTGACAGACGGACAGACAGACGGACAGTGCACAACTAGACTAACCACTTTGTACTGATCATTCCTGTAAAGTTTGGATAAAATTGCACCAGTAGTTTATGAGGAGTAGTCCGGACAAGCTTTTTGCAGAAAAAAACACCTTTTTATCAAAGGGCCATAACTCGGCCAAAAATCATTCAACCGGAAAACCCGTGCAATATGCGCAAGGACTTGAGCTACAGATCAATCCTGTAAAGTTTCATTGAAATTGCATAAGTGGTATAAGAGAAGTAGTCTGGACAAACTTTAAAAATAAAAATTATTAAAGGGCCATAACTCAAACAAAAATCATTGAACCGGAAAATGCTGACAATATGCACAACTAGACTTGGTACTGATCATTCCTGTAAAGTTTGGATGAAATTGCACCAGTAGTTTATGAGGAGTAGTCCGGACAAGCTTTTGTGTATCTGGCAACACACAGAAAAAGAAACCTTTTTATCAAAGGGCCATAACTCGGCCAAAAAATCATTCAACCGGAAAACCCGTGCAATATGCGCAAGGACTTGAGCTACAGATCAATCCTGTAAAGTTTCATTGAAATTGCATTAGTGGTATAGAGAAGTAGTCCGGACAAACTTTAAAATTAAAAATTATTAAAGGGCCATAACTCTGACAAAAATCATTGAACCGGAAAATCCTGACAATATGCACAACTAGACTTGGTACTGATCATTCCTGTAAAGTTTGGATGAAATTGCACCAGTAGTTTATGAGGAGTAGTCCGGACAAGCTTTTGTGTATCTGGCAACACACAGAAAAAGAAACCTTTTTATCAAAGGGCCATAACTCGGCAAAAATCATTCAACCGGAAAACCCGTGCAATATGCGCAAGGACTTGAGCTACAGATCAATCCTGTAAAGTTTCATTGAAATTGCATTAGTGGTATAAGAGAAGTAGTCCGGACAAACTTTAAAATTAAAAATTATTAAAGGGCCATAACTCTGACAAAAATCATTGAACCGGAAAATCCTGACAATATGCACAACTAGACTTGGTACTGATCATTCCTGTAAAGTTTGGATGAAATTGCACCAGTAGTTTATGAGGAGTAGTCCGGACAAGTTTTGTGACGGACGGACGGACAGACGGACAGACAGACAGACAGACAGACAGACGGACAGACGGACAGACGGACAGACAGACGACGGAGAAGTGATCCCTATATGTCGCCACTACTCCGTAGAGGCGACACAAAAATCAATGACTCTCTGGGGTGGGGCCAATTTTTACCCCAGGGCTTTTATCTGAACAAACTTGGTAGACACCCACTAGAAAATGTTTCATGCTGAATATCTAAGCTCTAGCTATTTGGGTTTTTTAAAAGAAGATTTTTTTAAGTTTTTACTTTATACAAATAAGGAAAATCAATGACCCCCCTGGGCGGGGCCAATTTTTACCCCAGGGCTTTTATTTGAACAAACTTTGTAGACACCCACTAAAAGATGTGTCATGCTTAATATCTAAGCTCGAGCTCATTGGGTTTGTTTAAAAGAAGATTTTTTAAGTTTTTACTTTATACAAATAAGGAAAGTCAATGACCCCCCAGGGCGGGGCCAATTTTGACCACTGGGCATTTATTTGAACAAACTTGGTAGACACTGACTAGATGATGTTTCATGATATTTAAGCTCTAGCTCTTTCGGTTTTCTAAAGAATTCTGCTTGGAATTAAATTCTTTGAACAATTTTTAAAGTTGACAACCAAAGGAACACTCCTGTGAAGTTTGGATAAAATTGGCTTAGCGGTTTATGAGGAGATGTCGTTTAAAGTAAAAGTTTTAGGACCACGGACAGAAGGACGCCGGATGAAAAGCGATCTCAAAAGCTCACCATGTCACTTTGTGACAGGTGAGCTAAAAACTAGCAAATAAACATTAATTAACACTCACCTCACTACCACAGATGAGAAGTTCTATCTCGTTGGGGCGGAATAATATTTTGAGCGGGCTCTCACTGGTGACCATTTGAAACCCACGCCGGAATGCACGAAACTGCTTCTCTATTGACTTATTCAAGATAAAATCTGCATAAAGGTCCACAAATTCCTGAAATATAAATAATTTACATACACATATAACATTAGGCATCTGTAACACATTTCTTCAATTTTCATATTCTACAAGAAAGTCAAAAAGGAATACAGTATTGTAAATGTCAAAAATGGGCCAAAGACAGAAAAGGCTGGGTTGCATTTGTATACCAAAAATCATGAGGCTGTGATGTTACAAAAAATGTTTACTATTGACCATTAATGTCGAAAATTTAACTAAGTCGGTAAATAGGAAGTGGATGAGTGACAGACCTGAAAGCCAATCCCACAGTATGGGACCATGTGCCAATGCTGTATGCAACTATCAAGGGGAAGGGCGCTGGGGGGATTAAGTAGTTTGCACTAAAGAAAAAAACTGTTTTTTACAAAACAGTAGACGCAATTGTAAAACACTTACAGGGGGGTTCAATACTATTAAACTTCTACACCCTTATTCCTAACCCCAAAATGAAGAAACACATTAATGGCCTCGAAGTTCAACACAATAAACCTATAATTAATTAATGTCATAATTCATGTTCATGTTCTCTTATTATAAGATACAGAGTAATTTTCGCTGTCTGTTATGAATTTCATTTCCTTCTCTTTTTCACTAAATTTAATTATTAAATTAATGCAATAAATGTATATAAACTATTATATCTTAACTTCAGCGTAATTAACCCATAACCTGTTGAAACCAAACGTAATTTGCCACCAGTATAGACAGGTCTAAGTCTCTGGTAACTGGTAACTGATCTGTGCAGTCTGACTACACTATATACTGTTGCCAACTCAATTTTTCTATTTTGTTGATGAAATTCAAATAGACTGTTCTAAATTCAAAGCAGGGCAATTTTTTTTTACACACATTCGCAAGAATTAAGGTTAGTAGTCCACTTTTAATATCATAGGAAATTACTAGATTACCTACCTTTTTGGTTTATACAGAATTTATTTTAATGAAGATCGTGTAGGAAGCTATAAGCTTATAGAAACACTTTCAAATCGGTTCCTGGAACCAACCAGTACTCAAGCATTGAGTGTAAAGTTTCTTGCTTAAAGAAACAACGACTAACCTGACGGGGTTTAAATCCACGCGGCTAGCGATCATTAAATTACCAGCCTGACGCGTTAACCACTTGACCATGCCGCCACCTACCTTTTTATTGAGCTGTGTGACTGGTATTTCATTTCCTTTTTCTTTAAGTTCCTGTGTAATTGTGCTGCCAAATACATCTTTATAACTGAGCAGGAATGTCTGCATGAACACGTCCTCAAAATCTTCACCTTCATAATCCAACATCTCCTGTAAACTCTTCGACAGACACTGTAAAATATCCCAGCTATTATACACTCACTCAAACATACTCTATATGGTACCAATGTTTAGTTTTTGTTTAATGTATGTTGGTTTGTTTGATTGAGTTTTACGTCACACCGACACAGTATAGGTGATATGGAAACGTTCAAGCTTTACTGGTGGAGGAAGACCTTGGGTGCCCTTCCGTGCATTATTTCAGGCACAAACGGGCACCTGAGTAGAACCACTGACGTTCCATAAGCTAGCTGGATGAAAGATTCCAAAGTCCCTGTAGGTTTTTTGAACCCACAGCTGTGAGGGGCAAGTGGTTTGAAGTCAACAACCCTAACCACTTGGCCACGGACACCCCATTTGTTTAATGTAAAGTATTTAACTGCTTTATCATACAAAACAGCACTGATAATTGACCTAATTTCATCAGTTGAACAAACTGATTTTAGACCACATCTAAAACACCCTAAATGTTTCTTACTAAAACTTTAAAAATTTCCTTCACTTTATCACATAAATTTAACCAAAACTTTTCAACAAAGACCACTAAAACCTTGAGACACTCTTGATAATCTAAACGAGAAACTTAAGAACAATTAAGCAGAAAAATCAGTTGTTAAGATAAGGAAAAGATTGGACACAGTTTGAAATCACTTACAGGGTCTACATCTGACAAGTCCTGGAATGTTCCTAACTTGCCCACAAGTTTTCTGTAAACAACGGATGGAAAATGAACATCAACTATTGTACTGTTATATATTGCCAGCCCTAGTACAATACCTATCAGTGTAAACTGAGCATCATTCTCAAACGACATCGAGTTAAACCAAAACTGATGTGTCTCATTGTTGTATGTAAACATTCCTGAAATATATAACATATATATTAATGTATATATACTATGATAAACAAGATGTATTTTCTTATTGTGTATAACAAACATATTTAGTCCTTAGTCAATATTATTGTTAATGCTCCATGTATCTCATACAAAAATTATCTAAAATTTTTCTTTCTAAGTAAATATTTTACTAACAGAAAGACCCACATATTGTAACAGCAAAATCACTAACATATAATAAATTAAATTAAAAATAGAATTTGATGGCTTCATTGGCGAAAGGGTTGTAACTCATATTAAATAAAGAAGGAGATACAACCCTTTCACACCAAGCTGTCATATTGTTCTAAGGTTTCAAAAAGACTATCCATAGACATTCTAATAAGAATCATTAGACTGTTTGTTTTTTAGAATTTCAACAAGCTATTTTCATTTTAAAACATATTTTTTCCCCAACAGATCCATGTCATTTTGTTGCTGTTGGTCATTCTATTTTTAACAGATATAAATATTTCAAATCAGTGGATAAGTTATACTAACATATTGTTCATAGTGATGTAAAATGATGAAATAATAAATAATACAATACCAAAGTCAACATTGAATATTTCCTCTACAATGAGCTGGAAGAATTCTTTGGAGACACCTCCCTCGTCCAGTCCTTGTTCACCGTCAAACTCTACAAATAACTGTTTCCTCAGATCTGATGGGTTCTCCATTGCTACCATTTCAAGCTGATTTATAAATATATATATGTAATTATATATTATACCATTATCATATATACTTCTTCAGCCTATAAATTACACTTCTTTAATGCTAAACCTAATGAAAGTATTGACAGACACATCTTATTCTTAATATATAACAAATATATAGAGGATATTTGTTTAGTTCAGTGTATGATCGGAATATATTTCACCGAGTGAGCACCAAAAGGTATATTTCGCGAGTGGCGCAGCCACAAGTGAAATGTGAGCTTTTGGTGTTCACGACGTGAAATATATTTTGATCTTACACTAAACTAAACAAATTTTCTTTTTATTATATGCAAAGAAACATTGAAAAAGACATTTAAAGCTAATACTAAATAAAAAGCGCGCCAAATAATAATACAACTTGAAGTCATTTACCACGACAGTGAAATTATCCAATTGATAATTTCAATGTTTCAAACAGTGAAATTATCAGTTTTATAATTCACTGATATATTTCTATAAACCATGGGAAAGCATTTCTACATCAACAACTGAGAAGGTAATAAAGTACATTAATGGGAGAATGCTTCAAACATTTTACATTTACATGAACAAAATCTAGAATATCAAATATTTCCTGCACAATTGTTAAAGCATATTGATTACAGGGTGTCAGGTATCATTGCTTATTGTGTTAATTTTCATTCAAAACAAGGAAGATAAATACAGATATACCTTGAATGAATTTTGCAAATTTAAAACTTATTTACTTCCTGAGTTCAATTAATATCCAGGTTTATCACCAAAACCTCTCATAATCATCCCTAAATTGTTTCTCTCACACCAATCTAAATTAAGTCTTTTAAAGGGAGAGAACAATGTACGAGTATTTCTGAATAGTGTTACATGCATGTATATAATTAATTGTTATTTTGAATATCATATTGTACAGTCTGATCATAACCACATGCAATGAATTATTTATGTGATGCTGTATAAATTGTGTTTAGGCCAGCGGCCATATATACAAATAAACAAATTAAATTGAATATGTAATGTATAACCAGGCCTCGACATTAGCGGTGGTCCGTTGGTCCGAGACCACCTGATTTTGGCAAGGACCACCTAATTTTAAAAGCCGCTGGTCCGTCGGACCACTTGAATTTTCTGGTTGGTGCAGATTCATTTGGGAGAATGGTGATTTGGTCAAGAACATGTTATAAACATTTTCTTTAAAATCATTTGTCCGATGTACATGTATATGGTTCATTAATTATCTGATTAGTTAAAGAAGTTCTTAAGTCATCTATAACTTTCATTTTAAGTCGCTAAAATTTGGTTTATGCAAGTTAAAAGAGTTAAGACTTTGTGATATCAATTAAGGTACAAAATTCATTCAAATGATGCTAATAATTATGCATCGTCGGATACCTACGGTGGAACCAGTAACATTTAGGTTATATTACGTGTTAATTAACCGTGGGCATCCGACGATGGTAGTTATGATATTGTATGGGATATAAGATAAACTTAAAAGTTCATATACTTAAATAATGGCAGCAAACAAAAGGAACTGGAAAAATACATCTAGTAATTCTTTGCTACTTATCTTTATTTTAACTGTTTAACGATAGAGATCCATTTCCTCTAGAGTTAAAATTACTTTAAAAGGTTAAAAATACTCAATGACATGTTGAAAATAAATATCAACCAACAAGCAACAGGGAGGTAAAAATATGTATTATACATCTGTGAGAAAAATAAGCTTAACTATAGTTATATATAACATTAGTTTTATTTTTTTATCCTCTGGCTATTTCCTTGTTTTAAGATAATTTATTAGTTTTATTAAAAATGTTAATCTATAAAAGATACATGTAATTATCATAATTAAAGAACATAAATAAGAGCCCTGTTGTGTATTTTTGAATGACATATAAAAAACCAAATAACTTTATGATAAAATATCTACTAACTTGCTCTTCTTTATTTCTGATTAGATAAAAATATATATCTAAAATATCTGTTTTCTTAAGGTTAATGATACATCTTTGTCATCAATTTTAAACATATTTTTTCTAATTTTGCAGTAAAAATGACATAATAATAATTGACCACCTGACTCCTGGAAGGACCACCTTTATTTCAAATGTAGTGGTCCGGCTAACCACCTGCTAAAAAAGTTAGTGTCGAGGCCTGATAACTTATGATTAAATTTACATATACACAAGGGAAAGTATATTATGAACGGTCAACCTATCAAATATACCTATAAATCATCAAATACAAGTAAAGGATACTCACAGCAACTAAAGCATCATCTATCAAACGTTCTCGGGACACTCGGATTCTAAGGAACGGCATTGGTGGCATTCCATGTACTAATGTTTGTATTATAGATGAACGCCTTTCTCGGAACATCTGTATACGATTGTCCATATATAAACTTGCCTGTTTTGATGCAGTTGTCAAAACAAAACTATAGTTAGCAAATGAAAATTTACTTGGCGTTTCTTCACTTTCCAACTTGAATTTATAGTCTGTTTCTACACTTATATGCTCATTAAGAGTTTCATTGACAAATTCCTCATAGTCCACTAGTGGGCTCCTACAGTCAGCATGTGTGATTTCTAACTCTTTCCCTAAAGGATCATCTTTAATTTGTCTTGGCTCTTTAAAGTCATGACCCATGGCACTAGCACCAAGAAATTCATGCTGCAGATGACTTTCACCTTCAATAATTCTTCTCTCTTCCTCTAGAACAGACCTCGAATCCTTCATACCCCCGTACATGCTTGCATAATAAAGAATTTTCATCACTTTGACTGGACCAGTGATGGCATCTTCCGTGTTCAGAGTCCAGCCCTGGTTCCAACGTGCTTCGCCATCTATCAGTTTCACTGTTATCATTTGCTGCAATGATAGGACCATTTCCTTCAACCTTTCCTTCTCAAAGGTTGCCCAATACTGTGCTAGCTTTACTTGACCCTTTAGTGGCAACTGACCCAAAGCCTTGCAAAAGTCTGGATAGGCAACCTCAATAAACTCCGGGCTATGTAACAACGGTATTTCTAACACTATCACAAAAATGTTTAAATAGTTTGCTTCATTCTCTATTTGCCGTGTATATTTAAAGTCCATATCTAATGTACTGGCAAGTGTACGTAGAGCATTGATCAGGGCATTCTGGAATGGGAGTTCTGGTATATCCATCAGGAAATCATAGCAGCGTCGTAAAGACGACAAATCAACATTAACATCACTTCCTGTCGTCTGTTGATGCCATACATCTGAAACCTTATCATGAATTCTCTCCCCTGATTCAGAATCCTCATCATCAATGTCTTTATCACTATCAAAATCACTCACTTTCTCTTTCTTCTGTCCTCCACTTTGAAGCTGAAAACTCTTTATGAGTGACTCAGGATTGCTATATACACTTCCTATAATCTTGATTAATGATGACCAATCATTTGTTTTCTGACAGTCTTTCAATATTTCAAGAAGTTTTTCCTCATTCAGATATGGTACATCTTTAGGTTCTGAAAACACAAACAATATCAATAAAAAAATTATAATCTATGTCATGATATAATAACATACAAATAATAAGCAACCTGTACCTTACTTGTGAATTATAACAGTGTATACATTGAATTAACTTTATGCTCACCAGCTCCATCTTGCTTTATAATGACATAATTGACATTAATCTTTTTTTTTTTAAATATCAAGACACACGAATCCTACCATGGTCCACAATGATTAAAGTAAAACATTGATCTAGATCAATGGCATCTCCACAATGACCTAGGTCAAAAGGTATCTCCACACTGATCTGGGTCGAAAGATGTCTCGACATTGATCTAGGTCGAAAGATGTCTCGACATTGATCTAAGTCGAAAGACCCAAACATTGATCTTAATCAATTTTTGCATAGACATAGTTAAATATATTTAAATGAAACAAAATGATCTTTTCATTAGCAAACTTATTGAAATCAAAAAAATCTTGAACATTTCCACATTACAAGCTTTACCACTTATACAGTACATAAGGCTTTAAGTAAATTTCTTAATTGATTGTAGAGATGAAACTGAAACAAAATGTTTAACTTCAGTCACTTATAATTTATCTCACATATGAGAATAATCACACATATAAATAATGAGTAAAAGTAAATAAAATAGTAGTTACGTGTAGGGGTTGTAGGTGTAGATTTCGCAGTTACACCAGCACATTTGTATGGAGTAGTTAGCAGGGAGGTTTTGGCTTTTAAATCAATGAAGCCATCTTTAGAAGATCCAGGCTGAGTTTCTACAACTAAAGGTGATGCGCCGGTCAGAGTTTCTCCTCCTATAGGTGGCGTTGCTGCTGATGTTGCCCCTACTGGACTTGTCTCTCTACTCACAGGTAACCGGGCTATCTTATTTCTCTCGTTTTCACATAATTGAGCTTTTTGTTTGAACAATTCAATAGACATTAGAGCAAGAGCATTTTTGTCTTTGTCTCTAAGGTTGAAACTAGGACTGGATGCACACACTTCATTGGTACATGTGCCATTGCCACATCCATCTGTCAGCTGGAAATAGTACGCCTCTATCAGCTGTTTTGCTGCTGCCCGCTTCCTGAATAAAATAAATCATCACATTTATAATAATTCAATCAGTCGTTTAAAACAATATGCAGTGAGGAACTTTCAGAATAAATTTCATTGCCTCAATCAGTAAAGCATGTTGTGTCCAAAGATTTTTCTTTAACAATTTCATGTAATTTATAAACATTTGGCACTATCAAGTTCACAAAAGTTAATCATAATGGTCAAATAAACTGAAAGCTACTAAGATAACTTACATTTCTTCTTGGAGTTTTGTTTGTGATGTAGCTCCTTCAGAATCCAGGGCACTGAAATACAAGTGTTCTACAATTAAAAATTTACATGATTGTATTAATTAGTACATTTGTATTAATTGTATTAAGTGCAAAGTATATGGCATACAAGTCAGTAATTCTAAAACAATATAGATAATTCTGATGTACTTTTTGAAGTCTGACCAGAAGCTCATCTTAACTTCAAACATTATAAATTTAGCAAAAACTATAATTAAGTATAAACGTCCCCAACATAGAAAGACTTGGTTTGTTTGAACCTGTTCAAAAAGAGGCAAATGCAAACCATCGTCCACAAATCCTAAAACTGCATTATGCAAATTTCAAACTTATAACAAGAGCTGTCTTTAGGACAGCATGCTTGACTATTCTCAGTGCTTGAAAGCAAAACAAAAGCCTTGATATTAATGTAACATTTTCTACATTCAAAAAAGGCCATAATTCTGTCAAAATAAATGTCATGGGCTTTTGGCCTTGAACTGTAACTTTCTATTATGCTCTTATTAAAGTAAGTATGTGAAGTATCACCCATTCCCTTGAGTAGTTTAGTAAGGGAGTATTTAATTATATGCGAACATCTTTTTAATGTTGCTTCTATTTTAACTATCCAGCTTTAAAAAAAGTAGTGTACGCTTTCCGCTGGCAGTTCTTGTTATACTTTTAAATGATAATACCATTTAGTACTTCAACATTTATAACTCGAAGCTTTTGTGCACAATAATACATGTAATTACTTCCTGCTTTATATACTGTAATTACATTAAAGAAGTTATTAAAGGGATTTGAATGTTTTTTCTAGGAATGAAATTAAATAACAATGCATTATCAAACAAAAAAGTTTTAAATAATTGAAATTGCAAAATCAATATTACACCACTAAATAATAATCAATTGTTATATGTTTTGATAAAAAATCTACTTCCATTATCAATTCTCAAATCAAGCTGATAACCACATGTTAATTGACTTAAACCAACTTTAGGTGGATGCTTCATTCCCTGCTGCAGATATAGGCCAGACAAATTGATGACTAATATTGACAAGTAGTGTTTTTCATTCTGCAACAGATTATTTACAGTCACTGTGGTCAATTAATGAAAAATGATAAATTGGCAAATTCATGAGAGGTCAAATGGGTGCATTTTAATATTTTTATGGGTCAAGTCCCAAGGTCAGGTGGAACATATCCAGCTGGTTCCTAGAACAGACCCTCAAGTATCTGTGTTTGCAATAGCAGCCCTTAAACTTTGTCGCTATGTCCTAAAAACACAATTCTTTTATAACAAGTTAAAAATGTAGATCACATGGGCCTCACTAATCATTAAAGATCCTGTATGTTTTGTGATTGATATTGTTACTGTGTGTATACCACACTTTCAAAAAATTATATATGTATATAATTATGCAAATTATAAATAAAATAATTTTCAAACATCGAAGAATATGTAAAATGTGTAGTGCAAATATTTGTGAACATTATATTTAATCAATTAATTATATGCATTCATTTCTTATTGGAAAATTTGAAATAGAATTTATAGAAAATAAATTTCTAATTACCTCCCTTTATTTACATGAAATGATAATTTCAGTAATATTTTTATAAATAATGCTTTTTGGAACTTACAATATTGACAAATCTTAATTTGAGCATCATATTTATGGAATAAAACCATGAAAAAAATGTGTTACAGGATCTTTAAGTGTCAGATGGTTTGCAGTCACGTTAGTTCTAGCTTTCAACACTTTATATGCCACTCTTGTCATGTATAACATTTCTGTTATATAAATTCATCTCATGCGACATTAAAGTTTTGGACCAGATCCATAACGAAACCTATCCAGAATAGCCATTGTTGATTTAACCGTATTTTTCATTTGCAAATACGGTTAATACCCTTTTTCCATTAATTCTTGTGAATTCTTCGATAAAACAATGTTTTCAATATTGTTCTTTACCATTTAAAGTATGAAAATATTAATACTCTCAATAAAATTGACTATTAAACTGCAAAGCATTAATTACACCAAATTATGTTGGCCATGTCATATAGTAGATATCTTGTATGATGTAATTTGCAAGAACCGATTAGAGTAGTAATGTACTAGTTCATATTTGTTGAAATGATTTCAAACTCATAGTTCAATATAATCACAGATATATATAGAATGGATAGGAAGCACTGAAAATAGACGATAGTCAGATTCAGACCCACAATCCTTTGCGCCCTATGGTGATTATGGGCATTTCCCACTGATCTCCAATTTTGCGCTCTCTCGTTAAACTTCAGCAATATCTGTGAATTAATGTTTACATTGCCGACAGGGATTTTCATGGTAGAAGTATTTGTGTGGAAAAGTGTGTATTGTACCTTTATGATAAATAACTTTTGCACTTATATTAGTAAAAAATGCTTTGTCTGTTTTGTTGATTTACCTCCGGGAATGCAATGCAATATGGTGGTATTTAGGCTACTTTTACTCAAATCTATGAAAATCCTGTGACATATAACTTTTGTGAATAACTTTCCGCAGAAACTGAATTTAAGTGTGTGATGTCACAGTTTCTTCTCCATCTATAAATAAAACTGTCAATAAATCACCCTTTTTAAACATTCAAAAAAGTAATAATTCTATAAAAAAGAAGTTAGAAGATACCTGGCTAATCAACAGATTATAGTCATTATACATAGTTTGTATGCTCAATAATTAAATGCATATATATGAACATGTCACATTCCTGGCATGATTTAATTAGTACTAGTAGACTTTGGAAAAGAGTCAACTCGGCCCTATACCGACTCGGCACGGGTCAACTCGGCCCCCTTTACAAAATATATATAACGTTTTAACTTTGCTTTGCATGTTGTTACGGTAAATGAATAATAAGAAATATCTTATTATTATATAATTATACTTCTGCCGAAATAAAGTATATAGATAAATTTAGAAAAAAAATGTTATTTATTTGTCTTATATTTATAAACTCTCTCTGTTGAACTACGTAAATAACTGAGGTATATCGAGTGAAAAAGTTCCTTAGTTTCCCTTCGCTTGCAAAAGAATGCAAATTTAGCCGTGTTTAAATCGCTAGTTTGGGGCGATTAAATGTCCTATTTTAAAATTTGTTACACCAATTAAAAGCTGACCTTAGCTTCCTCTCAGTATTTATTTCAACACATTGTTTGACACTGAATGTATTTAAATTTACCGTACGGTTAAACCTACCACGAGTCAGAAATACACTGATATACGCAATCGGTAATCTTTACTCGCAATTCTACTTATAAGAAAAACCTCTGAAATGCCAATCCGTGTTTTATAAATAATTTCATAATACCAAAAAATAGTGATAACACAAACCTTAATATTAATAATAAAAAAGTGGGCCGAGTTGACTGACCCGTGCCGAGTTGGAATAGGGCCGAGCTGACTCGGGGGCCGAGTACGTTTTAGGGCCGAGCTGACCCGGATTCGTAGACTTTCCCTACTGGCATGGCTTCAGCGTCCACATCAAGTCACAGTATATAAATGGGTACACTGAAGACCTCAAGCTTTACCTTTGGTAAACAGCGTTTAAGCTAATGTTTGTTTTAATTTGTAAACCAACTTAAAAAAAGCTTCTTCAAGTTCTTGTCCTGTAAGCTAAGTAGAGATGTTTGGCTATTTTCTGTTTGCAGTCATTTACAAAGGATTATTTAAAGAGCAACATACTATTGGCAATTAAAAAAAACATTTGATAAACGCTTGTTAACAACACATAAACTGTCATTATTTAAAATTTCTTTTTAAAGAATATGTTTTCGATTTCAAAAATTACCCCACCCACAAGTGCTAGCATCATGTAACTGGCTCTTTCATTACCTGGCGCCGTCTTTTCCGCTTTCGTTCAAGCTTGATGCTTTATTATTCATACGAAGACTTTGGATATGTATTTGTCATTAACTGTTAGGGCTTCCAACTAAGAAAAAATACTGAATTAAATGCGGAAAACCCAAACTGTCAGACAAGCGACATCTTGCGGAAGTAATAATAAAGCTCCCATAATTCCAGTGTGAAAATGTCAGCTTCCATATTTCGGTAACGTCAAATTAATTCAACTGTTCCTTTATAATTATTGGTGCTTTATACAATTACTGAACTTACAATTTCAAAACTTAATTTTTTGATATATCAAAATGTATATAAGGTATTC
This sequence comes from Ruditapes philippinarum, assembly GCF_026571515.1. NCBI lineage: Eukaryota > Metazoa > Mollusca > Bivalvia > Venerida > Veneridae > Ruditapes > Ruditapes philippinarum. The sequence continues at coordinate 89,902 of NW_026851700.1, forward strand.
TTCAAAATATCTTTATTTCATTCAAAGTGGAAAGTGAATACGTCTGTAACACCAAAACGTCCCCAAGTCAATACGTACTCATTTTTTTCAATTTCATTAAAAACCCGAAAATAGAATACAAACAAACAAAAACCTATTATATATTTAAATGTCAATGAAAATAACCAAATCTTATGAATGGGGAAGTCAGATAAAAAAACGTTTATCTTGCATTTTTCGTTTAAATAAAAGATCTAAATTAATATGAAATTAGGCAAAGCCTATAAACGGGGAAGTCGTTAAAAAATCCTTTCATTCTTTCCGTTTTAGGTTGTCATTCGGTATTACATGCACCGCTTCCGTTTTCACTCGGAACACTCGACGATTATTAATATGAAATTAGGCAAAGCCTATGGACGGGGAAGTCGTTAAAAATTCCTTTCATTCTTTCCGTTTTAAAGGTGTCATTCGGTATTACATGTACCGCTTCCGTTTTCATTCGGAACACTCGGCGATTATCATTTATCCGAAAAGTGGAGATTTGTTCCGTTATCGGAATACCCCGCCATTTATCATTGAGTTACATTGTAAATGGCGGCGCCCGACTAGAACTGACACTGAAAATTTCTTTGATAGGTATAGAATTTTATATATTTTTTAATTGTTTTTTATGTGATTTTCTTTTAAATATACACGTGTAGTCTATAGCCGGGCAAGCCAAAGCCCGGACCCGCTTCGCGGGCCCGGTCTTTGACTTCCCCGTATTAATCCGAAAAGTTGAGATTTGTTCCGTTATCGGAATACCCCGCCTATTATCATTGAGTTACATTGTAAATGGCGGCGCCCGACTAGAACTGACACTGAAAATTTCTTTGATAGGTATAGGTCTTTGACTTCCCCGTATTAGTAAATATGTCATTCTGTATTTCATGCACCACTTCCATTTTCATTTGGAACACCTAGATGATTATTAATATGAAAAAGACAAAGCCTCAAAGCGAGCTTGATTTACTTTTACCGTGTCGTGAAATAGTATAAAATAATCATTTATTTTTATTTTACATTTTCCGTTTTAAAATTGTCATTCGTTATTTTATACACTGCTTCCGTTTATTCTGGTTCCCCCTTTTATTATGGTTCCTTTATAAATAAGCAGGACACCAGTCTACGCTTCCGTTTTTAATCTGACAGAGTACATCGGCTTTAATCGTTATCTTGTAATTCGAAAAGTTGCGTTGTGTCTAATTCGGTACTTCGGACGAAAGTTTTCAAAACCATCACTTAGCAGGTACTCGCATTACCGTAAAGCTCGCTTTGCGAGCAGGCCCTTTGGGCCAGCTTGTCGAGCTCGCTATTAAGCCGAAAAGTTGCGATTGTTCTGTAATCGGAATACCCTGGCAATTATCATTGAGTACCATAAAAAATGAGGGTGGCCGGTGCCCAAAGGTGCGGTCTCATCTGAAAACTTCCCCATTATATTTATGCCAACCACTTAGACTATGGTTAATTTCTTGAACTTAAGTGTGAATTTATTTATTGGTTGGGGTCCACAGGGCTGGCAAATTCAATTGTCCTTATTGCCCAGGTTGTCCCACAGCTTGTATGGACAAGTAAAAATTTTCAAGAATAAACTATGTAAATATCATATGGAGTCGGACAAGTTAAAAAATGCTTCACATAAAAACAGACAAGTAAGTCATAATCAGATTTTGTCGGCCCTGGGTCCACCAAAACTGAACAACAATCAAACCCAGATGGTCCCAAAAATGCCTGATTTAGTTGTTTTCTTTGTTCAGTTGTTGACGATCTATCAGTCACTTTTTTTATCAACAATAAATGCATGTTTCTTCTTTAATCTATCATTAAGTAATAAAATTAATTTCTACTTTCATAAATGGTAATATGTTAATGACTATTTCAAGAATGTTGACGTTGGTAATTTGGACATCAAGAATGCATTGCCTGACCTCTTATACTAGCTGTAATCTTTTGCAGAGTAAACAAAAGAATATCCAAAACTTCGGCATTTGCTGCTGATATATTGAATATCATGTTGAAAATTTAAAATTAAAGCACCCAAGCATTTATCTTAATTAAATCAACCTCATTACATATCTGTCCAGGCACATGGTACTGCTGTAGTGTGTTCAATTTAGGTAATTTAGATACCCTCCTTGACGGGCCTCAGACATAAGTGTCAACATAATAAGTAATAAACAAACTAGTTTGTTAGTTAGGAGAAAAACCTAGCTGTACTGTGTCAAATTTTCAGATCTGTAGCTTTGAAATTATGAAATCTGTAAGGAAAAATGTTTAAAAAGTGTCCGTCCGATGGTCGGACCAGAACAGAAAATATTTGTTCTGTTGAAAAATAAAGAAGTTTTACAAAAAAAGTTACGAAACAACAAACTTGTGATAACCAGACAAGACTGAAAAATTGCCATATTTCGACCCTGATCTCAGAGATTAAATTCTTGATATTAATGTGTTAACAAGAAAAATAGAAATATAAGTAAAAATATGCCAACATACACAGCACCTGTCTATTAAATGTAAACTGTGCCTAGCAAAGTCATTGACCAGTGATAAACAGTATCTTTCCATGTACTGTATGATAGCGGATTTAATAGTGTGTTTCTAATTGACAGCAAGGTGACATACAATTTTATAAGTAGTTCCACGGAACAAATTGTTCGCCATGTTTATCTAAGCACATGGTGCCTGTCACTTTTTTTTTTAAAAGGATTATAAAAACTGTTATTTGGTAGTGCCAGTAGGTAGTAGACACTACGTCACAACAACCATGTAAATTAACGTGTATGAATGTATCATATATTGTGCACTGCTTTTGATTTTCTTTGATTAATGCCACACTGATAAAGATTACAGGTTGTCCAATTCATTTGAACTGGATCATATATAAAGGAGGCTAAAGCATTTCTAATAGAATTGTTTTTAGTGAGTTGGTAATTAAATTTTTATTATTAGCTTGTCTTATGATCACTGATGCTTTGCAATGTGTTGTTAAGTATAAGGTCTACAAACTGTTAAATTCATTATTTACAAAATATGCATGACATTTAAGAAATAATATATCCCAAACTGTGATTTTATTGCTCAATAACATCACTGTTTGGAGTTCGGATGCTAAGAATTATATCACGAGGGCGTAGCCCGAGTGATATAATGATGCGCATCCAAACGACAAACAGTGATGTTAACAGTTATCAAGCAATAAAATCACTGATTTGGATATATTATTTCGATTCTAACACGACATCAACAAATAAATGCTGCCGTACCTGATATTTAGCTAAATTGCACCTGATTTGTTTACGTACTTATTGTCAGTGCATCACATTTTCAGTGGTTACGTCACATGTATAATGATTACGTCACATGTCTAAATATAGAACGTCAGTGATTTTATAGCATAATAACACACACTTTCGGTTCTTCTATGTTCAATAGGGAAAAATGCGGGTCGTGTTAGAATCCTTTATAAAACATGTAAATCTCTATTTTATACAAAAGACAAAATTTAACAAAATTAATTGCATGATGTCAGAGAAATTTAAAAAAAGATTGTTGTTTTTACTAGTAATAAAAAATTGACCAAGTTTACTGTTGCAAAGTTTGTATTGGATCAATATTACTTCAGGTGTAAACAGATTCTCACCCCTCCACTGTTTTTAATATAGAAATTTGTTACAACTACCCCTAAAACAGAAAATAGAGAGTAAAACATTATTGCTTTAGTTGTTCAAAGCTGAACATGACATGAATACCTTACATGTTGGAAGTTGTATTAATCATTATTATATTTCTTCAGATTCACTGAATGATGGCTAATGTTCCAACATATTTGAAAGGCAGGGGGAGAGGACGAGGTGGAAATCTCCCATCACAGAACCAAAATACCAATAACCATGTGCAGAATAGCACAGGTTGGGCTAGAGGATTTAATCAAGCCGCTGATTTGAGAGGTGGTGTAAAGCCTGATAGCCAAGGATCTGGGAGAGGTAGAGGTGCTGTAAAAAAATCTTACAATCAACCAGAACAAAGAGGTAAAATATGATATATTAAGCTGCCTACAACAGTAACTAATGGTCCTAGTTCATTAGCATCATTAAGATTGATCATTATCTTAAGTTTATTGGTGAGATATTGCAAAGTATCAGTGAGATTTATATCATATCATTCTGTTTGAAAGTCATAAATACAATTTTTGGTTTCCAGTTCATACATTCACTGATACAGCATGGAGATTATATATAATTTATAAAGATTTACATGACAAAACAGATTATGTCATCCAAAAAAGCAAAAGTTGGCATCGATTCTGTTAATGTTAGTGACTTGTTTAATTGAAAAACTATATAATGGTATATAATTAATGTAAGATTAAAAGAGATTTTTTTTTCTTTTTAGTGAATATAGACTATGTCTCTTTGCTTTGACATACATTATGTGATGAAATTTAAGATTTTTTTTTTGTTCTTTTGTTAAGTACCATTGAATAGATTGTTATGTAAATTACTTACATCTCAATATTTGACATACTTTAAGTGATAGAATTTAAGATTTTTTCTTGTTCTTTTGATAAGTACCTTTGAGGAGATTAACTATGAGGAAAATTACTTTCATCACTATATTTTCATGTATAGATCAACCAAGTGCAGAGGAAAGGTTTCAGTATGCTAGCCAGCAGAATCAGGAATCAATTAAACGCCATCTACAGGATGAAGATATTGACAAGGAAGACAACTCTTCTGATGAAGATGACATTGCCAGTGATGTTCTAGAAAAAGTTTTCCATACCTACTCATCCACAGACTGTAAATAAATTTTCATCTTTAACTACATTCATGATTGTATTAAATTTCATTTTTTTAAAAAGTTGAAAGCATACTGTGATAGTGTTGGTCAGTATTTATGTCACCTCTTCTTTGTTCTTGTTCAATAGAGGCTTGAGAAGAAATAGCCTGTGGTTTAATTTTATTTACCATTGTAAGGACATAGCCCATGGCCAAAAGATTTCCTCTACTGAAATTGAGTTCATTTGTCAGAGGTCAAGTTTACACTACAGTGACACATTTTGTAAATTCCCTGTTTTTATCTATAACTTGAGAAGAACAATAGTCGGCCAAAATTTATAAAGTTGTAACCATTCTTATTTATACTAAATTATAGCCATTTTTATTCATAACTGTAGCCGTTCTTATTTACAATTGTTGCTGTTCTTGTATATAATTGTAGACCTTCAAATTTATAACTGTAGCAGTTCTAATTTATAATTGTAGCTGTTCTTATTTATAATTTTAGCAGCTCTTATTTATAACTTTAGCAGTTCTTATTTATAATTGTAGCAACTGATGTAGATGCTGCACAGGATACACTATTACATTCATTCCGTTCAGGAACTTCAGCTTGTCTTGTCTGTATAGAAACTATCAAGAAAACAGACCCAGTAAGTATCAAAATTATAGTTATAAAAATATCAGTAGATATGAATCTATAATATACATGTATATACTATAATACACTATTGAGATACTGATGGAGATTGGAGGGGAAGAAATGATGAATGCACAAGTGATTTACATTGAAGCTCAAGCTTTTATGATCTTTGTATTGTCAGTAAGCAAACTTTTTAATACAGATTTTAATAGGTATAAACTTTGAATACTTGTTTATCATGACAAGAATAATGCAGTTTAAAGAGAATGTGCATGATTCTGAAAGCTATATCTTTAGAGTTATGCCCCTTTTGAACATAGAATTTTTGTCAAAATTGCTTATACAGTAATTTCAAAACTATGCAAAGTACCAACATGGAACTTGGAATACTTATTTATCATTTATCATGATAATATCAAGGTTGGTTTTGGTGGTTTTGGACCAGAGTGCGAATGTCCTAGAACCATAAAATTAAAAGACCATTTTGGATAGAAATATTTATTTCAGTAAACATATGCACATGAACACCAATACCAGGAATTGAAAACTTAAACAAATTAAAGATAAACTATTGTTGTTTTCTTTGTACAGATTTGGAGCTGTGAAGGTTGTTATGCAATATTTCACATACAGTGTATACAGAAGTGGGTGAAAGACGGTGTTTACCAGCAGATCTACAAGTCAGATGATGATAATGTCCGACCAGAAGACATTCCCTGGCATTGGTATTTACACAATATTATTATAGGATGTTTCATTTTACCATATTTACTTTGTGTGAAGTATATAAGGCAGAAGTTTTACAATTCTTTCCTATCAACTTGTACATGTTAGAATACATGTTAGAAAATGGCATCATAATAATACACTTAAAATATGCAGAACTATCTGTTTAAATAAAATGAAAATGGAGAACAAATCTTTTTACTTGTTTAAAATAACTTGGGGGATTATAGCAAATTAACTTATAATAAGTTATGATAGGTTAAGAAAAGTATTCATATTGCAAAACATGCCCTACCTTTGCTAAATTTTAAAATCAGGAATTTTAATCTAAGGCTTTTTAACCTTTCATGTGATATAATGTTTTTTGTTGTTTTGTTTCTTTAGTCCAAAATGTCGTTTAGAATACAATCAGAGAGAGCGTCCTACACGGTACTGGTGTTATTGTGGTAAAGTAGAAGATCCCCAGTTTGATCCATGGCTCGTTCCCCATTCTTGTGGTCAGACTTGTGCCAGAAAACTGAAACCAGACTGTGGTCATACTTGTCTACTTCTCTGTCATCCAGGTAAATATTGAAGCTTCTGTATACTGTATAAACTTGTTTATTTTGTAGGGATATCCTGCTGATAGGTTTATCAAGTCAGATAGGCCAGCACCTTAGTATGTAACACTGCCATTCTGAATTTTTCAAAAAATTGTACAAAAGTTTACTGTATAACTCATATTATTAAATCATAATATAACACGGTTTAATTAACTATAACCATTTTCTTTAGAATTAATAAACAACGCTTTTCATAAGGTTCATCCGAGTGGTTATAGGTTGTTTGACTTCAAACGCACTTCCCCTAACCCTGTGGTTTTTCATACTTACAGAAGTAGGTTTCCAGCACATTCATAATCGGCCTTATGCAGGAAGCACCTGTAGGATTTTTCCCCACAAGTAAAGCATAGAACGTCATCAAATTTGATTACTTTGGTCTAATTTTGTTTAGGTAAAAAAGTAAAAAATAACAGCTTTTGTTGAAAACTTTGCTTATTGTTTAATATATTTCCAAATATTTAAAGGAGCTTTCCAATTCTAAGACTACTGAAGGTAGTTTTGATGTTTACGCGCTCAGGGTTAGAAATTATACCAGCAAGGCTTTGGTGGTGTTTTGTTAAAATTGTAGGATGAACCAACATTGTAACCTTGATCCAGGAACACATAAGGATTACAATCAGAGCCTTGGATTACAACAACAGAACATTTGGTTAGGTTTATCCTATACATGATACATAACAAAGGTAAATATTTGATACAATATTCAAAGTAAATACAATAAAATTGAAGGTAAATCATATTTTGACAAAATAAACATTACTATTAAAATAAATTTCAAATTTTACCTATTATTATATTTAGCAGATTATTAAAAAAAAAAATGATTAAACTTCAACTTTAAACAAGGAATTACATCCTGTCTGGTCTTGTTTTACAAAATAAACTATACAGAAATCTCCTTGAACTTTAACAAAAATTTATAAGTCACATAATACCCCATGTCTAACAATAAACAAAGTGTTGTTTCTAAAAACACAGTTAGACCATGTACCTATAAAGTGAAAGGATTCAGAAGCTGTCAATGAACAATTTTGTGTTGTTTTAAAGAAATTATTATTTTACCCAAAAAAAAGTTATTTGTGTTTTGAAATTACTGATTATAAATACAATGTAGCATATTTTTTTTACAGTTGATTTAAATGACTGTTAACAGGAATTGAAGAAATTTTAATCGGGGCTTCCAGAAATGTCAGAAATCTAATGATGAAATATTCGGAAAAGGCGTAAATTAGAAACAACATAAATTAAAAAACTGAAAAAAATTTGATTACTTTCTGTCCTGGGGTTATGAATAAAATACAGTTACTGTGAACTTACTTAATGCTTTCAAAATGGTATTACATAAATTTTTTTAATAAATAGAAATATTCAATTTCTAAATATTCTCACAACCAAATAACTGAGCTTACATGTTTGTCAGTAATAAACTGTATGTCACTTTGAATTTATAGCGAATAAATTTTACATGTAAGTTATTTCCACAGTTAAACCTATTATCATTCGATGATCTTATTCGATTACATAAGATACTTTTGAAATTAGCTGTAGGTTTTATATGAACATCATGAAAAGGACCTACAGTGGGTCCAGATATTTGAGCTAAACTGTCAAGTTTGGAGGCCTATTCTGAAGACTTTTATGTTATAGCCCAAATTAAATTATAACAAAAGAACAAACAGATATGTCAAAGAATATATGCTCTCCCTGTCTATTGATTGGATTAAAATTTTGAGTTTGATAACTTTTAAATATATATGATAATTATATAACTAGCATTGAAATGCTTTCTTCTGTCTGAAAGTACAAATTATAGTTTCAGAATTTATATCTAAATTCATGTATAAGTTTATCATTACAGAAGTCACTCGTACAGTAAACTCCTCTTATAAGGATATTTTCAAAAGACAAATTTATGTTAATGTATCCGGAAATTGTTATATACTAGAGGCAACAAATTTGAAGACAAGTCAGGACTGCTGCAACAGCTTATTATAAGCTGAATATTGTTATAAGTGATATCTTTATTAGTGGAGTTTACTGTATACGAAAATTAATTTTTGATTTTATAAGCTTTCTTGACAAACTAGTTCTTGTACTATGTTGATTTACTACATTTTGTTATTATATATCATTAGGTGCATGTCCACCATGTCCTAAGACACTGAAGGTACAATGTTACTGTGGTAACGCAGCTGCCCAGGTGAGGAGATGTAGTACACGAGCATGGGCCTGTGGTGGTGTGTGTGGTAAACAATTGTCGTGCAAACAACATACCTGTCAACAGGCCTGTCATCCAGGTAACATAGAAAATTACTAACAACAGTTTCCTGTTGTTTTGTTTCTTTGAACAAAGGATTTTTTTGAACAAAAACGTGTAATAGTTTTTGTCATTATTCTTCTTCTGTAATAATGTAACATACAATAAAAGATAAGGTTTTGGAAATCAAATTAAAAGATTAATTAAAAGTGTTCCTAGTTGTATGAGTATCAATTTAATAAATGATTGTTAAATTGAACTTTAATATACAGGTATATTACATTTCTCAGCCTGTTTTTAATTTATACCTAAAAATAATTATCTGATAGCCAAGGAATCTGTAGCCTTACTTTAACACTGTAATATTTATAGGTGAATGTGCCCCATGTCCTAAAACAAGTAAACAAGAGTGTGAATGTGGTAAAACTACAGCAGTAAGACCATGTGCTAGTCCTCAATGGAAATGTGATAAGGTATACAGAAGCTTTCATTGTAATTTTTGTTTTGTTGTTTGAAAAACAAATGTTTATTTTACCATTTAAAAAACTAAAAGTATATTTATGTGGTTATATATTGGGATGATATAGGATCTATTGAAATATTTTGTAATGCATTTGACATAGTAATTATTTTACTCATATGACATTAAAGACACTATTTTGTGTAGATATTGAATGATTTATGACCTTAAATATTCTAGCTCTCGTGTCAAGGTAATTTGGTTACAGCTTTACTGTGAACTAACTTCATATATCATTTACCAAGGATGGTATTTCACTTAAATCTTTTATGAACATAGAAAGTTCCTGGTCAAGGTTCTACATACATCTTCACAAACTCTTAAAGTGTTCATTTGAAACTTTGCAGACATGTTATGTCTGTGGAATCACAATTGTATGCTCATAGCTTAATATTTTGACATTGTAAGTATACCGTTTTATGAACCTGTATCATTCCTGATGATCTCGCTTCTTGTTGTACAATCAAGCACCAGAGAGTCTGGGGTTTAAGTCCCTGTCTGGCTGCACAGTGTCTCATCATGTGACAGTAATTATAAACATGAGGGATATTATAATGTCTGTTACTTGTAGGAAAATTTCATATATTTTAGCCATGTAACAAGAGATTATCATGTGGTAATCATTTATGTGAGATAATCTGTCACCGTGGTAACTGTGGAGAATGTCCTAGAGGGGGTGAGAGAAAATGTCCTTGTGAAAAAACAAGTAAGTTCAACAATCATTATTATCTTATAGTGATTTGTTAATCAACAAATAGAATGTATAGATTATTACAAAAAAGTTTATATGTGAAATATCCCATTAAATTATAATCAAACTCATTTGGATATTTGCAGGAGTTATTCACTCTATGTTTAATCAATGATAAATTCAGAAACACATGCTTTGAATGATTTTTAAATAGTATAAAATATTACACATGCATCTGTACTTCATAAACAGATACTATCCCAGGTGATTGTGCTTGAAATACACTATCTTTTGTCATAAATAAATCTACTAGTTTTACTTAAACACATGCATTTTTTTCATTGGGGGACCGTACGCCGCTTTTCATGGAATGGCACTAAAGTGTCACATTGAAGGTTCCGTAATAGTTGCCGTATGAACACATCTGCTGATGTTTCTAAGTACTAAATTCCAACATTTTCATGTTTAAATGTTGAATTCTGCTTAAGCAGGTGCTAGGTGCGTGGACCGTTGTTTGCACTTTTCAGTACCGTCCATGAACAGGCTCAGTCAAACCAAGACTGCAAGATTTTGAATTCAATGTTCTGTGTGTTCATTAGAGATTCTGTTTTTCTCTATTATACTATACATGTACTTAATTTAATGATGGAAAAATTTATGTTTTGATACAAGCTTTACAGATATGTAAGTTGATGATAGACACCTTGTATAGATTATATTGTTATATTACAGCATATAACTTGCCATGTACAGAAGATATTCCTACATGTGGAGATACATGTGGTAAATTACTGGAATGTCAGCTACATGAATGTGTACAAAGATGCCATTTTGGTCCGTGTGGCAGTGTACGTAAACATCTAGCTCTCTCTAAATACACCATATCTGAGTCAATAAATCATTCAGAGACTCTTCATGATTAAAATAAGAATAAAATTAAAGGTGAAGAATTAAATAATTTCAAAAACTTCAAAATTGCCACATACTCAGTCATAAATTAAGACACATTCGTGGTTTAATGTCATGAAAGATTTTAAATATGTCCATCATATTATTTTCCCTATTTTAATTTTATTTTTTAAAATTCTTTATATATTGAATAATTTGACAGACTATAGCAATACTCTACAATTTATTAAGTCTGTGTTGAATATTCTACCTGTAGTTAATAATGTAACATTTTTGTTGATAGTGTCGTCAGATGCGTGTAAAGAAATGTCGATGTGAAGTACAGAAGGAGAGAGAAGTTCCATGTTATAAAGATTATCTGTGTGAGACAAAATGTAATAAAATGAGAGACTGTGGTAAACATCCATGTAAGAGAAAGGTAATTATGATTGACAGAGTTTGTTATGTTAAATTGTTAGTCAGTAGGTGACTGCGGTAGGTGACTAGTTAATGTAACTGATGTTCAGTCAGATGCCTTTCTCTGTGGTGAGCAAACAATCCAGCTTACCAACAAAAAATCATGTGATAGGTTGGTAGTTTGATCCAATGTTTCTTTCATCAGTAAAGATATTATCAGTGTTAATAAGATTTAAAAGAAACTAAGGTTTTGTTTATAAAAAAAAGTCATTTGATTATTTACAGTAATATGTTTATAAAAAAAGTTGTTTGATTATTTATAGTGAACTTTGTTTATAAAAAAGTTGTTTGATTATTTATAGTGAACTTTGTTTATAAAAATGTTGTTTGATTATTTATAGTGAACTTTGTTTATAAAAAAAGGTTGTTTGATTATTTATAGTGAACTTTGTTTATAAAAAAGTTGTTTGATTATTTATAGTGAACTTTGTTTATAAAAAAGTTGTTTGATTATTAGTAGTGAACTTTGTTTATAAAAAAGTTGTTTGATTATTTATAGTGAACTTTGCTTACAAAAAAATGTTGTTTGATTATTTACAGTCAAATTTTTTTATAAAAAAAATTGTTTATTTACAGTGAAATTTGTTTATAAAAAGTTGTGTGATTATTTTTAGTGTTGTGATGGCCAGTGTCCACCTTGTGAACAGATGTGCAATAAACCATTAGGTTGTAAAAACCATAAATGTAACAGTAGGTGCCATAGAGGTATATAAACACTATCAATGATTTACTTATTATATACACTGTCTTGTATATACAAAATCTTGCTTCTTAATGCAGTTGTTTCAAGATTTATTTTCTGAAAAAAGTATCAAAAATTGTAGCTTGTTTTTAATAGTTATAAGAGAAATATTATAAGCTGTTACCAGTGTTGCCTTTGATTTTATCATAAACTTGTTTCTTTTATTCTTATGTTAAAACTTGTGTCCATAATATTGCCATTATTGTAAGAGTAAAATATTCTATAATGTTGCATTTCTTATATCATATGTCAGTACGATATTATATTATATTTATATGTATTTCTTCATTCAGGAAGATGTTACCCATGTACAGAGACTGTAGATATATTTTGTTTCTGTAAAGCTACTAAGATAACAGTGCCTTGTGGTAGAGAAAAAGTCACAAAACCTCCTAGATGTAACTACCCCTGCAGGTATGTTTCTTAAAATATCAGTACATCTAATGTCAGTAGATATATATATACTTCATTATGTGACCTTTGTTTCAAATAAATTACCTTAAAATTACTTATCACATGTATAATTAAGATTGGCAGTGAGTATTGTTGCTAGGTATTTACCTTGTTTGTAAAAGTGATTTAGTTGCTATGGATCAATAATTTGAATGTTATGAAAATCAAGTAAGTGGAACCTGAATGTTTTAGAAGAAGTGAATTTATAGCATTCCCAAAAACCAATTTTAGGTTATTGCCCATATTTGAGAAGAAGAAAACACATACAAAAAAAACACATTTAGAAAATTGAACCTGAATGTTGTAGAATAAGTGAATTTACTGCCCATATTGTAGTAGGAAATACCTGTAATAAAATGCTGTAATTTTAGACGAGCACCTGACTGTCATCATGCAGCAAGGATACCACATAGATGTCATTTTGGAGACTGTCCTCCCTGTAGACAGATTTGTCTGAAACCTCTAGATAAATGTTCACATCAGTGTCCTGTAATATGTCATACTGCTGTCAAAGTTAGATTTAAAGATAATGTGAGTATAATATCACTGTCTTACATCTTGAACAATAATCCTAACTTATTGTTTAGTTGAAATATTAGAATGTACAGTCGACTCTCGTTATCTCGAAGTCATCGGGACCGTCTAAAAATATCGAGATAACGAAATGTCGAGATAAACATATTAGGGTTTGAATAAGGTAGAATCTGATTTTAACAAAAGACATGTGCATACCTTATGTCAAATAAACTATGATATCCACATTTCTTGTTTTCATAGGCCTAGTCAATATTAAACAAAGTAACATTAGCAGATGTTTACCAGCGGAAATACGGGTGTCTGTGATAAAAACACATAGTGAGATTTACTCAGTAATAAACAAATATAGTGAAAACATTGTTGTCAGGGTGGTTTATCCTGATATCCTTCCGGGTTATTTATCGGGTTTTTCTCGATATTGTTCGACCGCTGATTGATTTGTTGATGTTGTGAAACAATATTGCAACGATAGCGTTTCTATACTTTCACTTTTTCATTAACATTTAAAGTCATAGTGAATTGATACAGTGTTTGAATATTAACAAAGAACGTAAAAATTCACGTATTTTTGACATAAGTCAATCAACACGCTAACTAGATTAACTTTTATAAAAACAGCTAAACCTGTTACAAACATAATCATCATTATGGCACGCGCTATTGAGCAATTATCGTCTAGTTTGTGTTTTCACACGTCTGAAGGGAACAGATGATAGAAAACTATTAGTCGAGATAAACAAAGGATAATAGTGTGAAAATAACTGTTGGGGTTTAAATTTTACACCGAGATACTGAAAATATCGAAATAAAAATATCGAGATATTGAAATATTTCTAATATAGATAAAGAAGGAAGAAAATCGGTACTTTCAAAATTTCATCTAGATAACGAAATATCGAGAAAAGCGATGTCGAGATAACGATAGTTGACTGTACCTTTTATCTTACCTGACACTTCTGTGTTTAGGTGTTATTTTGTACTTTTGAATATCAAATGATGCTACTTACTGTAGATGTTCCTTGCAGAAAGCTCTGGTTTCAGTTTTCTGCATAATTTGGTCACAGGAGCCAATATTAGATCTAAATTGATGTTCTATTATTAACTTTTTCAATGCTAAGAATGAAGATACTTGTATGTGTGACATCAAATTTGCCCTGTTGTTTAGGAAAAGGGTTCGTACAGTCTTAAAAAGTGCTTGTCCCTGTCTTAAAAAGTGCTTGAAAATGTAAGATAGTGCTTAAAATTCCTTGAAATTGATTTCTGTCTTGAAAAGTGCTTAAAAAGTACTTAAATTTGCTGAAAATAGGCTTGAAAATGTTTGAATGACATAGTGTCGATAAAAATCAACAGTTTACAAAATAAAAAAAAATGATCCAATTGAGTATCAAAATCAATGAAATGTTTGCTCAAGGTAACAGTATGTGGACAAATTGCACTTGTTTTGAACTAATTTGTATTTGATGCACCCTTTGTTGTTCTTCTATAAAACCTTAATTATACCCCCGCACAACAAAGTTGTAAGGGGGGTATACTGGAATCAGCTTGTCCGTCTGTCCGTCCGTCCGGCTATCCATCGGTTTTTTCTTGTCCGCCCAATAACTTAAGATTCCTTTGACCCTTAGTCCTCATATTTGGCATGGAGGTTAGTCATGATTAGTAGATGACCTCTATTGATTTTGAGGTCGCCAGGTCAAAGGTCAAGGTCACAGGGGCCTTGACTTCAAAAAGCTTGTCGGCCCAATAACTTAAGATTCCTTTGACCCACAGTCTTCATATTTGGCATGAGGCTAGTCATGCTAAGTAGATGACCCCTATTGACTTTGAGGTCACCATGTCAAAGGTCAAGGTCATAGGGGCCATGACTTCAAAAAGCTTGTCCGCCCCATAACTTAAGATTCCTTTGACCCACAGTCTTCATATTTGGCACGGAGGTTAGTCATGATTAGTAGATGACCCCTATTGACTTTCAGGTCACCAGGTCAAAGGTCAAGGTCACAGGGGCCTTGACTTAACAAAGCTTGTCCGCCCAATAACTTAAGATTCCTTTGACCCACAGTCTTCATATTTGGCATGGAGGTTAGTCATGATTAGTAGATGACCCCTATTGACTTTGAGATCACCAGTTCAAAGGTCAAGGTCACAGGGGCCTTGACTTCCAAAAGCTTGTCCGCCCAATAACTTAAGATTCCTTTGACCCACAGTCTTCATATTTGGAATGGAGGTTAGTCATGATTAGTAGATGACCCCTATTGATTTTGAGGTCACCA
Source organism: Ruditapes philippinarum (assembly GCF_026571515.1). Taxonomy (NCBI): domain Eukaryota; kingdom Metazoa; phylum Mollusca; class Bivalvia; order Venerida; family Veneridae; genus Ruditapes; species Ruditapes philippinarum. Next base: position 105,501 of record NW_026851700.1, read on the forward strand.
GGTCAAAGGTCAAGGTCACAGGGACATCTAAAAGTTTGTCTGCCCAATAACTTTAGATTCCTTTGACCCACAGTCTTCATTTTTGGCATGGATGTTGATCATGATGAGTAGATGACCCCTTTTGATTTTGAGGTCACTGGATCAAAGGTCAAGGTCATAGGGACTTTGACTTCAAAAAGTTTGTCCACCCATTAACTTAAGATTCCTTTGACCCACAGTCTTCATATTTGGCATGGATGTTGATCATGACTATAAGGTGACCCCTATTGATTTTGAGGTCACTGGGTCAAAGGTCAAGGTCACAGGAACCTTGACAAAAAGAAAGCTTTTCTTCTCAATTGCTAAAGAATGTCCTGTCCGCAATGTATTGATTTTGACATTTTCACATTTGAAGCATGTAGAATACATAACTTAGCAATGCACTGGCTTAGTAACCTCAGATTTGGCAGGGAGGTTGTCCTTCAGCTCTAAATGGCCACTGTTGATTCTGACAAAGTGGTATGCGGGGGTATTCACGCCATGATAGTGGCAGTTCTAGTTTGGCCAGAAAATGTGTATAATTCAAGAAAAAATAGTGAAAGGTTGAATATTGTGTCGAAATTTGTGCAACAAATGTGCTTAAAAATGCGAATAAATGCTTAAATAGTACTTAAAAAGAATTTTGGCATTGGATGTCTGTATGAACCCTGAGGAAACTTGCTTTTATATAAGCCTTAAAAAAATTCTTGTATATTTGCCATTTGTTTTTCCCTTTCACTAATGTACCTACATATAGAGTTATTTAAATAATTATATTATACCGAATTCTTCTTTATAATTGTAACTGACTGAAAATAAATTAAGCCCTGTCTGAAACTAGTTATTAATACTTTTCTCACCTAAGACTGACTTTCACCTACATCATTTTAAAGGTTTGTCGCATAGAAAGCTTGCATATGTACATGTATATTTCTCTTGCCCTTCAGCATCATGTTATGATCAAATTTATGCAAAATTTTTTTTTTCAACAATATGAAAGGAAGCAAAATGATACCTTAAACATATAGAGAATAGATAAACATATGTATTTTTTTATATTGACTAAAATTTTGTGATTTCAGACACGTAGAGCAGGCCCTTGGGAAGGTGGACCTAGAATTATAGAAGATGTAGTCAACAGACCTTGTCCGCCATGTATGGTTCCTTTGCCAATGCAATGCTATGGAAAACATGAGGTAACCCTTCTTATGTATTTAATTTTTAGCTAGACTATTCAAGAATATGAGAGCTATTGTAGTGGCCCCGGCGTCGGCGTCAGCGTCCGCATCGGCGTCTGCGTTGGTTAAAGTTTTTTGTAAAGTCAAATATCTCAATTATTGCTTGAAATATTCAATTGAAACTTACAATACTTATTTATAGTAACAAGGTACATCACATTGACAAGTTGGATAACTCTGCCTACAATATTGACAGAATTATGCCCCTTTTTAACTTAGAAATTTTGGTTAAAGTTTTTTGTAAAGTCAAATATCTCAATTATTGCTTGAGATATTCAATTGAAACTTACAATACTTATTTATAGTGACAAGGTACATCAGATTGACAAGTTTGATAACTCTGCCTACAATATTGGCAGAATTATGCCCCTTTTTAACTTAGAAATTTTGGTTAAAGTTTTTTATAAAGTCAAATATCTCAATTATTGCTTGAGATATTCAATTGAAACTTAAAATACTTATTTATAGTAACAAGTTACATCACATTGACAAGTTGGATAACTCTGCCTACAATATTGATAGAATTATGCCCCTTTGGATCTTAGAAATTTTGGTTAAAGTTTTTTTGTAAAGTCAAATATCTCAATTATTGCTTGAGATATTCAATTGAAATTTTAAATACTTTTTTATAGTAACAATGTTCATCAGTTTGCAAAATTGCATAACTTTGCCTGCAATATTTGCAGAATTATTTGCCCCTTTGAAACTTAGAAATTTTGGTTAATGGTTAATGGTCTGCAAAGATATTTACTTCAAACTTTACACATGTACTTAGGGTCATAATTTGAGGGTCATAAATGTATGTCACTGACCAAGTTCCATAACTCTATCTTGCATTAAGGCTGATTCATATCCCCTTTTCTACTTAGTCTCTTCATTAATGTTTACATGCAAGTTTTACATATCTCAATAACTATTAAAGATATTTATTTAAAACTTCACATATGCATTTTGGGTCATAATTGTAGGTCACTGACAAAGATCCATAATTCTATCTTGCATTTAGGCTGATTTTTCTCCCCTTTTACAACTTAGAAATTCATGGTAAAGTTTTGCTTGTAAGCTGTTATCTCCATAACTATGGAAGGGTTTGTGCCTTTTTTGGGACAATTTTATGCAATCATAATAATAAAGCAGTGATTTACTTGATAAAACATCTTAATAACAAGCCTTTGTACCTTTTCTGTCAAATTTATGTATTAATAGGTAATTAGTATTATTATACTCAATAAGACACCCTTGTGACATTACCTTCCGAATAGTCAAGCCAATACTGTATAATTAGACTCTCTCTAAGGCCTATAACATGAATTTATAAAAAACATTAGCCCTTTTGTGAACTTAAAAAATTTAACATTATCAAGGCTCTTTTACTATCAAGCACTTAGAATAGTCGAGGGTTGCTGTCCTACCGACAGCTCTTGTTATATGTAACAGATGTTCTTCTCAATATTATTTGAAATGTTGCAATTGAAATTAAGGTGAAATTAACTTGATTTTGATGAGGAGTATTGTTTTGATGCTTGTTATATGCTTCTATGTGGACCTATTGTAATGTCACTTGGGTAAACCATACATACAGTTGAATCAGACTGTTAGATTTTGATTATTCTCTGTTAAGTACATTTATTGAAAATTGCAGATTTACTAAAACATATGCAATAATCAAAGAGACCCACATGGAAGATTGGGAAACCAAATGTGTAGCCTCGATAAATAAAGCCTTTTTTTTACTTAATTATTTGGATATAGATATACAGTCGAACTTCGTTCGCTCGAACTCGGAGGGTCTGTGAAAATTTGTTCGAGAGATCGGTAGTTCGAGCCAACCGAGGTTGAACTATTATTACATAGAACACATATCTAAAGGTTTTCCAGCTTACATAGGTCAAATGATAAATACGTCAATATAATTGTTGTTAGAACATCTGTTTGTCGAATACGTCATATTAAGAATTATTATCCTATTGAAAACAATATTAACGGTACACTGTGTTAATCTATATTTATGCATATTGTAATTGGTTGAGTTCGATTGGGCGATCATTATCCAAACTGTGAACAATGTTCAAAATATATTTAGATCTATATGTCTATTATGGAATTAATTTTATTTTAAACAATGAATAAATTAGATATAAAAATAACATTTTACAGCAGCATATATTTGTAGTCATTTACTAAAAAAACACGTACAAGTATCATTCTATTAATAGATTACACTGACAATTCACGATACACGACCCACGGTTGTAATTAAAGCCGTCCGGGTAAACGTCATTTATTTATTGACTTTTGCGCATTTCAGGAGTTGTTTTCTTTTATCGTTACTAAAGACGGAAAATATACAATTTATCATAACAAACAAATCGGTTACAACACCTTTTATTTTGTATCAATTAACCTTAATTGCATTTGTCACGATCACGAGGTGTTAAAAACATGTGTCACCGACTGTCAATTATTTAGAACATGTCGACCTGCAACTTTTGTTGTCTGTTTGTGTTCGACCGAAAAGGTGTGATTTACACTATATTTCTGCCGAAGGGACCAGAGATCATGTTCGAGAGTTCGAGCGATGGGTGTTCGAGCGATCCGAGGTAGAACAATATATATTATATAGGAATTTTCCCTAGACTGGACGATGAGTTCGAGCTAAAGGAGGTATTCGAGCGATCCGAGTTCGAGCGAACGAAGTTTAACTGTATTTTAAGTTCGGGTTATCATTTCAGATTGGTCAGTTTGCATGTTCTGTAGTTCAACCTTACCAATGTGGTAGACCGTGTGGTAGACATTTATCATGTGGTAATCATACATGTACAAAGTTATGTCACACTGTGGAAGGTGCTGAAGACAATGATATGGTATGTTATTTGTTTCTTTGTTGTTTCTTTTTGGTGTTAACTGGGTAACACTGTTTATCCAACTTGCATCACTGTTTACATTATATATACTTTATGGCTATAATGTTGTGATAACATTTATGGATTAATAATAGAATTATAGAAAAATGATGTTCAACTTTTTTATTAACACAAATTATTGGATTGAATAAAGTTTTTTTGTTTGTTTTGGGTTTTACGTCACATCGACACAGTATAGGTCATATCGCGACATTCCAGCTTTGCTGATGGAGGAAGACCTCAGGTGCATTATTTCAGGCACGAATGGGCACCTGAGTAGAACCACCGACGTTCCGTAAGCTAGCTGGATAGCTTCCTCACATGAAAGAATTCAAAGTCCCTGTCGGGAACCCACAGTGGTGAGGGGCAAGTGGTGGAATGAATTAAGTAAACTGTAACAGAATTAGTGTATATTAGTGTTTGTTACTAAAGATTATGTTAATTAAATAGTGATTGTTACTTAAAGATGAGTCTGCTTAGGTCCATAGGGAGAACATCATATTATTTGTAATCCATTGGTCACTAAAATCAGAAAAATTTGTGTTGGATTAGTAGTTGGTCACTTTTGAAGATGTTAGTAATAACTGGTAAGTTACCCAGGAATGCCAGTTTGATGTGAATCAATCACCAATATTTCACCAAAGGATGTGTTGAAATCTGCATAAAAAGCAGACAAATCAAACATGTTTATTTTGACAAATATTATCTCCAGCTAGAATATTTTTAAGTTTAAAAAGTTTTGGTTTTCAGGCAGGAAGCAATTGTGAGGAATGTGAGTTACCATGTCAGTTTGATCGTCCGGAGGGATGTACACATGAATGTACCCAGTCGTGTCATTCTGGACCATGTCCTCCATGTAAACAAATGTTCCGTATGAGATGTCACTGCCAGGCTACTGTACAATATGTAGAATGTAACAAGTGGGTCAATAGCGATGATCAACACAAAAATACACTCAAATCATGCAATGGTGCCTGTCCTAAACTGGTAGATATTTTATATCTTATTTTAAAGAAAATCTTTGTAGAATTGTTATTGAAACAATCTGGATTAAAATTTAGTAAACAATTAAACAGATTACTAAAATACTTCAGTATTGTAGAAATATAAAATAATACATGGACTTAAGTATTGTAGAAATATAAAATAATACAGGGTAAATGCTCCTTTCTTCATGCATTAGCATCTGCAGAAGCACAGTTATGCATCTTAAGTTTAGAAAGGCATCTGCAAATGTTAAAGCATGGAAAAAGGTGCGTTAGGGCTATTCTTGCTTTTAAAGTATATGTCTAATTTGGTATTTCTGCATTTCGTTGTTTTTCATACAAACAACCTGTTTTATCATGACTTTCACATATGAGTAAGATGTCATTCTACAGTTATGGTTTTATAATGTAATGTGCAACAATGGGGAGTGTTGGCATGAATTTTCTTTTAATGCATGTTTTCTCTTTTGTTAAGATACACCTGTGTGCTTCAAGACTGAATATTGAAATATTGTAAATTTAGTTAAACATGTGATAATGAAGCATTGTAATATAAATGAAATTAGTAAAAAGTTGTATTGTAAAAGGGTATTATCAGTGCCATGTTCTTCAAGCATGCATTTATCACTTGTTTTATAATACCCTAACTTCTAACTGTCATGCAAGTATCAATAAATATATGATATATTTCAGTTAAGTTGTGGTCACCCTTGTGGATTAACCTGTCATGCTGGTAAATGTGTAAAACCAGAGGATTGTGAGGTAAAGGTGAAGGTCAGGTGTAAATGTCGCCGACTTAAGAGAGATGTTAAATGTAAAGACAGGGTGAAAGAAGAAGGCAAACTACTTTGTGATGATGTTTGTAAATCAGAAATGGAAAAGAAGAAAAAGGTATGTATTGTTGATGAATGTTAATTTATTCAGTTTTATCTAGAATAGACTATTGTAGAATAGACTATTTTTGTTTGTAATACATTATTGAAGTCCAGTATTTTCTGAAGTATATGTCTTTTGATCTATTTAAATATTATTCTGTAATTAATATCATTTCTATGTATCTGTATTATTGTCATCAATCAGTAAAGTTTCTACATTTTCCTGGATTGTAATCATATAAGTATTAGTGGTAACACCGCATGGAGTGCTCTTGTTGACATAAGAAGTCTGTGACAGTTGATCATGATGTATTTTCTAATTTATTATATACCTATAATACTATTTTGTTGTATATACAGCATATGTCACATAAACAAATATGACATGACAGAAATATATTGTGTATACACGTAAAAATATGATCCAGACTGCCTTATAGTAAAATATTTAGTTAAAACTCAGGGAGGTATATGATAAAGGGGAAGTTGTAAGGGTATCTTGATATGTTTCTTTCTTTTAGCAATCATTATTTTACTAGAAAAGATCACAGTCTGGCAGTCTTTGTCTTGTGAGAATATTACCTAGCAAAATGCTCTTATGTCAGTACAATTATAGGTCAAGATTTTCTTATAAACGCCATATATATTTATATTTTGTATAACAGAAAGAGGAAGAAGTAGATAGAGAGAAGAAATTAGAGGAAGAACAGAAACAGAAAGCTGAATTAGAGAAATATGAGAGAAAGATGAGAGGTAAATCTCGTAAACCAAGGAAACAGCAAGAAGTTGTTGAAGATGAGACGTTCTTACAGAAATATAAAACTTGGTTAATATTGTCTGTCAGTATTGTTGTACTAGCTGTGTTTGTTTATTATGTAATGACTGTATGATCGTAGTTGATTGTAACATATAGTAATTACTTACACAGGATGGTTCTAGTTCTATATTTATTTCATCAGTTGAAAATCAAAGTTTACTTTATAAATGGGTTTATGATTCTTTTATTTGTATTTGTATTTCATGTTTTGATGTTGGAAACGATAAGAAATGTTTTACATTATATTAGTATCTTATATGTGTTTGATATAAGATTTCAGTGGATTCCTCTTTGATGAAGGTGGAAATATTTTACCCTTATGTGCATGACATAATTGATCATCAGTTCCATATTTTACTGTTGTTTGTCTGTGATTTATAAACTATTTGATTAAATTAAATTCTGGTGTTTATATAAAATGTTGTTCAGAATGTAATTATGCACAAGATAGGTTTCTATCAAGGTTTATTATAATTATTAATTGATTTGTTTGTCAAGTTTCCATTAATTAATTTTCAGTATTTATACTATGAAAAGTCATGTTTACTTTTACATGCAGCCAGCATTCATCACTACTATATATGATATATCATATTGTAGATGTTTACTTATCGTGAAATACACATGTTGTCTTGTTATATGATCAAATAAAAACAGTGAAGAAGTATAATTGTAGTAAAGGGGCATATTGATAGCATTAACCTGGGATTTATTATTAAATACATGGATATAGAGGATATTTGTTTGTTTTGTATGTAAGATTGAAATATAATTTCACTGAGTGAACACCAGATGCAATATTTTCACAAGTGGCTAAGCCACGAGTGAAAATATAATAGCTGGTGTTCATGAATGAAATATATTTCAATCTTATATGTAAAACAAATAAATTTTCTTTTTATTTCATGCTTTTTAAGTGATTTTTAGTATTTTTATTGATTTTGCCGCGTAACGTCGCACATTCTACTTTTTGACGTCATCACATCATGACGTCACATCATCAATTTTGAAATATAGTTCTGTTAAATTTCTCTAACTTTGTTACATTTTTAACATGATGTATAGTAACATCGACTTTCTTTTCCTAAAGAAGCAAAATTTACGCATGATGGCATTTATTTCTGCCTGTTATTCCATTTAGTTATGATTTTCTTTTCATCCGCATTCAAATATAGTTCGGCTACAGTGAAAATTATATTTTATAAATTTCACTAGTGGTTTATCAGAATATAATCATCTGATGTATTACAATAAAATACTGGAAAGCATGAAATAAAATGTAGTATTAGTTCAGGTAAATTGGAGTAGAAGTTAATTATTCATGTGTAAAGATATGAGTTTCCATCCAGGTGTGTTGTATGTGTCTAACACACAGAGGTCTTCCCCGTAAAATAGGAATATTTTGTCACAATGACCAAAACATTATTGGCGTGACTTCAAATGAGGTTTTTTTTAAATGATCTTTTTTGGTTTCATATGGGAGATGAAATGAATTATTTAAAACGATTTGAGCTACATGGTTTTCAGTATAAATGTTTCTACATATATTTAATATAGACCAAAGATTTCTGATGTACTGACTGTTGCTTAGTTTTAACTGTTTTCTTTGATTACAACATTTATAAGTATGCAATGCTATACATGAAAAGAAAAATAAGGAGTTACATATTAGAAATGTCATCACATTCCATCCCTTCAATTTTATGTAATGTATATATTTACCACACATTTTTGGTAACATTGTTTTTTTATATGTTGAATGTTTGCTAATTGAAAGAGTCGAAGGAGGTTTAATATTGTTATAGTTTGGGATTTAGATGCTTAAAACGTTATTATTTGTTCTTAATGTTGTATTATAATTCAAACTTGTATGGGAAAATGGCAGTCATTTTATGTAATTCAAGTGTGTAATTAGATAACCAGGTTCTTTAAAAGTGAGTTATTTTGTAAAACTTGACTAACCTGTAAAGTGGGCTAAAGCTAAGAGGTAAAAAAGGTAAAAAAGTTAATAAAAACTTGTGTTTACTCTTTTCATTTGTAACTTTGAAACATAGAAAAGTAAATATAAAAATTTATATAAGAAGTTTCCCTGAATAAAAAGTGCTACACTGTATTTTTGCAACATTTTTTCATGAAAGACTAAGTTTTATTGGGGTTGCAATTTCTTATAGCATCATGTTGGTATATACACATTTTGAGAATTACACAGTGCTTTGTAAAACAGATTTGTCCTAAACTTCTTTTGTAGTGAAGTTTTTGTTTATTTACATTGTATTGTATATTATTTAAGATATGCCAAGATCATTTGTGTTCAATTGTATTAATGTTAAATGATGCTTAACTTTTACCCAGTAAATCTGTGTTTTAACTTTTACCCGGTAAATCTGTGTAACAGTCTGAGTTGTTGGTGTAACATATGGTCCAACTAGTCTCTGATATCAGTTACGATCAAAGTGTAGATAGCTTGGTTAGTATGACAGTTATACAGGACATTTTTTAAATTTAATCCATTATTATACAGAGTTAGATATTTTGCAATTATGTTTCTTAAATTTTCACTTAAATTTTCATTACGTGTATATTGTTTAGGGAGCTTTATCTAAATTATCAGTGTTTAACATGATAGACTCTAAAATTGTCATAGATCAGATTTGCTGTAATGTGAGACTAATTTATGCTGCTGCAAGCATGTATAGATATCCTGTAGGATGAGATAAGTTCAAATTTAAGTTAGAAAGTCTTTACAGCTTAACAACTTATACATGTTTAAATTTGTATAAGTCTATATTATTATGATGTAATTTTAATTAGTAAAGTGGTGTTTGATATTGGGTAATTTGAGAAAATAAAACGTTTGACGTTATAAAGCCTTAAGTTTGTTATTGTATTTGATATGGTATTATATGACTTATTTCACCCAGAATGCAATTACACATACATTTGTTTATTGATACTGCAAATGAGAACACAATTGCCATTTACACTTTTTGCCATAAGGTTAATAACTAGATAACATTTAGGTCCAGCCCATGTAACTACCATATTTTTATTCAAATATTTAAAAAAAAAATTCAACATACTTGGAATACTTGCTTATCATGAAAAGGTGCAGTTTTTGTCAGACATACTTCTGAAATAAATATTCCCCTTTTGAACTTAGAATTTTTAATGTACTATATTTATTTAATGTCAACTAGTAAATAGTAGGAACAAGTATTAATATTATACCGACAGACAGACAGACAGATACCTTGAAAGACTAATAATCAGAGTAAATCACCAAGTAATAAATTTGGAATCAGTGTTACTTCCCTTTATTTGTTAAATTCAATTATAATCATTCAGAAACAAGACATCCAAAAAATTATTATAGTCACCGTGGACGTTTACGATATTTATGTCAAAATGTAATTATTATTACCGTATTAGTTATTTTATTACAATAATATTGAAATTATAGAAGGCGGTCTTGTAGTTTCAATATTTGAAGAAAAAAAAAACAGCATGACACTGGAAAGTTAAGGAGAACATATAAAAAGTTGAAACTTAATGATCATGATGATGATTACAATTGTTTTGGCGACATCGTCATGATCACACGGTACAACAAATTACAAAATAAACAATTGTATAGCTGATGCTGGGGGTGTGGACGGTGGCCTGCACTTTTTAGCAACGTCCAGTCAAACTAGAGTGTGCAACATTTTCAATTTTGTTTTGAGCGTTCTTTAGGGTTTCTGTTGATTTGATATTGAACACTCCACTTTACTTGGCTTTTTTTGTAATTGAGATATGAAGATCAACTCCAAATTGAGTCAAAACCTGTTAGTATATCTAAAGAACATTTTCTGCAATTTGTGTACTTGACTTCAACTGGTTCAGAGGTGAAACACTATCGTCTTAAATGGTAGTGTATTTGAAATAAATATATATTTCTTAACCGTTTCAGTAAATACCATGTAAATGAATTGTGAATACTTATCATTTGCTCTTTAACTGCTAAACCACTACGCACAGTGTCAGTACTATGGTGTTGGTGGCGGTGATAGTTTTCACTCCGGATGACAGCAGAAAAGGCCCTGTCACACTAGAATGCGATTTCACTGCGTTCGCACGGCGTTGTTAAATTTAACAAAGCGCCGCGAGGTCGCAATAAAAAATGTAATATTGTTGATGTCATGAAGACTGCACGGCGTCTTCACGGCGTGCTCACGGCGATCATGGCGATGCTACGGAGCTTCGATGGCGTTTTAGTTGGCGATTGTCTACGTTCGGACTGCGCTTCTATGACGTTCTTTGCGCTTTCACTGCGCATTTACGGCGCTTATACGACGCTCTCGCGGCGCTCACACTGCGTTGAAATCGTAAAGCTCCGTGAAAGCGCCGTACACACGCAGTTTATGCGCGGTAAAGACGTCGCACAGTCTCCGTACAAGCGCCGTGGATAACCACGGCGTTCATTCGGCGTTCCTTTTGCGCTTTCGCAGCGCTCCTGTTGCGATCAATCACAACGAACGAACGAAAGTGACTTGCACAGTGCTTGAATCGAACACGTGTCGTCCGATTCACAGGAATCACTAACAATTCCATATAAACTCATATCTGTGATAAAAGATGAATGAAATTGTCATTAATAGGTTCACTTTCAAAGCAGAACTGACCTGATCTTGATAAAGATTAGTAGCCTTAATTACATGTAGATGTACATCATGTGAGAGTAAATGAGGTATTCATTTAATTGGGATTTGTTAGAGCTGAGCTGAATTTTTCATTACTAACAATTCCAATCTTATCCAAAAGAAATGTCGGTTTGGGGTCATACGCCGCTTTTAATGGAATGGCTCGAAAGTGTCACATTAAAGGTTTCATGAACACACCTGCGGATGTTTCTAAATTCAAAATTTTGCCATTTTCATGTTTAATGTTGAATTCGGCTTAAGCCGGTGCTAGGGGGTGTGAACGGTAGTTTTCACTTTACACCGTCCATGAACAGGCTCAATCAAATCTAATCTGCAGCATTTTCAATTTTGCCGTTTTATACTTTCTTTACGGATTTTTATTTTCTCTATTTAATTAGCTTTGTTTTCTTATTAGAGTGCAAGTTACCATTCACGCCCCCTAGCAGCGGCTAAGGCAGAATTCAACATTTAAACACGAAATTTTAGAAACATCCGCATATCTGTTTTACGGCGTTTATCATGGCTGTTTTAATGTGACACTATCGTGCCATTCCATGTAACCCGGTATTCCATTGTCTACCGACCTTGAATTAATGTCAAACCCCTCGCGGGGACGGAGACATGACTTAAGATTAGTCACTTCAGAGAAAGCTATGAGATACAAGGGAATCCGGGAACCAGTCCGTAGCTCTTATTGAATAGACCCCTTGGTTCTTTTACATGTCCAGTGTATAGCACTGATACATGTGAGGATTACCTGGATTTCTTACCAGTACACCTCATTGCAACTCGAGAGTAAATTTAACATTTACTGTCAAATGAAAGCTAGGCTAAATTCGCTTGATGCATTTCTACGATGGACATTCCTCAATTTTTCCCTATTATTTTTAATAAGAACTGATGAAGGTAATGGAAGTATCTCCTCGAAGGTGCAGCATCGTTTTATTCGGGATTGTCGGTTTGACACTCAAAAGGTCACGGATTGATAAATTACAGCATTGCTTGCTTTGTTCAAGCATTTGTGGATACCGGAATGATCTAAATATTGGTCAATATCACTTTGTTCTTTTATAATTACCAGCTGAAATATTTTCGAAAAGTAAAGGTATATTTATGATTGGTCTGATTATTTTCTCCATCTTGAATATCTTGAAAGTTTTCCTTTCAAATGAGTATGTGCCTTTTGTTTCAACATACTGTCATGATACATATGGACAGTGACTTTAATTCTTCAGAAGACCGGGAACAAGTCACTTGAAGCAGAGTTTCAAACACTTACTTTGTACCACACTGGAAATAAACTAGCACTGAAAATAAAAACACTATTATTTCTTCAAGGTGTGAGTTTCAAACTATTTTCTGTGATGTTTGCTGTAAAGCATATTTCGCATTATCCCTTTCCAATTTCCAATTAGGCCTGTTCCATGTATACAATAGGATTATAAGTCAATTTAAATCAGATAGAAGGATTTAATATAGAGGTTCAATAGAAGAGTGTACATGGAATTATTAAAAGAACAAACAATAGCATTTTTTCTGCTATAATATTTTGTACTACATCTGATTACTTTTCTATAAATATACAGTATTACAAAAGAGAAGAACATAAAACTTAACTAAGATACATATTATAATTATACTTGTAATTGAATGAACAGGAACATAAAGTCTTTTTTCGTTTGTTACAACATCAACTTTTATAAAATGTCATATTTATATTCACATTGATAAAATTCATAAAACAATATATTAAAGAATAGAGTGAATTTAGATGGATTAAACACTTTTTCCTTCTTTGGTATTAAAATGAAATTATCAAGTGGATCTGTTAACAAATGGAAAGAACAAATAAATATACATATATCTTTTGTTTACATGGTTTATATTTTGTTTTCATTGTGAAACGTTTTCGTTACATTGTCAAGATACAAGAATATGGAATATTTCATGTTAGTAGACAAAATAAAGTGTTACTGGGAAAAGCAACTAAAAATCGTTAACATCTATTGTTTGGCAATATAGACCTTAGAGCAGAGGCATTTGTTGGTAACTATTGGATTCCGAAGTAAACTGTACGGAATTCAAAGTAAATAAAAAAGAGTAAAAATGAAAAAAAAAAAAACACGCAAAATAGACTTGCATTTTACCCAGTGACAAAGTTTTGACTTCTTTGATTTTAATCACATAAAATCATCAATGTACAAAATGAAACCCCAATCAAAAATTAAAAAAAATTTATTTGAGTTTATAAAATTTAAAAAGAACATACAGTTTTATATTAGAAAAAAAATCAAAAAATTTTTTATTATAAGAAAAAAATTAGTTAAAAAAAAAAACAAATATGGTTTTCGAGGATCTAACATCAACTACACAACGATTATTAGCCTGTCGAACTGAACCAAGTCCCTTGGGTGGGGTTAAAAATTAAAGGGAAAAATATTAGAACTTACTACATTGAAAAAACCCAACATAAAGAAGACGGGAAAATAAAAAATTAAGCAACCCCAAAATCAAAAACCAAACACTTTTTAATACAATACATTTAATGTTAATGTAAACAGTCCTTCAAATAAATGATAAAAAGAAAACAATATCAAAAAAAAAGTTTCTTTTCCTCGCAAATACATGTGCCAGCCTTGAACGTTTATATTTTTTGAACATTATATAAACATTTCTGATATGGATGTCCATATAATATATCTTCCTGCAGATTGTTGGTTTTAATATATACAATTCTCATACACACACGCATACATCCTACCCTAACAACATACATATTCAATTTCTAACATTAGGTTAGTGAATTGTTCTTGATGTCCTTTGCAACATTATTTATAATGTTAACTTCTGCTGTTCAAAGAACACTAACATTTCATCATTTTTTAGATTGATTTTGTTGATGACAATACATTTATAAGGCTAGTGTATATGTGTATAAAATAAGTTGTCTATCAAAGAATTAATAAAATTTTGTTGTTCTTTGATGTTTACATAATGAATAATTTTGCATAGAACTTCAAGAAAAAATCAAGTTGGCAATTATGCACAAAAGAAATTTGAAAAGAAAACAATTATCTATCAAAATTAAAAAAGAAAGATTACTTTTCACTTATAAAGCATTATTGAATGTTTATGTCTTTCTATAAAACAGCATTTTCTTTTTATTAATTTAAAAATATGACATAAATAATAAAAGTAATGAAATACAATTAATAATAGTGTGTAGAGGAATATATCAAATTAATGTAACAATGTCTAGTTTTTTATTGTTCAATTTAATAAAATAAGCAAACTAAATTATACGTTTACCAAAATGATACAAAAACAATCTTGATATTTCTTATTCGAGTAAATTTGTGCGGCAAAAGTATACACCACAAAATCAATATGAGAAAATATAACAATTAATCCGCTCTTAATAATACAGGATACACCGTACTGAGAGTATGACAAAACAATATACATTGAATAAATATTATCTATATTATTTTGTAAGAAAGACAACACATTAGTCATCTGGACTATAAAATCCCACTATCACGATGCATGAAATGGCCTTGTGATTAAACATATACATCGACATCATTTCAAACTTATTTGTATTAAAACATTATTCTATGACAAAAAAGAGCAAGTCTAAAAAAGCAAGACAAAATATAAATGAAAAAAAAAAGAAAACAACAACAACAACAAAATCACATTAAATTAAGAACAAGTAATTGTTTATTTGTATACAGGAGTAAAACTATAAACTTATTTCCTAATTTCAAAGTAACAAAATTCTATATTATGCATATATTCTGGGACAAAGCAACTATACAGATAAAACCCCGACAAAGCATGCTTTCAACTATAGTGAGGAAATCGATACATGTATACGTGATGCTAAATACGATAACTTGTCTTTTTTATCTTGTCTTTTGTTTATTTGGCTTTTTTACGTCTCACCAACACTGTAAAGGGTCAAATGGCACTTTTTAGTCCCTTTTTAAGACCCCCAGATGCCCTGAGAAAATTTCAAAAACGAATTACACCAAATTTAAAACCCCTAGTTTCCCTAAGAATTGAATAGTCTTAAAAAGGTAAAGGTTTTAAACTCCCCCCAGCACTTTTATCTGCCTTTTGGGCCGTTCCAAGCGGCCCATCTGTATTCGCAAAAGTTTTTGTCATTATTTTTGTTTATTTTTTTACAAAAATTTAGGTTCACTTTTGTTCCCCCCTTTGTTTTCGTTTGGGACGTATTTCCCCTTCCCCTATTTGTTTTTCATTTTTAACCCAACCCTTCAGCCCCTCCCCTTATTCCTTGTCCTTTTGTAGGTCTTATAATTAAGTTTTTTCTTTGGATACCTTGTAGGCTACTATGCTTTCCTATTTTGAATGGTTTGTGGTGGCCTTTTCCGTTTTTTGCGCGTTTGCATTGTCCTGTTTGGTGTCCTGCTGGGATCCTTTCCGGTGTTGTGGGATGCGTTCACTGAGTGCCGCCTTTTTTGTTGATCTTATTTGTCATATTTCAATCTCTTTATTGCAGAGATTCAGTGGTGTAATATTTTTAATGTTTCAATTAAGATTTTTTTCCTGAGATTAACTAAAACATAGGACCTTTTGAATGTTTATCCAATGTACTATCATACACTATAAGAAGGAACAAGAGACCGGTTTGCTACATGTTTTCTGATTGTATAAGATTATGTGTTTGATTGAATATTTTAAAATCTGTGTTTCAGTCCCTCTTCATCCCAACAGCACCTAGGGTAGATCGAGCTATTTTGATGAAGTTTTCTACATCGATAGAAATCTGAGCCCTTTTCCTGAAGTCATTTAGGATATTTATCCGCTGCATGAACCCTTCTTTCTTTTCAAATTTTTCGTTTTCTATCACCAAATCAATATGCTGTGTTATTGTTAATGGGTTTGGTCTCAGTGCAATTTCCTTCAAACGCTCATTGCACGTTTTTATGGCAACCATCTTGTCTTCAATATCGTCTAGTAAGCCATTTAATTTTTCTCCAAGCTCTCCTACTATTTGTTCTTGTGACAAAAGTTTTCCTCTCACATCATTATATTGTCTTTTCATTCCTGAATATGTTTTCATTACTTTGACAGTTATATATTTAAATATGTACGATGCGTTAGCATGCTCCGTCCAGTGGCATTTGTCCGGACATATCTTGCATTTTCCATCGCTTCCCATTGCAGAACATTTGCCCTTTTTGTTTTTAGCGATATCACAATTATCGCAACAAGTGAAATGACAATTGGTACAGTTGGTGACATGCTGGCCACGGGGTAATTCTATTTTCTTTTGTTGCATTTCCTCTACCTCATATTCGAAATTTTGATTATCCTTTAGAACATTTTTATATTGCTCAATAATCTGTATCTCCTGCTTCATACCATTAACTTTAGACAGTCCCGCGTCTAGTTGTTGCCGCAAGTGTTTAATTGTCGCTTCCAGCTTTGAACGTTGATCAAGAACATCTCTCGTTAATTGAAGACTTTTTGTTTCTACATGCTCCAGGTGAGCAAAAAATGATCGGAAACATTTGAATCCCATGTCCCAAAACATTGGAGATGAATTAGAAGAACTGATATCAAAGTTCTTGACAAACAGACAGGAGTTATTGATTGTGAAACTCTTACCAAAGGGCAATCCTGATTGCTTTAAAGCAGCTAGAACAGGTGGGTCATTGTCGTCAGCAAATGTTACAAAAGAACAAATGTTGTTTTCAATATCTCTGCCAAAAAGTGACATTATTGATTGAAAACAATAGCTTTGGGCAGCTGTAAGACGAGCATCTTGGGATTTTATGAGAAAACAAACTGCATCTATGCCTTTTTGACACTTTGGCTCTTTTTCAGTAAATAATTGTTTGATTTGTTGAACAATTTCCTCATCTCTTTTCAGATCTCTTGTATCTCCAAAACCTGGGGTATCAATGATATTTAATGGATAGTCAAGACGACTTCCCATCTCTGGGTTGAGTGTGTAACAGGTTATCCATTCTGTTTCATTTACAACCTACAACGACCAATTTGATTAAAACATATTAAAATTTAGAATCTTTTGACATTTTGAATAAATGAACATAATTGTAAAATTAGCGATTTATTAAATATAAAACTTCGGTTCACTGCTTATAATCACTTACTTGATATTTTTTATTGTATGTGTTACCTTTTGTTCCACATTTTTAACTGTAAATCTAAACGGATCGTCCCAATGAACACGTAACGCATAGTTTACTATTCCATCTACTAAGGTACTTTTTCCTGTTCCTGTAGCCCCAACTAGCATAATTGTCTTTGGTTTACAACTGTTTGTCGGTGGTGCACCTACACACAATAAAATCGTTTTTATGATATTGATATAAGTAAGTTTAACTTTGTCACAGTTAAATAATGCTTAATTCTGGAATTTCAAGTACGGTTATATAAAAAAGAAATATCACAGAAATCGATGCATCAAAGGAATAGAAGGAATGGAAAAACACATAGAAAAAGAAGAACTTTTTTACGCAGTATGTAACATACACAGTCGCTGAATATACTGAATATAAATACATGTAAGTTCTGTCCATTCAGTTCCGTACATTTCCAAAAACTATGCACTGTAGTATAAGCAGGATGCAATTTGTAGGTTAATAAAATCAAACATTATTCGTTACAAGGGCATTAAGCATTTTGGTACAATTCATTAAAAAATACTGTAAAAGGAACGCGCTTTAACTGTGGTAAGAAAAATTTGAATATATATTTTATCAACTGTATAGAAAGACCTTAAGTAAAGACAATTTAAACATGGCACATAAAACTAAAATGATTGAGATACATACCGAGCTGAAATTTAGTTGTCTTCGCTTGTTCATTTCTTGCCTCCCTTATTTCAGATAATGGTAATGCATATTTGGATGGTGACGGATTTCCTTTCTCTATCAGAACTGATGAGTGCATAAGTCTTGAAGCTTGTGATTGTAATGTCAAAATTTCATCACTTTGCTCACTGTAAGGACCCATGCAATCCTCATTAACTACACGAACTCGGAAAACAAAAGCTGTATTTGATTTCAAATCGCATATGACGGCAGTTGAAAAATGAAATTCACCTTGATAAAACTTCCAATTTTCCTCGTGGATACTTTCTTTATAACTGATTTGATAACAGTCGCCATCCTCAATTGTTGATGGTGGATCCCATGTTAGTGTAACTGTATCCATGTATATCATGTCATATCTCGGTTTCCCAGGGAGGCGTTGTGAATAACTAAGGAAATAATGAATAAGCTTTTGAAGAATGAAGAAAAACTCACTAAATTATAGGCAAATCATTACCTAGTTCTTAATTTGTTGGATATACATTTTCTTTTGTTGTGCGTAGGCGTTGCCGAGTGGTTAACGCGTCATACTAGAAATCTAAGGATCGCCGACCGCGTGAAATCAAACCCTGTCAGGGGCAAGCTGTTGTTTTCTTGAGCAAGAAACTTAACATTCATTGCTTAGTACTGGTTGGACCCAGGAACGGAGAGTGTTTCAATAAGCTTACAGATTCCAACACAATCGAACTTACATAAATGTTGTATAAACTAAATTTTATTGTTAACCATTAAAACAAAAAGAAATGAAAACGATTCGATTTAATATTCGTCAGGGCTGGGAATCAAAACTGCGTCGTATCCTACAAAATGTAAACAAACGAAATATAACTTTATGTTAACTTATATATAACATCTTGAAACAAAAAGGTATGTTTTTGTTTATACCTCTTTTTGCTGGAAAGGACTGAAAACCAGATATATGTATTAACATGCTCCACTATTTTCCGCTTCGTTCGGTATATGTTGCTTGCACAACTATTTTGTAAAACGAAAGTTATAGCGAACTTGCAACTCGAAGCGGGCCAGATTTTTATGAAGTTTTGTGAGATACACCGATTTCAGATTGTAATATTAAAATAAGCAATGTGTTTTTTTCTTATAATCAGTCCATCCCTGTTAATTTTACAGGAAATCAAGCCGGTAACAGACGAACTTCGTCAGAACAAAATATGTCTCTATCTCCTCTTTATCAATGTAGCATAGTTGAAAGGAATTAACACTTTTTCTTTGAATGTCAGCGCTATGTTGACAGAAGTGGGCTCTCTTCTTAACACTTTACCGTTTGTTCAGCAACTCTCAAAACATTATTAAATGGAGACCCAAACATTAGGGATGATGCAAACAGAATACTATTTGAAGCCGTCACTACCTACAGATTCTCTTGATCATATTCACATTAGCTCAAATCACTGTATGCTTCCTATTCAAATCGTCGAACTATCCGAATTATCTACATTTCAGTAATTTCTTTATTTCTATTTTGCTGAAAGTTTCTTCCTTATATTTCTTACTATCTTAATTTAGGTTTTTATTTTTTAGTTTTATATAACAAAAAGATGCAGTCATGTATTCTCATTCTTTCTTTCTGTTTGTATATATTTTTGCTTTATATCATAACTAAATGTTAGAAACATTTTAGACTTTACTTACTTAAAAAAGAATGTAAAATCAAATACATTTTAAGATAGTCACGTATATAGTCACACCGTTTTTTATGCACTGTAAAACTATAAGAAGAAGTCCTTTTAAGCTTATCTTACGGACCAAATCCTTTTCCAACAAGTAATGTTTGTTTTATGTACATTATTTTAGATATTATCTGTATAATTATATACTATGAATTTGTTCGGAATAAACTATGTTTAAAATTCCTGAATATTCAAGACGGACACACCTATACCAGCGGAATTATATGGAATGGAATAAACAAACGGTCTTTTGCACGGGTTTTACTGTATTTATTCCGAAACAGCCGGACATGATAGAAATATGTTTCGGCTACTCCAGCTAAAAGTCTCAGTGGGAATTTGAACCCAACGCATTGAGGGGGAAGTGCTTTGAAGCCAACAACATTAATCACTCGGTCATGATCATGAACATACTTATTGGAAAAAAATATTCAGTTATTTCAGTTGTTCATACTTTTATACTCGTTTGAACTCAAAAACTATGAACATGATATGAAAATATACATTTCTTTCTTAACCAAAGAATTGACGTTTGATTTCAATAAACAACCATGATACATACATGAAAAGAGAGTATAGATAAAGAGAAAATGTTGCTTCCATGTAGGTTTGAACCTAAACCTCCTATTAAAAGTCTAAATACACGAATAATGTACCGCCTAAGAGCTCTCTACTTGAACAACACACACATCCTAATTATATTTTATATTTTGCGTGCTAACAAGAATCAAGTATACTATGAAGCATTCATTTTTTCATCTAACACAATGTAACAAAACAGTTTCTTTTATAATATTTTCTAAAATAATTGTGAAAAGTTTTACCAATTTGAAAAGTAAGTGTTATTTATAATTCACATCTTTTAAACGATGATATACCATATAAAGAAATATATAAATACATATCAAATTACCTGTATTTTCTCTCTTCACATGACTTACAAAATAATCTATCGTGTCCCATGCAATACAATGAACTTCCAGTACTATTATTATGTTTGTCATGCACGCCATTTCCCTCTTCCGTCTTTCTATCACAATCTGTACAAAAATAGATAAATTAGTCTAAGACCTTCAGTAATGTAAATAGTTTTCATCAATTGCTTCAAAAGATACAGACCAGACATTGAGCTGAAAAAATACCAGCATGAGCTATGCACATCATATGTGCCGAGTATTTTCATCTTCCTTCAATCATTTCTAAAGGTACAGAGCGGACACAAATGTGATTACAGACGGACGGATGGACAGACGACTAGGCGCATTAAATTACAAGCAGAATTTGTTTCAAAGGAAAAATAAGATGTAACACAATGTGCTCGGTAGAGACAGAAAACACAACACCACATTTTCACATTTTCTTATATAGATTTATCTGCCTAAGGAATTGTCTTTTCCATATGTTTACTGTTGCGCCATATGCTGTGTGATATGTAAAATATCGCCCGCTCTTCATGTCAATGTTGATGTTTTTGTGCGTATACCGAGCTATTTGGCGATGCGTTTTATATATAACGCTTTTGTATCATAGTTTGGGGACCTTTCTGTAGAAAATGTGTTAGAGTTAAATCGTATACATATACACAAATGTACATACACAGTGCGTTAACTGGAGTGCAGGTATCTATGGAAGCCTTGGAGGGTCACTTTTGAGTTTCGACTTATAGATTTATTTTACTATTTTCTTATGACTTTTGACTTATGACTTTTGATTTATGACTTCTGATTTATGACTTTTGATTTTTGACTTATGGATTTTGTTATTGTTCCACGTGCTTGCCTCATAATTTCAAAGGAAAATATGACAGAATATGACAACAATTCAGACGAGGTAAGTTCATTTACCTAAGTTTCCTGGAGACTTATTTAAAACACAAAATATGTGGGCTCATATGCAAGAAGAGAATGTTATTCTTATATAAGCCTTTTTAATTGATTAAGAAAAGAAAATACTTTGCTTGTATTTCATTGCATTGGGTATCCATTTTTTATTTTGATTTCCGGAACAGGGATATATAATCTCAAATTGACATACAGCGTATGAATCAAACACTTTATTTTTTATATGGGTTCCAGTTTTAAATCCAAACCAGTCTCGAATTGTTGTTTGCTGCAGTTTCAATCGGTTCAACCCGTAGTTCATTCTTCGTCCATCTAATACTGAATATGGACCAAATTATATGCCTTATTTTGACATAGAAATTTGTAGTTAAGAAGTTTCATGAAACATGGTATTTCAAAACCAATAAATCATACAGCTTTGAAACTTGTTAAAAACACGCTCTAAGTTATAAATCTCTGAATTGCATTGTTATCAAATTATGCCTCTTTTTCGACTTTGAATTTATGGTTTAGAATTTTCATGAAAAATGGTTTCTCAAACACTATTTTAGTGATTCCTTTGAAACTTAAAACACATATTAAAGTGTTGACATCTAAGGTCAATGACCAAGTTCGTATGAGTGGCTCACAATTTGACATACTTATGCCCATTTTTAAAGCTTAAATGTTTTGTCAGAAGGTTTATGAAATATGGTCCCATGAACCAGTTATGATATAATGTTGAAACTTTATTCACTTTTTCATCAATAACTTAGGACACCTACCAAGTACAAAGTACATGTTATTTGTATATAAACTTTTGTATACAGTTATGTATTAAGGGATTTTTTTTGTATTTCATTTTGTATGTATATGTATTTTATTTCAATTGAGATAACACATACTTTTAATGTTTTTAATTTTAATTCTAGTAAAGCTACCTGTAGGAATTAAGGACGTGCTGTCGAATGGTTTCAACTACAAAACAGTTGCAAGAGCATCAGAAATACATATTTGTCAAGTTTTCGGAGCCAGTTTAGAAGACTAAGAGGATTCATTGCAAAACAGCGTCCTTTCTGAGTGGAAAGTAGTACAGTTTAGCAAATGCAAAATTTCTAAACACTGGTGATTTGGTTTTCTTCGTTATTGTCTATGTAATTATTCAGACATTTGCGGAATACAAGTGTTAGCTTTTCACACTTGTTTCAGACGCTCGATAATTTTTAAGTTTTAACCCAATGACTTATTGTGGACGCTTTATTGGGAACACGCAATGTAACGTCCCGCCACGTTTATTTTATACTGTCCATATCTCCAATATGGTATAAAACTTGTATCTATAGACAGGTCATGGTGAGACAGAGAAAAGTGTGAAAAATCATGTATTCATAATTCTGGCTTTCATAATTTTCAGTATTTGCCCGTTGAAAATTTTAAAACTTAAAGAAAGGTATCGAAATCAAACTTTGCATGTTCATATAGCTTGGCGAGGCAGAAAGATACATATTTCTTGCTATCATAGCTATCATACTTTTAGAAAGTCCCCCCTTTTTTTTTTTTTTTTTTTTCATTTTTACATTTTGTTAAACTCATAATTATCTCAAAAACTGTTGAAGGCATCAACTTGAATTTACTGGCAGATATATCTCGGCGAGACAGAGTGCCTTGTGTTGTTAACAAAACTTTTGATTATAACATTTAATCGTTCTCCTAAGTTAAACATTCCCTTTTTCGACATGCTGTGGGTTGGGAAAGACTATGAGATTTCCATATAAAGTCGGTTATTCTTCGAAAAAAAAACTTGTGGACGTTATTTAATATATATATTATACAATATATACAGTTTCTTAAAGTTAACTAGGAAATTTTTAGCTAGAGACTGTGTTTGTTTTTGGTTTTTTTGTTTGTTTGTTTGTTTGGTTTTTCTTTCTTTTGAACATTTAGAAATAAGAAATAACGCTCTGACAATGATTTTAAAAATCTTGACTTCAATAATAATACAGACACTCTAGCGTTGCAAGTTTACCTAATTTAGCTTATGTTTTCAAAAGCTTCGTTAGAACACTCATGATTGTCTTAGTTTTTCATCAGTAACGTATCAACAATGTGTTGTTTTGTAGAACTATTGCATGTATATATGTCATCTGTGACGTAAATACTTGAAGTTTTTGTTGGTGGCAGTGTTTATTTTTAGCTGTTCCTAAGTGTAAGCTAAGTAAGGCACATGTGCTATTTTAGAAAAAATGCTAACCTCTGTATTTCTTATCTCTTTTTATAAATTAAATATAATGAAGCTCAATTTCAGTTTGTTTTGCCTATCTAATACATTTGTTTCTTATAAGACAACAATTTTGTTAAATAAAATAAAGCACGGTTGTAGAATAAAAATTGTTTGTTGTTATCTGTTTAAACGCATTTATTCCAAAACATTATTGATAGCTCTGCCAACCTGTGACGGTCTAGACCGTGAGGTAAAAACCTTTGGTAGTGTGGTCTCTCAGTAGAGGTATATTTAGATAGTCTGTTGAGGGAGTTGGCTGGTTCCTCACAGTTTACTTCTATAGTGATTGCGATTCTATTTCTTCTCTGCTCATTTCAACCTCTTACTTATAATCTTAATGGAACACTATCTCTACATAGATAAATAAATTCTCTGTAACATTTAAATACTGTTTATTCCGGTGGTAAATTGCAAGTTTATTTTGGTTATAACAAAGTTACAATAACACAATAATAAATTGTCAACAAATGAGGACAATGTATTTTTATCAATCAGGACCAGATATAATATGAAAATGTAAATAAGTACATGTACAAGTTTGAAGTAGAAATCATCAAGAGTTTTCAAGTCATATCTGTGTCAAAACCGTTTTCTAAAATTTATTTTATACCTACAAATGTTCTTCCAACGGATAGAAAATTCCGTGTTATGTTAGTGACAAATACGGAACCATATATGGAA
The DNA here is from genome assembly GCF_026571515.1 of Ruditapes philippinarum. Lineage (NCBI taxonomy): Eukaryota > Metazoa > Mollusca > Bivalvia > Venerida > Veneridae > Ruditapes > Ruditapes philippinarum. The sequence goes on from NW_026851700.1 coordinate 130,359, forward strand.
ATGCCGGATTATTTTTGACTTTGGTTCCGATCTTAGCTGTGAGGAAACGGGAACCAAAATTGTAAGAGGCGTCGCCGGTTTTGTATAAAGTACGTGTTCATCCGTCAGTCGTAAATTTATTTTTCACTTTCTGAAATTTCTTATAGAAGGGTAGTTTAATGAAAATCATTTTACTTAAAACGAAAAAGTTTATAAAAAAGTTAAATTATGTTGTAGTAGCTTTCTGAGGCTATGCATTTTTCTACCTGCAACATTGGAAAATTGATATCTCACTCGACCTTAATTCGGTCTCGCGAGATATCAATTTTCCATCGCAACTTGTAGCAAAATACAAAGCCTTAAAAAGCTATTACTAAATAATATTCCGTAAAAATATCTCCTTTAATTTAATGTATTATAATGCCTAACGCTTGTACCCTCTTTACAATGTTAATTAAATTTGTAATAAAGCTTCACATCTAGAAAATAGTTCAGAACTGTTTAATCTGAATAAAAAAAATCGTTATTTATCAAGAATAGTTTACTTACTTTAATACTTAATGCTGCAGACGGCAATTAAAAATAAATGACGAGAATTAAAACTAATATACATCTGATTTCACATAAACAATTGATGTTGATTCTTCACGTAAAAAGATCAACTATGATAAAAACATATGAATGCAATAATTCTAATGCAAAAAATGAGGCTAGTGGCTTAATGTACATGTAAACATTATATGACTTCAACACCACTCTCGGCTGATGTGCTCCCTTGCGTTTGGTGATTGTATCACAAATTTGCTTATTTTGCAATCTAAAATCAAGTAAAACTAATGTTTATACAAAGGCAAAGAGTAACAGCAAAATTTAATGGCAAAAGTTATAAGTCAAAAGATAAAAGTCATAAGTAAAAAGTGATAAATTATAAGTGAAAAGTCACAAGGCAAAAACCTAAAAAAAAACGAGAAAATAAGTCAGCATTTATTACATAGATCAATTTTTTTTTGAAATAACAATCATATATATTCCTTTTAAATACCATAATACTCATACATCCTATAAAGTATGGTTGCTATTTCTTGCGAATGAATAAGACGTTTGAATCTAATTAACATACTTGAAATTACACGTATAACTTATATATCATGGTACGAATCTATTCAGTAGATGATGTGCAATCTCGGTCGGGACAGAACTAGTCCTGTAAGGGGTTCCGGGTTCGAATCCCGGTATGGATTCTTCTTTTAACAGTATTCTTGTATTTTTCTAGGTATATTTAAATGGAAAAATATGCTCGTTTTATATTATTATCTTTTTTACAGATATTCATTGCCTAGTAAATGCTAAATCTAAGAGCAAATACGACATATAACATTTTCAATGCTTTATACATTACAAACTAGCCGGTAAAAGCCTTCCATATTTCACAAAATGAATCAATATACTTCTAGAAAGATTTTAGCATACTTTGATACATGCCCTTTGACTAAATGTAATTTTAGTGATTTTTTTAAATTTAGAATGATATGATAGAAAATGTTCAAATGAATGGGGAAGAGAAATATTTCCATGCATATTTGTATTCTGTCGAGAATAGTCATGCATTTAACATGCATAGTTCACTACTAGAATGTTATTATTTGCATCTAAACAAACAACACTTGCAAAACATGCTTAAATGAGATGACACGGATACTTTTTAGACTTTCAGTACATGTATTTCTTTTAAAAAGCCTTTTTCATGTATATGTTCTGACTCATAATAATGCCTACAACTCCAAATCCGTACGGTAAAATTTTGCTTAAATTTTGCATACAGGTGTCCTTTAGGTATACCACTCAACAATGTTATCAATTTTACAATGCCTTATAGTGCAAATTAGAGTGGTTATAACTTAAATGATAATCTATTCTCAAAATTAAATCGTTCAACTCGGTACACAGTTGTAGTACGGAATCAGCGTCCAATGGCATCTGCAGATCTGGCTTCAGAAGGGGTGCTAATTCAACGAATTCCGCATTGTCTTTTTGGGCGTGAATACATGTTCTTTGCAAATATATACATCTCTCAAGTTAACTGCATTGCTAAAGTCGTGAGTTTCATACAGACCTGGTACAAAAAAAAACAATGTGTCAGGTTTACCACAAATAACAGAAGAACTGGTTTGTTGCCTTATTTCATGTTCAATCTGGTCTAACTAGGTTTGTATGAGGTCCATAAAGCAAAATTTTAAGTTCTCTCATTGTATCGGGTCCAGATCATAAAAACACATGTATCGCGTAAGTCTTTGAAAAAAATTAATCCACCAATGGATTCCATTTTGTCGTAATGTACACTACCACTTCTCAATGCGTTAGTTAGATGTGCTTTTTCCAGCTACAACGCTTCGAGTACCAGCAACCGGATCTGTAGAATCGTGTCTGAAGTATTTCTGCAATAGAAAAGCAATGCAGTTTTCCGTACCAAAATCACATCGTAGTATTGGGGTGTAGGGGGGACTTGATAATGTTCATTAAAGGTGTTTAAAAGTATCTTGCAATAAGGTGTGGGTCGTTATTTGAGTCCGAAATCTCTATTTATATTATTTTTATACTATACCCATTCACAGCACCATGGATACAAAATGCTTATGGTTTAAGTTTGTCTTAACCGTCCATATGTCACATAAAACTGTCCTTTTGGCGTAGGATCAAGTGCTCTCATTATTTCCATGCCGTCGCCCCCCTTGACGTACATGTGGTAATCCAGCATTAACCTACGCCATATTGTACGGTATCCTATGCATTGCACTGTCCACTTCTTTGTATTTCTCTGTTTATAACATCAGACACAGTTTCAAAAGGAGTATATATTCCATTACGCCGTTTTAAATGACGTACCAGAAAGTACTCTATTATCAGCAGAGTTTTGTTTGTTATAGATGTTGAGGGTAGGTATCTTGGCACGGTAGCTTTGGTAATGCCGAATAGTATAATGATGAAGACACAGATCAACATCAAGGTTTTCATCCTCATTACCTTTTGTCCTGTAGTTGTGTCTGAAATAAGAGTTTATCTTTTATCTAAATCTTTTATACATTCATATTATATAAAATGGGTAAATCTCTGAGCTCCGTCTTTTAAAGATTGATAGGTGCCAAAAAAAAAACATAACATTTAAAATGCTAGTAGGATATTTTGTTCAAACTGGTCCTATATCTATTTGTTTGTTCTTAAGTGTTCTTTTCTCAATTGTTAAAATATACAACAAAATTAGACATTGATGCTAAATGCAAATGATGCTCGATCATAATAAGTAGTTAACTTTGTACTTGTGTGTATGAACATAGCACTCGCCGTTCTTTATAAAGTTGGTCAACACTATCTAAGTACTTCAGAGAAATACTGATTCTGTGTTAGCTCAATAAAAATGCTGAATTGCGATACATGTTTAATACCATGCACCATGCTATTTTAAGACGTAAAACTTGTATTCCCTGTCTACTTGTAAAACAGTTATTTGTTTGTTACTCATGGACAGATTTTGTGATGAGGACAAAAAATGAATCAGCACTAACATAATGAACATATTTAGAACATAGCAGATTGCACAAAACACACAGTCACACTTGGGGAATTAAAGTCTGTGATATATTACCACTATGGGATTATATCAAATAACATTAAATTCCCTCCTAAACACATCCTCTCCTCCATGAAAAATTTGAATGAAATTATTTAAAACGTTTGAAAAACATACCTGAAACCAAAGTTGCTGCTTTCAGCTTCTAAAGCACGTGTAAAATGGGTAAGCCAAAAGTCATAAGACGTAAGTCACAAATCAAAAGTCAAAAATCGAAAGTCAAAAGTAAAACATCCGTAAGTCGAAACTCAAAAGTGACCCTCCAAGGCTTCCATAGGTATCAGTAACCTGCACTACAGAGCATGCCCATTGATTGGCTCATTTTTCCTTGGGTATACTTATGGTGATGGCAGAGAAATAGAAAGCGACAGAAAAATCATATTCAGATGCTCGTTCATTGGTTCCTTTTTTCTGGTTTTTCATACTGTGACAGCAGGGAACGTGATTCTATGTTTGACTATGCTACAAAAGAGAAATAACATCAAAACACTCGGCAATCTGATTTATACATGGGGGCTATGTCCCTTCGTACAAATCAGATAGCCTCGTGTTTTAATGCTCTTTCTATTACTTAATATTAATGAAATCATATTTTTCATGCTCTAAAGAGAAGTCGTCATTTGGATATTTTGACAAACTGACTATTTAAAGAATATGAAATAAGTTCTGGAATGGCTGTTTATTGGTAAGAAATAAATTGTACCTACCCAACTTCAAGTGCATTAAAAGATGACTGTTACAATATATTAAATTTGCCACAAACTTGATCATTTGATTAGTATTGAAATAGAAAAAAATAAACTTTTTATAAATTGTTGCGGGTTCAATGAGCCTGTCTATGGGCTGAAAAATGCAACCTCCGACCACAACCATGGGTTTATACTACCCCTACATCTAATACTAGCTTAAATAGCCTAAATTCATACAAAAATAAGACTGGAGACAAAAATAATCTTTAAAAAGGATACACGACCAACTAAAGGTAACTTGGCCGGTGTAATATTGGTTTTAATTGTATACTTTAGTTCACATGATGAATGTTAAATAGCAATGCTTTTATAAAAATGGCAGTATGTAGTTATCAAATTTTTCATTTGTCGAAGAACCTTTGAATTACAAAACAATTTATTGACGTCTCTTCAAAGTGTAGCCTTTTAACTGTTTGACAGAATTTGCTTATCGGTACCTTATACTCGTTTTACACAAAGGTAGTCGGTGCCTTGCTTGTATAGTATACATGTACACGTCCGCGCCCACTTATTTTTATAGATTTTTTTCTTTTCACTAGAAACTTTTTTCACTCAAACTGTTTTTAAAAGATCTTATTTTCAATAACACAACAAAAGAAAGTTTTTTTTAATGTCATCCATAAATACTATAAATATAGTAAAGGTAGAAAGGTTCATTTTACCTCCAAGATCTTTGTAAGTTGTCAACCAATTTTCACCAAATAAAGTGCAATCTACTAAGAAATGATTTCTCTTTCGAAAAATGTACAATATTAGACCAATTCTACCGAGAGAAAAATTTAAAGCGAAAATGCACTTTTTGTCTAGGTCGGACATCGCTTGATCGAGCCGTTTGAACATTGTTCCAGACTCCGAATGTTGGTGCTGGTTTTAATTATCAGAGACCGGTTTAAAATGTTTAGATAATTGTTTTGATTTCAATAAATCATGCCAACTGTCCAGCGCAGTGTTATTTTAGTGCGCTCTGGTCCCTGCCAAGACTAAGCGTTCCCTAGTAATTAATGATCCCCATATTTAGAAAATCAAATTTTACTTTTATTTTCTTAGAGGGCGCTTCCTGCATTTTGGTTGGTCAAAACTGTCCCTAGAAATAATAATTATATGCAAATGCAAGATTTGCCGCCTTTCCAATGCGCAGTTGAAAATAAGATTTCGGAATGTGAAGTACAAATCTTGTGTATTTCTATTTATTAAGTTTCGGGCACAGATACCATTGTTCAGTAAGTTTATTTTTGTTTTTTATTTGCCTTCGTTTGGGAAAATTATTGTTTAAATAATTTTGTTCATGAATAATTACATTTATTATTGTTAAGGTAAATACATTAACAATTTTATGTTAAGATAGATAAGACTGTATTCTAGTTAAAATTTTGATGTAAAAGGAAATAATCTGTAATTCTATCAATTAATGAACTTGTTAACATTACTAGCAGCAGGATTCCCACAGTATTTGTTAAGGATGAATTATATATGTGACTTGTTTATTTGTAAGTATGTATGCATTCTTTGTATGTTGTTTTAATTGTTATTAATGGAAGTATATCTGTTTAACTTTCAGATAACCGCTATATACGCTATATAAGCTATATACGCTATATACACTATATACTCCTTAGACTATGTGTTGTTTCTGGAATAAAAGTGGAAAATATAGCGCGTGAATTGCATCTTTTTGTTGCCCAAACTTAGTGAAGCTGCCCATTACGACTGTGTCGTAGTGTCTTTGTAATTTGGTGAACAGTTGAAGTGAACACCCGTATTAACGTGTTCTCTCTCAGCCACCCACGTAATCTACACTGTGTTCTTACAGTTATTGAACAGTATAGTTCCTACAGTTATTGAACACTGTGTCCTCCTACAAACATAAATTGATATTTTTGTTAATAACAAACTAATGTCTGTGCATGCAAACAGTTGAAATAGAAAAGTACCTAAAATATTATCGCTTACCGGTCCAAATTTAATCCAAAACGTCTGTAGGTAGGCATTTTCAGTAGTCATTGCACTAACTTCTTAAATACATGTATACAAATCCTGATCCTGATATGCCCGATTTCCCGCTGTTATCCAGCTTCGCTCAATCTTTACTGTGCGAAACGGGGTACTCATCAGGTATATCCGGGTCAGGATTTGTATACATGTAAATGTCAGGAAATTTAAGAAGTACAGTTGTGTAATTGCAAATACCTACTGAAAGTACTAGTATTTACCTTAGAAGGTCCGCTGGCGAACCTTTCTACCTTTACTATATTTATAGTATATATGGATGTTTTTTTTCAAACTTTTCTTTGTTGTTTTATTGAAAATAAGATATTTTAAAAACATCTGGAGTGAAAAATATTTTATAAGCGAAAAAAATATTTATAAAAATAAGTGGAGGTGGTCATGTTCATATATACTATCCAAGTCACGCACCGACTGCCTGTGGTTTTACAAATGACTAAAATGTTTGCACATTTTGGCAGAAATGTACGTTGGCACAAAGGTGACATGCGTGTATTTTTATTTATCTCGTGGCCACGAGTTAGCTAAGTCGTGGCCACGAGTTAGCTAAGTCGTGGCCACGAGATACTCAGTCGTGGCCACGAGTTACAAAGTCGTGGCCACGAGTTACTAAGTCGTGGCCACGATATACTATGTCGTGGCCACGAGTTACTATGTCGTGGCCACGAGATAGCTAATTCGTGGCCAGGACTTAGTAACTCGTGGCCACGACTTTGTAACTCATGGCAACGACATAGTATCTCGTGGCCACGATTTACTAAGTCGTGGCCACAAGATAGCTAAGTCGTGGCCACGAGATACTATGTCGTGGCCACGAGTTACTACTAAGTCGCGGGAACGAGATAGCTAAGTCGTGGCTACGAGAAAATTAACCAATCAAATTACACTATATATATTATGATTTTTTTTTAAACTTAACAACTTAATTTTACATGCAACATTAATCTTTGAAAATACTGAAGACATTCACTTTGAAGTTGTCTTACGGATCATATTAGATAGTCATCTTCCAAGGTCCATCATACATTTATTTTGATTATAGCTCTTTGTTGGGACAATTTTGTGATCGAATTAGTCAGTGTGTACGTACTACGGCCTGTTAACCTTGTTTATACGATAACATGTGAAGGAATAAGTATGGAAGCTTGAATTGACCCCCTAGATGCCGTGTTCGTGATTACTCGTGTGTCGTCATGTCGACTTATATTTACGCGACATGACGTCTTCTATCATTGTTTGGTGAGATAATAAAGACGTATGGGCAACGTTTGTTTCAAGGTATGTCGGCATATTTTTTGTCAGTAATGGAGTTAATGGGAATCAATAATAGCTATGTCAACGTATTTTATCTCGACCAGCCTTGTTATATCTGCTTCTTTGAAAATATCACCGCGTATTAACATCATGGGCACTGTCGGAAAGACCCAATTAATATTCGGAAAGTAAACTCCTCCCACCAAACCAAAATCTTTGAATGGTTCATCCTTTGAAGAGCATATTGGTAGACACTTTGAAAGGTCATTTGTGTTTTAATATAAAATTTGGTATATGTCCGTTTCTGCAGTGCATTTTGTATATGCGTTTTTATCTAACTAGCAGTTATACCAAATAAATTATGTCACAGGGTGAAAAAATGTGCAGCCTGACCGGGACTCAAACCCGGGACCCTCGGAATACCGTACCGCAGCTCTACCGACTGAGCTATCCGGCCGCTTACACATCATCGCCCCGAAATAGTGAACAGTTCCGAACCGTGACATTTATTCTAGTCAGTGCTTGGTTAGCAACCATATACTAGTATTTTATATACGTTTATACATACACTTATCAAGACGTTTGGATATGGAAAGCCATGGCTGTCTGATATTGTTCTTTTTCAATTTATTTAACCATTTGGATAATATATGAGTTCACTTCGACTATATATGAATTGAAAACACCTTCTTATTTAACCGGAATCCATTATATTAATCCACAGTTACAATATATGAAACCATACTGTCAGTGTATGAAACCGAGTTAGCAATATATAAGTTGATTTTCTCAATATATGATTCCAATTCTTCAATATATGGTACCAAAGTAGCCATGTATGGAACCAGATATCCTTATATGAAACCGAATTATCAATATATTAATTCATTTTTACAATATATGAAACCATTTTATCAATGTATGGAACCAAAGTAGCAATATATGAGTTGGTTATTACAATATATGATACCAATTATTCAATATATGGAACCAAAGTAACAATGTATGGAACCAGGTGTCCTTATATGAAACCAAATTATCAATATATTAATTCATTTTTACAATATATGAAACCATTTTATCAATGTATGGAACCAAAGTATCAATATATGAGTTGGTTATTACAATATATGATACCAATTATTCAATATATGGAACCAAAGTAACAATGTATGGAACCAGGTGTCCTTATATGAAACCAAATTATCAATATATTAATTCATTTTTACAATATATGAAACCATTTTATCAATGTATGGAGCCGAAGTATCAATGTATAAGTTGATTACTACATTATATGATACTAGATCTTCAATATATGGATCCAAGTAAGTCATGTATGGAACCAGATGCCCTTATATGAAACCGAATTATTAATATATTAAATCAATTTTACAATATATGAAACCAGTTTATCAATATATGTAACCGAAGTAGCAATATAAAAGTTGATTTTCACATTATATGATTCCAGTTCTTCAATATATGATACCAAAGTAGCAATATATTGAACCAAAATGTCATTATATTGACAGGACTTTTTTTAAAGACTGTATTCTATCCTTGCACCGGTAGTACAGTTTCGCGCCAATATTCAAAAGACCAGCGTGCTTCACTGATTGCATACTGCTTATTTTCTAAATAAGGAAATATTTGAATTTAACGTCACATTCACTTCAAATGGGCTGGGCAGGCAAAACGTATCGTTATATTTGTAGGAGTTGTATGTCATGATTTAAGCTATTGAGTCGTACTGACCATTAACAAAAACATATTTAAAAAATAAGTTCATCTCGACCTTTACCTTTGATCAAAAATGGCATTGCCAGTAGGACACATCAAGGTTAATCTACTCACAAAGTTTAATATTCAGTCAAATAATAATTGATTTCATGAAAAAGTGTATGCATTGTAATAACAGAACCCAGTGACCTCGGCCTTTAAATTGTTGACTTGAAAATAGGCTATTTTGGTTCCATATAATGAAAATTGCTGTCATAGAATGTAACATCAACTTATATACTAGCTGCTACTTTGGTTCCATACATTAATAAAATGGTTTCATATATTGTAAAAATGACTTAATATATTGATAATTCGGTTTCATATAAGGGCATCTGGTTCCATATATGGCTTCTTTGGTACCATATATTGAAGAACTGGTATCATATAAAGTGATAATCAAGTCATATATTGCTACTTTGGTTCCATACATTGATAAATTGGTTTCATATATTGTAAAAATGAATTAATATATTGATAATTCGGTTTCATATAAAGACATCTGGTTCCATATATGGCTATTTTGGTACCATATATTGAAGATCTGGTATCATATAATGTAATAACCAACTCATATATTGCTACTTTGGTTCCATACATTTATAAATTGGTTTCATATATTGTAAAAATGAACTAATATATTGATAATTCGGTTTCATATCAGGACATCTGGTTCCATATATGGCTACTTTGGTACCATATATTGAAGAATTTGTATCATATAATGTAATAACCAACTTATATATTTCTACTTTGGTTTTATAAATTGATACATTGGTTTTATATATTGAAAAATGAATTAATGCATTGATAATTCGGTTTCATATAAGGACATCTGGTTCCATACATGGCTACTTTAAATTTGGTACCATATATTGAAGAATTGGAATCATATATTGAGCAAATCAACTTATTTATTGCTAACTCGGTTTCATACACTGACGGTATGGTTTCATATATTGTAACTGTGGATTAATACAATGGATTCCGGTTAAATAAGAAGGTGTTTTCAATTCATATATAGTCGAAGTGAACTCATATATTATCCAAATGGTTACATAAATTGAAAAAGAACAATATCAGACAGCCATGGCTTTCCATATTTGGACACCTTTAAAATGATATTTCAGTTTGCAGCCAAATGTATTATTCTGAGTTATAGTATTGTACAAATGAAATTAAAAGGAAACTAAAAAACACGTCAGTCATTACTCGATGGGCGGGATTTAGTTTCCGGATAATAATTATGACGTTCAAATGGTCCCCGTCCTGTTTTATAATAGACATAAGTTATGTCGACATGGTCTGATACAGATGTTGTACAGATTCTATTTTTCTCCATCACAACCATGATACAGCACGCCATGTCGCACTAATATATATCAACATGACCACATGTAAATTATCACGGACCACGGCATCTCGGGGGGTCAATTCAAGCTTCCATAAATAAGTCCTGGTTTATTTTATTTAGAAGGGACATTGCCCATGGACAGTAGATAGCCTATAAGGTAAAATCCTTGTCTGATGACATAATATCTCGTGGCCACGATTTAGCTATTTCGTGACCACGACTTAGTAACACGTGGCCACAACATAGTAGCTCGTGACCACGACTTAGCTATCTCGTGGCAACGACTTAGTAACCCGTGGCCACGACATAGTATTTCGTGGCCACGGGATAAATAAAAACACACACATGTCACTTTTGTGTACGGTGGCAAAGAGAATATCTTCAGTAAATTCAAAGATTAATGTTGCATGTAAATATAAGTTGTTAAGTTAAAAAATTCATAATATACAAAGTGTATTCTGATTTGTTTATTATCCAGTGGCCACGACTTAGCTATCTCGTTCCCACGACTTAGTAACTCGTGGCCACGATATAGTTTCTCGTGACCACGACTTAGCTATCTCGTGGCTACGACTTAATAACTCGTGGCCACGACATAGTATCTCGTGGCCACGACTAAGCTACCTCTGGCCGCGACATAAAATCTCGTGGCTACGATTTTGTAACTCGTAGCCAAGACATAGTATCTCGTGGCCACGACTTAGCTATCTCGTGGCCACGACATAGTATCTCGAGACCACGACTTAGTAACTCGTGGCCACGACAAAGTATCTTGTGGCTACGGCTTAGCTATCTCGTTCCCACGTGGCCACGAGTTACTAAGTCGTGGCCACCAGATAGCTAAGTCGTGGCCACGAGATACTATGTCGTGCAAGATAAGAACTAAGTAAGAGAAGAAACAAAAACAATATGACTTGAATATGACCCTATTCGGCTATTTCCTTGATGGGTGGTTCCAATATTCCTCACTTGAATACTATTGAATCACCCCTAGGATATGTGGCCTGTTTTTTAAATTTGTCTTTTGACGTCTTATCTGTGATATGCAAGCTTCATAACTTCTGATCCCCTTTCAAAATTCCATTTTATTTAGTTCCAGCCATTGTTTTCTCGTTTAGGGCACGCGCTTTCTATTATTGGTGACCATACGCCGCTTTTAATGGAATAGCACGGAAGTGTCACATTGATAACCGCCGTATGAACACATCTTAATTCAAAATTGTACCAGTTCATGTCTAAATGTTGAATTATGCTTAAGCCGGTGCTAGGGGGCGTGGGCGGTAGTTTGCACTTGACAGTTCCGTCCATGAACAAGCTCAATCAAACCGAGCCTGCAACTTTTTCAATTTTGCTGTGTTGGGCTTTCTTAAGGGATTCTTATTTTCTATTTTATCGCCACATCAGCGTTGTTTGTGCCGTTTTGAGGCTGAAAAAAGTCGCTACGTACATTCAATCAGAGATGTTATATTTCCGATCTTTAAGCAAGACATTATTGTTGTACTTGTGGTAATTTAATTCTTTCTATTCGGCTATTTTCTCGATGGGTGGTTCCAGTATTCCTCACTTGAATACTGTTGAATCACCTCTAGGATATGTGGCCTGCTTTGTAAATTTGTCTTTTGTCTAAGATTTAGTCAACAGCATTCAAGTGAGGAATACTGGAACCACCCAACAAGAAAATAGCCGAAAAGACAGAAATCAATTACCACAAGCACAACAATAATGTCGTGCTGAACGATCTTTAAGGATCGAAAATATAACCTCTCTGATTGAATGTACGGAGCGAACAATACATGTTACTTTAGCAGCACTCTAATGTGTAACTATAACATCAACAAGCTGCTTTCTATCAGAATGATAAGATCGGAACCATCTAAAAATATCATCACCAAGATCAGCCGCATATATCATTTCATAAAAAGTGTAAGGTCGTCTACAGTATCGGATGCCTAATACAGTTACCTTTATCCATTTGCATTATTTTATAGTATGATAAATGAATAAGACACGTGTCTGTTTAACAGCAATGTCTGAAGCGTGATTGAAATTTATAGAACAACTTATTTAATTTAAAATAGGACTCTACCTTGTCATAAACAACCCTCTCAAACAATTTAGAAAGTGTAATCTATACAAAACTTTAGAAACAAATTGTCCCTCGGAAACATTGCTTTTCTCTAAACAGCCCTGACAATGTCAAAATTGTCAACAATAATAAAATTAAGGTACCACATAGGGAAAATCTTAAAAAAAGTAGTCTCATCATTGACAAGTGTGAAATTATAGTTTGATAATTTTCATTGTGAAATTATCAAATATAATGTTCACGGATAAATCAGTAAACCACTGAAAAGCATTAAATAAATCATCATCGTAAAGCTGTTCATTTTTTATACTTTTTTCATCTTTCGTTGTAAATACGTGAACATGCCCTTCACTGCGAAAACTTGAAAAAATAAATGTTATCAGAGGAAAACATCGGTGGAATGCACAGTGTGGTATGATAAAAGGCAAATTTGAGGGCGACAATATGCCAAATATTGGGGATTTTTTTTTGTAATATCATGTTGTGGTGGTCGAAGGACACCGTTACTAAAACACCAATACGATGAAAAGTGTGCGACAAAACAAATAAACTATGTTTCTTGTTTTGTCACTCTTTCCCATTGTTGCCTCTTCATCTGCAACAATATAAAATAACAAAATGGAAGAAATCAGACACCATAGTTTGTTTGTATATAATTCATTATCTTAAAGCTCTTTATTAGTATTTTTATAATTTTTCAATTTCAAATCAATTTTCTGAAATCTTTGATTAGGCATAAGTTGTAATTTAATTACTAACTATAAAATTTGATTTTGTATGGTGGCTGATTGATTGCCGCTATTTTTATTATTTTGTTTTGTTGCAGCCGAGAAGGATACTATAGGAAAATGCGACATAACAAGAAATATATATTTTATTCGTTTTGTGCTTCTCTTTAATCTTTTATATTTTCATTTCATTTATTTTTGTCGTTGTAACGTGAACACCCCAATCAACTACGAAAACTGGACATAATAAAAGTAATCAAAGAGTGAAATCCATGAACTGCACAGTATAGTGTGATAAAAGTAAAGTTTAAAGGCGACAATAAGCCAAATATTGGGCAACACATATGTTTTCGTGGCATGAAAAAAATGTATCCGCTCCACGGTGCATATCCATATCGGTACCCTCTTTGCGAAATCTGCTGAAACGGCACCCTCTTTGCACATGCACAGGCCACTCTCTGCTAAAAACAAACCAGCAATGGATAACAATCCAGTAAAATTTCAATATAATAAGGAAAGAAGGTATGACACGTAGAAAAGATGTATACCACGGAACACTAGAATGTTTTATCTATGTGCTGATTTGTCATGTGCCCGTTTTTCATGTACCACAACTTCACAATAACCTACAAAAAAATCGACAAGTCTTGCTTCACCCATCACCTCGACATACTTTTTGGGCTGAAATGAACCTGTGGCTTGATTATATATGCATCATACATATTTAGTATGTTCATTTACATATCATCTTCGGACAAATGGCAGTATATTGTCAAAAATAATTGTAAAATTCATAAAAACACCCTACTTTCGGTTTTGCAGCAGCACGGGCTACCTCTCTTCATTTGAATTTTTATATCGCAGGCACCCTCTCATTTTTTACACATAGGTACCCTCAAGGCACGACATATGCTTTTATTTGCGTTAATCGTAAGGTATGTAATATTTCTTACTTTTATGTAAATATTACATACTTAATTGTCACATATATTTTAACATGATATTAGCCTTTTGAACACATCTTCTAATGGTAAATTATTAACATTTCTCTCAAATCTAATAGGTTGATTCTACTAAAAAGCTATTGCTATGGGACATGAAGGTAGTTTTCATTTACTACTACGATCTATAAACAGGCTTAACTAAATTGAACCTGCAACATTTTAAAATTTTGTTGTGTTTAAAGTTTCCAGAACGTACGAACTTATTCGAATCTATCTGACAGTCTGTTGTTTAAATGTCCTTTCATTAATGGGTTGTCGCGGAAATATTTATGCACATACCTCAATTCTTGAATAAGGTTTGTTAGCATGAAGGGCAATGAGGTATACAAACCCAAAGTATCTTTTGTTTCTCAGATTTTTATGATGCAGAATAATATTTTGTTCTGGAACAATTATCTGCTAAATATAGATATAAGGTCTTATGTATCTTAATAATTTAATCATGGCCTGTTGTCAAGTATGATTCTAAATACTAGCAACATGATATTACAATACTTCAATTGTAGACCAATTCACTTCAAGGCAATGTCACGGAGAGTCAAAATGTGCATTTAAGTATTTTGGTTGAAGGCCAATTTTCTTAATTAATTTCTTTTAAATCGACATTTCGGAGTAAATCACTAATCAGATGGTTGACATGTGCGTGGTCAATAGCTATTTGTTTCGCAATACATAATACTGCAGGCATTGACTATTACTCAAAAGGAAACAGAACTTAGCACAGAAAGACGACATGTATTGTGATTTTGCCTCAATAAAATAAGTGTTGCTCATTTTAGAAAATATGTTTGTACAGGTATCATGGAATTATTCGATGTTAATCAAATGGAAACTAGCACCCTGACAATATATCATACCCATTAGCACAAAAATAGAAATGAAATATAGATTGTTGAAAATAATATATATACATACATACATACATATATATATATATATATAATATATATATATATATATAATATATATATATTATATATACATACATACATATATATATATATATATATATATATATATATATATATATATATATATATATATATATATATATATATATATATATATATATATATATAAAACAAAGGTGCAATCTTAAGACTGCATATGAAAATAATGTTCTAAGAAGATGGATGAAACCGTGTCAAAAGATTAAGCAAGACCTTCACAGCTAAATTATATAATGTTTTTTTTAATGTGAACGTTACTCATAGTTCGCCATGATTTATTTGCAATCTTTCGGTTTATTCTGTCTATATAAATTAAAGGAAAAACTATTTTCCTTTTCTATCTTCATAAACGGTAAAATATGTGACGTTTTCGTATGGAAGTTTTTATTTTTCTAGATACTTGCCCACTATTTTCTGACATGTAAATATTTCGGTTTTGATGCAACAGGTACAGATTTGAAAGTTTCATATGTGTAAAGCATTCGTATGTGTGAAATTATTTCTTGATAAAATTATTGTTTATTATTATTAAAATTGGTATGAATTTTATAAACCATTGGATGTTGGCCCTGACAGACAATTCATTTAATTTGTTTACCAAATTGTCAGTTACAATTTGCCTACCGTTGGAAACAAAAAAAAAGCGAAATCTACTTTTATCTAACAAGCCTTGTAAACACTCACGGACAAATGACTTTAGATATCACAGATAATTTTTCTAGAAAGTCCATTCAAGAGTTAAAAATAGAATAATTATACAAACCTATTATCTTTTCTTGCAAGATCCGGAATTCTTCATCTTTCTATAAATAGAAGCAGTATCATTTCATATATTTCATACATCAATTATCTTAATTCCGATTTTTTTAAAACTTTTACGTCTGATACTGATATATTTAATGACATATAACAGAAACTTTATCTCATCAAATAAATGATCCAATGCATGATTTTCAGCGTAATGTCATATTATATATATGTACTTATAATTTGCATCGGTTATGCTTCTTTCTCTTTTTCTCTTTTGATTTTTTTCTTGTAATCAAAATAGTCATCTAACAATATAATGCATATTCATTAAAAATATTATTCTATCAGTGGCCCTTATTTACCTGACGCAAGGCAGATTCAAGTTGTGTTGCAGCTTCATTCATGGCCGCATCTCGAATATCTTTCTTCATTTTTGCGATTTCTTCCTTTGTGTTAATATCAATTTCATTGTTTTGTAACTGTAAAAATATAAAAAATTGTATTAACGAACGTCTATTGTTAGGTGCTACCAAAATATAACCCAGCATTGTTTGATTTTAACAATAACAAGAATGCGATGAATGAAGATGAATAAATCTCATATAAAAATGCTTCATCGGAATAAGTGTATGGAAACCAACTGTATAATCCTTCGGATATGTTGAAGTGATGTCGTTATTTTGATACAGTTAACATTTTTTTACAAATAATTAACGTTTCTGGCAGGTAATAATACCAGCGGAGTTGTTGACAAGTAAATATTATCTCCCCTATTAACAACAAGTATACAAAATCTTGTCACCATATCTGGAAGATGATACAGTTGGTTTCCATACAATTGGTTTAAATGCTATTGTACAACACATTTATTCAAGTTATTGATTCTTTAAAATATTTATATATCAGCTGGCCAATAAATTATTTTTCAATTTTTACAGTTTGCAGCTAGTTTGATAGTACACACAATAAAACTAAAATCTCAAGTCACACTTAAAACCATAGAAAATATTATTATAAATAATAAGAGCAAAGCTTTATTGTTATAATTATAATACGTTATTATGTACTTGTACATCTCACATAATAAGTTTAAGCATGCTTTTACTATAAAAAAATGTTCCAGCAAATGATTAATGATATGATTCCACCTCGTTCGCTAATCACGCTTAATGCTGTCATGCAAAACACCGGAATGATTAGAAGATTACGGGGAGGGGCGGGATTGAAAACGTTACCGTCTTACCTACCGTTCTTGCTGTGTATTTGTCATGGCAGCTTCAATTTGGATGAATAACGTGATTAGCCGTAATGAAACAGGGTAAACGCTACAAAACATTTCAGTACTTACAGGCCGTTGCAGAACTTGGAAGTGATAAGTTGTTACCCGAATTTAATTGCCAGTTATGTAACATAATGATCACAGTTGTTGGGTTATTATAGCCGTTGGTGCCACTTCAATAACACCAATGTTTAGCAGTACATGATTTCAATGTCTTTTTGATTGTGATGCTTATCGTAATGATGATAAAAATGTTGCTGTGGTGGTCATATGCAGGTTACGATGACTTAGAGATAGCGGTGGTGGTGACGATGATGAGAGGGATGTTGATGATGTTGTTGCTTCTGACGATTTTAATAATTTGTTGATCATAATGTAAGTTATAAAACTTTAAATTCACCGTTTTATGTAGACAAATATAACCTTAGTGTACAGTGTATTCAGAGTTCCAATAAAACCATTATCTTTTTCAAAACACATTCGTACTAATCACCTACAAATGACGATCGATTGATTATTGTTTTTTCCGTAGGGAAACCAACATTAAGGAAAAAAAGAATAAAAAATCAGTAACGAAGACGCAGTATAAACCGTGAATCAAACATACAATATTTCACTATTATCACTTAATCAGAGAATATGTAACTTAGACGTATTTTGTAGATTGACAAAAAAATATTCTTTAAAACTTTTTTTCTTTGCTTATTAAGAAATTATTACTAAATATTTTTAACTGAAGGATAAAAAGCGCAATGTTTACCAAAGATAACTATTTGATGTACGTTTTCTACAGCGATTTAAATGAAATGTTTATTAAGTAGACAATAGTGACTTGAACAATGTAGCTCAAATACTACAATGAACACTTACTTCAATAAGGGCTTCTAATGATTGTTCGACTTCATCTTGTTTAAAAACCCTTTGATTTGAATTATCTGTGATCTTCAAAACAGCTTGAAAATCCGTTAAGTATTCACTCAGCTTGGCTTCGGTAATCTCGTAGCTCGCATTATGCAGCAATTCGTTTCTATGCCTTCTTGCCTTAAAATGTCAAAAGAATTGTTAGAAAACATAAACAAAATATGACTATTCTCCAAACACTTTTAAAAGAAGTAAATGAATAACGACTAAGTTAAGTTCTTACCATTTGAAACAAGCCATAATTTGTGCCTGGAAGGTATGCTTTGTTGTTGACAAACAAAGTGAGCAGCTGTGCACAATCCAATTCTTTTGCTGATTCTTTACGTCTATATTCTAATGTATGGACTTCATGACTTATGTAACAAGCTGCGATACTCCATGCATCAGTTCTCCATTTATCCATACTGCTGTTTTTCAAGGCCGGGTCCTTGAAGCGGTGGTCCTGGACTATCAAGTCATAAATTTTGCTACATTGATCATTATTTGGACATTTTCGTCTATTCCTCTGCTTTGTTGGACATTGTCTTTTTGAGTGCAATGGTAGGAGATTTTCGCAATTACATTCTGTACATTTTTTCATCGATGATGGAAAATCCTTTACAATCTGAACATGATGGGAAGTGACAGCTTTTTCGGCTTGTGACTCCAGTCCAACTTTAAGATATTTGAGGCCAAGCACTCCTCGCATCCAGTATTTAAACAATTCTTCCTTTATTTGTTTCTGTATGATAAGAGCTTTAGGACCTGATGTGTCTGAAAAATGATGAATTCTGTATTGTTTCTGCTATATTTGATAATAAAACGTTACTTTTTATCTACAATTTGAGGGAATAACTAGAAATGTGTCCATAGGACACAGGTGCTCCTACACTCCACCGATTGGTAAATCTAATGTCTCTAAGGTCAATTTTTTTTGACTACATGTGCCCAAGTTAAAACGAAAAATTGTTCATTAAGTAAAGGGCATATACTACAAATACTGAATAAATCCACAAGAAAACCCCAGGGTGCATAAGTACACATGTTGACCAACATTCTTGAAAACCTTTGGGGCCTACAGGTCAAATACTTTTTGAGTTACGTGCAACACAAGTTGAATATTCTAAATTTTTACTAAGCAAGGGCAATAAATCTAAAAATACTAAAAATGTCCACACGAAAATACCCAGGTGCATAGCTACAGATGTTGAGCAACAATCCTTACGTGCGACACTAAAATAGAACTGAAGGAAGGACGGACGGATGGACGGGACGGAAAGGGTTAATCTAAATGCTCCCATATAGTGGGGGCACAAAAAACAATAACTAATAATGGGATTCTGGATTTAAATACGTATTCATCAATTACACATTATAGTTCAAAATTATAAACATTTAGAAATATGGATACTGTACAACTACTTGCGGACATTAAATATCTTTATCAGCATTGTTGTTAAAACTTGTTAAGCATTCATAGACATTTACAACAAACATGTGTTTGCTCTTTACGCAAAAATAATGGAAAAAAACGTAAATGAATGGACTTTTAAAAGGGGACTAGAAGTTACGTAAACTCAGCACATGACAAAGAACAGTCTGTTGTATCTGATTTGGACTAGTAGCCAAATGGGACCAAGCATCAAGGCCGTAAGCAATCCATATTAACTTTTTTTTTATTTTGAACTTGTTCTTTTTCTTTGGATTTTTCAAACTACGATGCCATATAGATATATCTTGACTTATCATTATTACATTGGATCGTATGCATGACATGAATTATATCAGCGATTAACATGCTCAGTCATAAACTATTATGTTCGGAGCGGAACACATTATTTGGTTTGACAACTTGATGTATATAGCAAAACAAAATAATGCTTACAAGTCATGTGACGTTAGGGAAATTACTACTATACTAAAGGTAGTTCAACATATTTTTATCAATTTTATATTTAATTTTCCTTGCATTATAGTATAAAATTGCACGATGCTTTGTATTTAATCAATAACTCCAGCCTATTGCTTCGAGATTAAATTCCAGCACAATTTCAATAACAATGCACTCAATATATATATTTTTTCCCAAAATATATCATTTTCAAATTTTCGAACTTATTTGTACAAATCTGATGTGTCAATTCCTTTTGCTATGACAGTTCTGTATACATGCATAAAACGGATGGCTATGAACTGTTTAAATTTGATACCTTTAATTTTGACTGATATTTTTGATGTCAATCTGTCAAACGCAACCATATATTCTCCTTCGTCAGCAAGCTCAAAATTCTGTATGATAAGCGTATGTTCACATTTCGTCGACATGATAGTTACGTTTTCATTTTCTACGTCAATTTCTTGGTCGTTGTGGAACCATTGCGGTATCTTGCCTGGTATGTTTATAGTACAACTAAGAGAAACTTTCATATCTTCTCTGATATCCACGTCACCATTAATGTGTAAGGATTTGCCAAAATGCAGTTCCTGCTCTGTTGAATTAGAAATTATTCTTTTTATTGTCAATACAAAAATGCTAATCATAAGTGGTGTCAAAAGAGATATTTTTTAATCAGAACATTTTTAATATACTCATTTTCTGGAGTTCTGTTTTTGTTCTCATTCTCGATTTGTTTTCGTACAATCTTATCTTGCAAATTACATGTACCTAGTTATATGGATACATGAACTATATTTAGAATTGCATTCCTCATTTAAGCGTATCTTGCTTGTCCTTGTTTTGTCATTGATGCTCTTGGTTTTTACATGTTTACAGTGCCCTTATATTTACAGAGGCCCATTCATGTCAAAATTTCTTCTTGGACGATGGTTTACAAAATGCCTTTTATTACCTTTTTTATTCAAAGACAGGACAAACAAGGTATTCTAATATAGGAAAGAATAACTTTTGTTAGTTCAATAAGTACTTGGTATTTGGAAAGTATCGCTCGCTATGCATTTCAAATAACAATTGAAGCTGCGATATCTTTACACTGATAATATATTGTTTCAAGCCAATCTTCAACAAGAATATCGCTTAAGCAGGGCAAAATACGTTCAGATGGAAATATGTCCCAGAAATAGAAAAAACGATCTTTCATAAGTAAAGAGACCCAAGCAATAACACCCTGGATGAACAAGTTTTGTCACGTGACCACAAATGCAAACGCCAATTTAACATTTCAGCAAATATTTGCAGATATCTTTTTTTCCACTGCGAGCACAAAAATAAGACATACACCTTAGGACCCGGCGTAAATTAAGCTTTTATATTATGTGAGTAGTCATTACTAGACTTAAGTAGTTTTTTAGAACACTTCGACACAAATGTTTTTTTCGCAAAGCAAACGCCGATAGGTTTTACTTTTTCCTATCATTTTTTTTTCACTGGAAATACATGTTGAGGTAAAATAATAGAGGATATGTCTTTTTACATGCCATTCCCGCCCCTAACTCATTTATAATTCCATTAGCAAAGTTATATTTGACGTAATCCCATGTCATTCCCCGTATTGTCTAATTTGCAAACGTCGTTTGAACATGTAAAATATGCAAACGCCGGTTGAATATATTAGATATATAATATTTCTTGCATCTCAGACAGGATTTTCTTGCATCTCAGACAGGATTATTTACACCTGTGCTGGAAAACTCTGTCTTACATCCCCATGAATGTTTTATGAATGAATCGCGTTCTTAAAATGACGTCATTTTTCCGATATGAACGAAGTTGTATGTTCATACGCTACTATAAGAAAAAAGTGCGTAATGAGAATATCAGTTTTCATAATTTCTGTTTCGAAAATAATTGACTTGTAACATGCAAGAAAAAGAATCAAACACCGGCTGTCAGTACAGACGGGAATATCTAGCTCTCTGGCAACTGTTTAGCAGAAACTCGACAGAGCCTCGTTACCGCTGTAAACAGTTACTCTCGAGCTAGATGTTCCAGTCTGTACCGGCAGCCGGTGCTGGAAATCTCTGTCTTACACCCCCATGTAAGACAAGTCGCGTGCTTTAAATGACGTCATTGACATGCCCCTTTAATCATGAATGAATCGCGTTCTTAGGATGACGTCATTTTTCCTTTATGAATGAAGTTGTATGTTCATACGCTACTATAAGAAAAAAGTGCGTAATGAGAATATCAGTTTTCATAATTTCTGTTTCGAAAATAATTGACTTGTAACATGCAAGAAAAAGAATCAAACTCCGGCTGTCAGTACAGACGGGAATATCTAGCTCTCTGGCAACTGTTTAGCAGAAACTCGACAGAGCCTCGTTACCGCTGTAAACAGTTACTCTCGAGCTAGATATTCCAGTCTGTACCGGCAGCCGGTGCTGGAAATCTCTGTCTTACACCCCCATGTAAGACAAGTCGCGTGCTTTAAATGACGTCATTGACATGCGCCTTTAATCATGAATGAATCGCGTTCTTAGGATGACGTCATTTTTCCTTTATGAATGAAGTTGTATGTTCATACGCTACTATAAGAAAAAAGTGCGATATATATAAATCAGTTTTCATAATTTCTGTTCCGAAAATATTTGACATGTAATATGCAAGAAAAAGAATCAAACACCGAATTGTTGGTACAGACGAATATCTAGCTCTCAGGTAAACTATTAAGCGGAAAACTATCGACAGATATTCCGGTCTGTACCGGCAGCCGGTGTAAGATTCTTATAAACCGGTGGTTATTTAAGTCAAGTTGCAAATATTACAATTCCCCTGAAACAAAAGGCTTCTCTCTTTTCTCCTTTTTTTATTTTAAAACATTTCTTCTTCTTGAATAACAAACTTTTATAAAAACTTCTGTATATCCCATATATACATGTATACATAAAACCATATCATCTGCTCAAAAAATCAATTCCACACAAAATCCGTCGGGAATAAACTTTGATTTAAAAATGTTAGAAAAAAAATTCCATCTTCTTAGGTTGAACTATACAGCGACGTTGAACTACACAGTGAGATCACTTGGAGTTACTTGTTTCAAAAAAAATTTAACGAAGGTGTTTTCTTTTGACCAATCTGCAGCGTTGAGAATTTGGACCTAAAGCTCTTGTAGAATGTGCTGTTTCGTTTTTATGTTTATCTTCATAAGCCTCTTGAATAATTTTAAGAATATATGAAGCCAAAGTTTGTGAAGAAAGCTTTAGAAGGGGAGGTACATTAATTGTCAGAAAAAATACTTGTTTAATCTTTACGTCTGAAGGATTTAGTTCTTTTAAGATAGATAGCAAATGCTCTTCTTGGATGGTCTTAAAAGCTGGACAAAAATTTTTGCTGATGAATGACCAGGTCTATCCTGTTTAGCAAATCTTGTCTGCTAAAAGTTTCCCCATCTGCCTTCACAGAAATAGCTCCTCCTAATGTTAACGCTTGAAGGTGGCTAGCTCCCCTGAATGTCGTGGATAGCTGTAAGAAAAAACAACTTTCATATGTTTAAAAATTCAATTGATGTTTCTCTCAAAGGTTCAAAAGGAAATGTTTGTAGTGAACTAAGAACTTTAGGCAAATCCCATTCAGGCAACAACTTTGTTACAGGAGTTCTTAAATTGAATACTTTTAATTATCTGATAACAGACAGATATTGACCAATAGGTGTGCTATCTACTGGAGGTAAAACTGCAGATAAAATAGAGCGGTAACCTACTGTAAACCTTAATTATACAAATATGATAAAAACTCAGCACAAGTATTTAAGGATGCTGTGAAGGAATCAATATTCTTTTGACGACACCATATCATAAATTGTTTTAATTTACTGGAGTAATCTTTCTGAGTACCAGTTCTCCAGCTGGTTGTAAGAAGTTTTGAAAAAAAACCTTTTTCTCTAAACTGTCTGTCGATAGCAACCATGCAGTCAATTTCAGAACACCTGGATTTGGATGACATATCTGAGATTTTGGTTGTTGTAACACGTTTGTAAACCAATAGAAGACATAACGGTTGAGCTTCCGACAGATTCAATAAATCTGGAAACCATGGGCGTGGTGGCCAGAATGTTATTAGAAACAGTTTGCAATGAAATTGTTTAATACGATGAAGAACTCTGGAAATGAGACAAATATAGTTCAGCGTTCAAAAAGACATCAACGGGCGCTTGCATATTTTTCAAATGACCAACCGACTTTTGCCCATTTTACATAATCAAACGACGTTTGCAAAATCGACAACAAGTAGAAAACATGGGTTTATCTCGAATATAACCTTGCTAATGAAATTATGAATAAGTTAGGTACTAAAATTACTTGTAAAAACATTTATCTTCTATTATTTTCCCTCGACATAGGTTTCCAGTGAACAAAAAAGATTAGAAAAGGTAAACCCTATCGGCGTTTGCCTACCAAAAAGAAAATTTGTGTCGAAGTGTTCTAAAAAATCACAGAAGCCTCGCAATTACTACATACATAAAATAAAAGCTCAATTAACGCCGGGTCCTAAGGTCTATGTCATAATTTTGTGGATGCAGTAGAAAAAAAGATATCTTCAAATAATTACCTGAAATCGGGTCCGTAATTGTTGAAATGTAAAATCGGCGTTTGCATTTGTGGTCACGTGACAAAACTTGTTCATCCAGGGTGAATAAACTTAACCAAAAGAATGTTTCAGCTTTATCATTCTTGTAAGTCTATATGAACCCAATGGTGGAAAATTGTTTTAAGTGATGAACAGGTCCAGTATTAACCCAACGTGCATGATTTATATAAGGTTTGTAGAAGTCCACAAGATAATCACTGTTGTACAGCGTCCACCGGATATAGCCCATAAAAACACCGAAAACGAAAGTAGAAAGCTTCACACCGAGTATACCCAAGGTAATGTTTTAACTTATTTCTTCATCATTACTTAATCGATCTTTCCAAACTAAACAATTTTGTGAAGCTAAATATTTCTGGTTTTAGAGCAATATTTGCTTTTTTCTGCAAATTGAATAGTTTGTGTTAACTTGGCGATAAAATGTAGCGTATTTGTTGACATATGCGAACGATGTTGATATTTACCACTAAATCAAGCCCAAAACGCATTTGCTGTATCAAAATTCGCCGTTTAACACAAACTATAGTCTTCCCTCTACTTAAGTTTGAGTTTACACCCTTCAACTAAAGCTGCTTTTAACAAAATTTGCAAAAAAGGCATTGCCTTGTGTACAGAGTCTAGCAAAGAAAACAAAATTAAGTGAACGGGGTGTAGTAGTTTAATGTACAGGGTTTAGTAGATGTGTACGGTGTCTAGCGGTCACATATTTTTTAAAGTGTAGTCTTTTATATTATTTTTCATTGGAAATAATCTCATTTGAGACTAAAAATGGATAGATTAGAGGACTATACAGAGGTATTTGGTAAATAATTTAACTTATTAGTGTTTTTGAGCCTAACAGTATAGCTGCGTTTAATTTTTATTGTCATACCATCACAACTATCAGCTGAATAGTGTCTGTCGGTATTCAGACATGTTGAGGAGTCTTCTGACCAACTCGCTGAATGGAAATGGTCCGAATGGGGATATATATATATATACATGTATAACTAACCTACACATAAGAAAGGAGGTCGATAATTGATCAGACTCTTAAACGATTATGCACGAGTGTAATTTTCTACAAAACGGCATTAGCACTGTCTTCTATAAAACAGTTTTAGCCGCTTATATAAGCTTCTATGTTTAAGCTATGAGTCGACTTAAAAGATACCGATAATAATATGCCGAATAGATTCTTTAAATGTTTCATATCTCTCTACACACTCTGTACATTGGAATGGCATAAAATACCATCAGTATCATCATCGTCATCATCATTGATAAGTCATCATTATCATTATAATTTTCAGAAAAAGCAGCAACATAAGCGGCAGTATTGTATTGATTAAACAATATCGAAATCACAAGTGAGGTCACTCACTAATCAAGGCGGATATTTTACCAAAGTTCATTAACATATGTTTGTTTTTCAATGAAATCTTAAGACCAGTGAAATAATAACCCAATATCAAGTTTAGTTCACAATGCATAACACGAACATGGTTTGGAATTGTTTAAATTTGGTGTATATAATGTTCAATATGGAATGAAATTGTGGTCTTTTGAGTTTTACGATTTTCCTATTAACTTATATTCACGAATAAAAAGTTGTATAGAAGGACGGAAACTGTTTAAATTACTGCAATCAATATACATGTTGCGTAACATGTTTACAATTTAGTGAAACATTTTTATCTTTTATAAAATTAAAATCATTCACTTCACCATCCCTGCTCCCGACATTAATCGTTTTCTTTATCAGCGTACGTGTATATGCTCTGGTACTGAGTTTATTCTGCAGAAAATGACATTTATTAACCTACTACACCCCGTACAATCGCCAACAGTTTTCCATCTACACCCCGTACACATCCGTGCTAGACTCTGTACACAAGGCAAGGCCGTTTTTCGCAAATGTTGTTAAAAGCAGCTCGAGTTAAAGGGTTATAACTCAAATATAAGTAGAGGTAAGACTATAGTCTGTATTAACGGCGGAATTCGATACAGCAAATTAGTTTTGGGCTGGATTTAGTGGTAAATATCAACATCGTTCGCAAATGTCAACAAATTCGCTACAATTTATCACCAATTTAACAAAAGTATTAAATTTGCAGACAAAAGCAAACACTGCTCTAAAACTAGACATATTTAGCTTCACAATATTGTTTAAGTTGGAAAAAACGATGAAGTTATGATGAAGAAATAAGTTAAAACATTACCTTGGGTATACTCGGTGTGAAGCTTTCTACTTTCGTTTACGGTGTTTTTATGGGCTATATCCGGTGGACGCTGTACAACAGTGATAATGTTACACGCGAATATCTAAACTCTTGGCATTGTAGTGTTACACAAGGAGACATATATTTTTCCGATATCAGTTTATATATAAAAAAATGACACCGGAATGGGGCCAATATTGACCCAAGGGGCATGATTACTACTTATTTTGCACTGGTGAACAACGCAGTTGTATATATCTAAGCCATAGGTCTAGTAGTTGCATGCAAATAATGTCTTTACTAAAGGCAAATTCAGCATTCTGCACAACGTCGTCTTTCTATCGCTTCAAGAGATTGGACACGAACTGTTTAAATTAATAGAACAATGCATTATGATTACTGATTGGGACCTTGACCACCCACAAGTACAAGTCTGTATGAAAAGAACACGGATTGTTATCCCATAACGGACTCTAGTATTTAAGGACGGACGACATAAGGATATATGCCGAATATTTCGGGCGTTTAAAAGTTTCATTCACTGCAAGTCTAACATAATAACAAGAATTTGTGTGGTAACTGATTTTTGTTGATCACATACAAAAGATCATGTTGCGCTGTTAAGGATAAGGCAATTTAACTGACATACTTGAAACTATAACGGAAGCTGATGTGGACAGATCTAAATATCCACAGGTATATTTGCCACTGTGTTCAGTCGTTGCTTTTGGAATTAGTAGAACATGTGTGCCTTTGTTCGCTAAAATATGGACGCTTTTCGTGTTTGTGAGAATGTCACCATCTTTTGCCCAAATAACTTGCAATTCGTCTTTGTTAAGCTCACAAAAAAGGATAACTGATTCGCCAACGTTTACTACTATGTCTGCGAGTTGTAATTTAAATTCTGCAAAATAATTTAAGAATATCAAGCAATAAAAGGAATGTGTACAAAATGGTTATGACGTCCACCTGTCAAGCCTGAAATCGTGGCTTAAACAGCCCTACTGTGTTCGTCATATGATATCAATACTGCTTATATCTAGGAAGCGAACTTAACAGTGATTTTTATATAACTTATACATGTAATAATGAAATATATTTCTCGAAATCTAATTGGTTTAAGCACATTGTATGCTATGCCGTATTTATTGTGAACAACTGAAACACGCACAAATAAAAATGTATGACTTCATCAAGAAAAGTTTTAACTACCAATGTGCATATTATTGTTTATTGCGTTTTGTTCTTTATGGTATTATTCTCAACTAAACATGCATTAGTTAACAAATACTTTAACGTAACACTGCTATGATGACTATATTCTTGATTTATAATTATTGGGCAGCGTGAGTGTAGCCGTTGAACGTCTGACGTCATCTTATTTACGAACGCATTTTTCTGCGCTTCTTCAAAAACACTGTTTTCTGAATATTCTTATCATCAAATTTCGTTTTTTATATATTTTTTTCATTTTTATGTATTCCTTACACAAGTACTACCTGAATATAAGGGACAATATGATAACTGTAATACAAGTATCTAATGATGATGGCTTACCACTTGTTATGTATATTATCCGCTGGACGTAGACAGGTAAAGATAACCACTGGGTAACACGTTCAGTTATTATATTATAGGTTGACATTCAGAATATTACAATAACTTATTATCAACAAAGCAGCATGTGAATTTATTAATCATATGAGCTGTTTTTAACTAATCAAGATGACACATTTATATTTAAAATATCTAACATATAAGTACTCACCCACATCACTAAGCATGTAATTTTCTGATTTACATTCTGTATGTACATCATATTCAGATACAATTTGAAGTTCTTTGCTGACCTGAATTTCCTTTGATTCGTCAAAAGAATAAATCAAAGTTTTGCACTTAAGGTTGGCGTCTGTATCTGTGCAAAGTGTGAGTAATGACTTCGTTAAACCTTTCCATTTATGCTCGAATATACAATAGTCCATATGACTTTTCACTGCATAGTTTTCAAGATCGAGTATTTGGTCTAAGATGCATTTAATACAATCAAACTGTGAATTGTCAGTTAGTGCAAAAGCAACATCACAGAGAGTTGATAATCGCCATGACTCTATTTGCGCGTCAAAATTGTCATTGTTATCATTAAACAGTACCTTGTACAAATCACTGTAAAAAGTTTTAATGTCCTCTTTTCTGTTTGTAAGAATAGTATTAAGAGATTGTTCTCTTTTTTGTACAATATGTCGTATATAGGCTTTGATTGTCAACGGCACAGCTTTATCAAATAATGAATTGTACTTTAAATACAACTGCTGCCCTCTTGGAATTTCGTCCTTACTCTAAATAATAATACACATTAAAAATGTTAAACTTAACATTATAATTATATTCATAGTAAAACTGGCACAAGAAAAGAAAAACATTACACCAGCGACAATCATCTATCTATATAATATATATAAATAGATGCTGTCACTTCATCTAGGAAAAACTGAATGTCTTATTTTTGGTTCCAAACGTAAACTAAAACAAGTTTAAGAGTTTAAAATTGTTTGTAATAGACATACTATTGAATCCACAAAATCTGACAAATATCTAGGTTTAAATATTGATGATTCTTTGTCAGGTGAATCTATTGTTAATAGTATTCTTACAAAGGTGAATTCATGTCTTAAGTTTTTGTATAGGCAAGCAAATGTTTTAGATTTTAGGACTAGAAAATATTTATGCCCAGCATTAATACAATGTCACCTTGATTATGCATGTTCTTCATGGTACCCGAGTCTGATTTAAAAATAAGCTTCTAATTTGTTAAAATAAAATTGTTAGATTTATACACGGTATGGGACCCAGAGATAGTGTCAATAATGTTATTCTTGCTAATATGTCTTTACTAAATGTAGAAAACAGAAATAAGCAATTACGTCTTAATCATGTTTTTAAAATTGCTAATAACCAGTGCCCTTCATATATGAAAGAAAATTTTAAACCTGTTAAAGACATTCATTCTTATTCAACTCGGGCGAATCAGTACAATTTTAGGGTCCCAAGAAGTTATGGGAAAGATAATGTAACTTTTTTACAAAAAGCAATTAATGGAATTCCTTGCCTACATGCATCAAAAAGATTTAGTAAGATAGGAGATTTCAAAAGCTCAGTGAAGGCCGATTTACTAGAACAGTTAGGAAATCATAATTAAATTCACTAGTATGAATAGATATGGATCTTATTTATATTGTTTTCCTTTTATCAAAGTTAATGGAAATACTAAAGTTTGATATTTTACGTAAATGACATCTTCCAGTTTCCAAAGTTTTGTATTTTTCAATGTTTTTTGTTTTTTATATTGGATATTATAGTAAGTATATATCCAAGGACCCCATTGGAAATAAGCCTTCGGGCTTTCATGGGCAATCCGAGGTTATTACACACTACTCTATACATGCTTCCACTTTCGTCGTCACATTTTATTAAACTAGTAAATTGATATCTAGTCATAGGAAAGAAAGAGTTTTAGATTTTGTTTTTAGTTATTATATTTATTATTTAATGAGTCGTCTGTGATATTTATGTTTGACAAACTTCCGAAATATTTTATTACAATTGTGTCATCAGTTTTATATAGAATGCTTAAGTATTATGTATATGTGTGTTTTAACCTGAATAAATATCTATCTATACAATAAAAACAGTTTCCTAAATCAGACCAATTCAACCACATTTCGACTAATAAACGAACATAAAACTATGCAAGTTTAATAAGATGAATAACATTTACTCATAGCGCGTTTCCAAATAAACAATGAAACAGATCTTTATAAATCTAGCAGAGAATAGAGTATAAAATATAATAAAGCATTTACTAAAAAAGGCTAAAAAGCAAAATTTTTGAACAGTTTAAAAATAACGAATTTATCTAAATGCTTTACAAACATGGAATGAATAGGGGATATTCTATGAGTGTAGGTTTAATAATGAATTTATTGAACGAGTTGAATAAAATCATATTATGCGAACCTTTGTCGAGCATAAAACTGTTTTATTCAACGAGTTCAATAAATTTAGTATTGAATCTACACAAATATAATATCCTATTTATCACATATATAAAATAAGATTGGTTGACTGTTAATAAGAGTATTTTTTCAATGACGCTCCTATATTGTAACGCTAACATTAGTGCGCTTTAAAGCTATGTTTAGGAAATAATATATCCCAAACAGTTATTTTATTGCTTAATAACACCACTGTTTGGAGTTCGGATGCGACGAATTATATCACGGGGGCGTAGGGCTTCCGAGTGATATAATGATGCGCATCCGAATGACAAACAGTGATGTTATCAAGCGATAAAATCACCGATTTGGATATATCGTTTTTATTAAAGAATCATGGCTTTATTACAATTATGTGCCGCGGTGTATATGATAAAATATAAAATGTCAACATTACCGCCTCCATTGCTGGTTCACACTGGTTCCCTTCTATGCAGGTATGTGTATGCTGTTTCTGATCTAAAAGTATATGATTGTTTTATTATTATCTAAATTAATGTCTCCAACACTCAAAACAGTGTACTTTTAAGAGATTTATTTTTAAAACTATATTAAAGTTTTCATTGGGAGGATGTGTGTAAACAAGTAAATGTAAGATGGTTCTTAATTTAAATATTTTATAAGGGATAACATGCATAGTTCTGTAGTCAGCTTTTTCACTTTACCTTATAAATTAACCTTCAGATTCCTAAACAGAAAATTTCACCATAACAGTGTTAACACTTTATTTCAAAAATCGCGCTCCTCTGTTAATATTCCAGTTAAATCCGTTGCATAAAATATAAAAACGAAAGACAAAAAGAATTTGATTTCAACAAACGCTTAAAATGTTAGTTTGTTTGGTTATGTAGATATGGTGAAGCCTATGGAAAATAAGCTAAGTGAGAAATGTTTGACTCCAAAATGAATTTATGAGGGAGGCGAATAGGACTTAACTATAGACAATGTTATATTGCAAGTTATATTTTTGTAACAAATGAATTGATTAAGCATAGTTTATAGTATTGTAAGTTATAAGCAAATGTGAATTATATGAATGCAAAAAGTTGACATGTTTTTTCATCAGAGGAGCATAAAACATTTGGTCTATAAATAAACTATACTGATAACATGAGAATGGGACATGAGGAATTAACACATTTCGTTTTCTATTAAAAAAGATTTTCTTACAGGACGCTTACATAAGGGCTTCTGTCGTTATTGCATGGTCAATGATTAAAGTACTAGAGATTGAAGTTCTGTTTGTTTGAATTGGTTTTACGTCAGACGGATACACATGGCGACGTTACAGCTTTGCCGGTGGAGAAAAACTTCAGTTGCCTGTACGTCCATAATTTCAGGCACAAACAAGCACAGTAAGCTAGCTGGATAACTTCCTCAGATGAAATAATCTAAAGTCCATGTCTCGATTCGAACCCACATTGGTAATGGGCAAGTGGTTTGAAGTCAATGTAGGTGCCACCTACGTATATAGAGTTGTTAAAACAGATGACAGCGATATTTTTTGTTGTCGTAAAAGTTTTTTAGTAAAAGAGCATGGGTCTTGTTTTTTGAAGAAAAATTTCGTTGTTTCTAGTTATTTACATGTACTGAATTTATAATGGACAATCTTAATTTGGTAAATATAGTTGTTTTCTATTTTTTGCATTGTTCACTACATGTATTTAGGCTAATTATTGCCTTTGCGGGGATTTCTATTACCCCACCCATTGCGTTTTGCATTACGAAAAATGTTAAGCATCTCAAAAGGTTTGATAGAGTAATTTCTGTTTATTTATCGATATTTCTAGTTGCTAGGCATTCTTTTATGCAGTTTTAAGTAATTTATTTTGGCTAGATACATTATGTAGGTGATTTCCATGTTAAGAGATTATTTCCAAGGGAAGCAAATCTTACAATTTTTGGAATATGCTTAACAGAGTTATCTTTCCTTGACAAATGTACATCACTGTATTTTAATGTGTTGGTTTATGACATGGAAATTTAGTGTATTTCTTTGTTTATTTTCAGTATATCGTTTCCTGTTGTTTCAAGTCATTTTCAAGAGATTGTTTCAAGATGTAATTGTTAGGGGAAACGCATTGACAAATTTGATTAAATATTATATAAACAGTTTAAGCGTATTCTAGTCAGTACATCAATATACAAATTAAGAGCAGAATGTTATCCGGAGAGGAAGATCCAGTTGAAGAAGAGGCTAATAGAGGACATTTGTCGTTACCCTCTATGTATCATGAACTATCAAACCGCCGAAAAGACATTCTGTTGGAATTACTAGCAGAAAGTGAAACATTACAGAAAGTTTTAGAAACCGCGAAATCGGCAGATGTAAATTTTGTGAAAGACAAACATTCCAAGTGGCTGAACTTGTATGAAAAGTTCCTAGAAATTAACACTAGTTACCAGGCATTATTGTCACCTGATGCGATTAAAATAGATCAGAGTCAACTGAAGCACGAAAGGGACAGATTTGAAAATATTAAACTGTCTATATGTTCTTGGTTCTCAAATAATAAACCAGATGACACGAGATCCCGAATTTCACATTTTTCTGGAAGGAGCGGCAGAAGCAATATGTCGGCATTATCCTCTTCAAAATTGCGCGAATCGACAAGAAAGGCTGAAATATTAGAGCGTCAAGCTGCCTTAGAAGAAGAGGAAAAGTTAGAAGAAGAAAAACTTAAGTTAAAGTTCAAGGAAGAACGGTTGAAATTAAAAACTGAAATACGCGTTAGTGACGCAAAATCAAAGGTTATAGAAGATCTTGAAAAGAGTATGCTTTATGACGATGAAGTTGAGCATGACATTAAAGTTACAAGGCAAAAGGAAAAATATGTACTTCCTGAAAGTCCAATCAAAATTGTGCATGAATCTGAAAATGGGCTTCTTAAAATGACGCAGGAACTGAACAAGCCTAAAGTAGAAATTATAAAGTTCACGGGAAATCCAATGGAGTATAAACGATTCGTCAGACAATATGATGCGAAAGTGAATAAAAACACTGACTCGTATGATGAAAAAATGAACTACTTACTCCAGTTTACTACAGGTGAAGCTTATAAGATAGCCTTGGGATATTCACATCTAAACGCAAGAGTGGGATATAATGCTACCATGAAAGAATTTGAGGATCGCTATGGAGACCCTGACATTGTTGCCAATAGTTACGTTAAAAAGGCTTTAGAATGGCCTATTGTAAAGGACGATCCGAAGGCACTGGACTCGTACAGCATATTTTTAATGGAGTGTCAGTATGCAATTGAAAACGTAGATGCTGCACGTGTACTTGAATATCCAGAAAACATTAAGTCAATTGTGAAAAAATTACCGTATTCATTACAAGAGAGGTGGAGAAATACAGTTTACAACTTAAAAGAAAATAGTAAAGCAGTCAAGTTTGAAAACTTAGTAAACTTTGTTCGCAGAGAGGCCAAAAAGGCAAATGACCCTCTATACGGGAAGTCCGTAATGTCTCAACAAGGTACCAGTGGTGCTGCAGGTAACAAACATCGTCCGCTTCAGCGAAAGGCATTAGGAACAAATACACAAATAAATTCTAGTCCGACACCAAAATGCGACTTCTGTGAAAGGGATCACTGGATAAGTTCGTGTACGGGACTGAATAATAAACCACTTAAGGAAAGATATGACTTTCTGAAGTCAAAGGGTTTGTGCTACGGTTGCTTACGGAGGGGACATCAAAAATCGGTATGTCGGAAAAAACTAACATGCAGTCATTGCAGTGGGACCCACCCATCTATATTACACGTTGATCCGCGCCCAGTATCAAATGCCCAAGAACCAACAGTCACAACAACCTCGGGGGCTACGGCTATGGGGGCTGGATATCGACAAGTGTTGCCCATTGTGCCTGTTAAGATAAAATCTAAGGACAGCAATATCGTTGTAGAATCATATGCGTTTCTTGACACGGGTAGCACTTCTACATTTTGTGCAGAAAATTTGCTTGATAAATTAAATGTCACTGGCAAAGGGCGGAAAGTTACAATTCAAACAATCACTGAAAAACAAACTCATAACTGTCTCGCTGTTACAGGTTTAGAAATTTGGTCCTTAGATGGGTCCACGGTCATTGATTTACCGAAAGTGTATTCACAGCCAAGTTTACCCGTATCGTCGAGAGATAGGATAACAAACGCAGAACTCGAACAATGGACTCATTTGAAAGATATTAAGTTAGACCAAATCGATTCCGAAGTTGAAATCCTGATCGGTGTTGATGTACCGAGAGCGTTAGAACCATGGGATGTCGTTCCTAGTGTTGACAATAGCCCGTTTGCGATGAAAACAATTTTTGGTTGGGCAATTTATGGTCCTATAAACTGTGGTGATAATGATCTTGAATGTTCAAATGCATTCTCAGTGTCATGTAACTTTGTTCAGACAAGTCTAGACCAGCAAGTGAGAGATAACTTTAATTTAGATTTTAGTGAACGAATCATAGACGATGTCCAGGAGCATTCGCGAGAAGATAAACAGTTTCTAGATATAGTGGCAGGGTCTGCCAAGTTAGAAAATGGACACTATGTAATAAACTTGCCGTTCAAGTCTAAGGACATACAAATGCCAAATAACAAGAAAGTTGCATACCATCGTCTTGCACTTTTGAAAAATCGCTTTGAAGGGGACAGTAAGCTTTACGGTGAATATCGTGAATTCATGGACAAAGTCATTGAAAAGGGTTATGCTCAGCCAGTCCCTGAAAATAACATAGATCAACCAGGCAGAGAGTGGTATTTGCCACATCACCCGGTCCGTCATCCAAAGAAAGATAAGTTAAGGGTTGTTTTCGATTGTTCGGCGCGCTATCAAGGAACATCTCTAAATGACGAGCTATTACAGGGACCCAATTTGACTAATACACTCGTGGGTACTTTACTACGATTTCGTCAGGAAGAAGTTGCTATTATGGGTGACATCGAAAGCATGTTTTACCAGGTTCGCGTTAATCAAAGTGATGCAAGCTTCTTGAAATTTCTATGGTTCGAAGATGGGGACGTAAACAAGAAAGTTGTCGAGTACCAGATGGCTGTTCATTTATTTGGGGCTAAATCTTCCCCGAGTTGTGCCAATTATGCTTTGAGGGAAACCGCGGTCAATCACGGTAGTAACCATGACAACGAAGTGACTAAGACAATACTAAGAAATTTCTATGTTGATGATTGCCTCAAGTCAGTGCCAAATGTTGAAGTTGCGAAATCTTTGGTAAATGATCTTCAACAAGTTTTACTAAAGGGAGGTTTTCGTATTCATAAATGGCTATCCTCGAGTCGTGACGTGATGTCAACCATTCCATGTAGAGATAGAGCAGTTGATCTGGATCTGAACTATGATACTTTGCCAATTGATCGCGCATTAGGTATTCAGTGGTGTGTAGAATCTGACAAGTTCTGTTTCAAAATTGACATTAAGAACAAACCATTAACGCGACGCGGCATGCTCTCGATGCTAAGTTCCGTATATGATCCGCTTGGCTTTCTGGCTCCGTTAATGTTACATGCCAAAAACATACTCAAGGTTCTCTGTGCATCGAATCTAGGCTGGGACGACCCAGTTCCTGATGAACTAGCGAAAAGATGGGCTCTCTGGATCAATGACATGTACAAATTGTCCGAATTCTCAGTGGCTAGATGCCTAAAACCAGAAGGTTTCGGTGAGGTAAAGTCGGCTACTTTGCATCACTTCTCGGATGCTAGTGAGATTGGCTACGGTATTGTTAGTTACATAAGATTAATCAATAAAGATAATCGTGTTCACTGTGCCTTTGTGATTGGCAAATCTCGCGTTGCTCCAATGAAGCAAATAACAGTACCTAGATTGGAGCTTACGGCAGCAACAGTCGCGGTGCGAACTGACAAGATGTTAAAGTCAGAAATTGACATTAAATTAGACGAATCTGTGTTTTGGACAGATAGTATGGCTGTACTACGGTATATTGAAAACAATTCTGCAAGGTTCCAGACCTTTGTGGCTAACAGACTTTCTGTGATTCATGATGGTTCAAATCCGGAG
Organism: Ruditapes philippinarum; assembly: GCF_026571515.1. Taxonomy (NCBI): domain Eukaryota; kingdom Metazoa; phylum Mollusca; class Bivalvia; order Venerida; family Veneridae; genus Ruditapes; species Ruditapes philippinarum. Next base: position 167,636 of record NW_026851700.1, read on the forward strand.
CAATGGCGTTATATTCCAACCAAGATAAATCCTGGCGATATCGCCTCCAGGGGCATAATGGTAGACGAGTTAAACAAAAACTGGATCATAGCACCAGACTTCCTATGGAAAGATGAAAGTGAATGGCCCGCAGATCGCGTGAACCAAACGATATCAAATGACGATCCAGAAGTAAAAAAGGTTAATTTTGTGAAATATCGCGCTGACAACGTACTGTCACCAGCTGCACGTGAAGTGCTCGATAAACTGATGTCATATTTCTCGTCATGGTATAAACTGAAAAGGGCTGTAGCATGGATCTTAAAGATTCGCAAAAAACTTCTTCACAGAGCTAAGGCAAAGGGGGTTAGTGTTGCAGTTCCTAGCATTAGTGAAAAGAAACCATATGTAACGGTTGATGATTTGAAGCATGCGGAAATGAGTATTTTATGTTACACCCAGAAATGTGCCTTTCCGGAAGAAATTGAAACACTGACAAACAATGAATCTACATGTAGATTAAAGCGAAACAGTGTCATACGAAATTTAGACCCTGTTATGGAAGATGGGCTTTTACGCGTTGGAGGCCGCTTACAAGACTCCGGAATGCCTGAAGAACGTAAACATCCAGTCATTCTACCTAAAAATTATGAAGTGTCTAAACTGATTTTAAGAGAAATTCATGAACGTTTGAATCATGTTGGACGAAATCATACATTATCAGTCCTGCGTGAAAAGTACTGGCTTATAAATGGGCCATCCGCGGTGAGGAAGGTGATTTCAAAATGTGTAGTTTGTCGGCGTCAAAATGCAAGTGTCGGAGAACAAAAGATGTCGAATTTGCCTAGAGACAGGGTTACTCCTGATGAACCACCATTTACTCGGGTTGGTGTTGACTATTTTGGACCATTTGAAGTTAAACAAGGCCGAAGTTTAGTGAAAAGGTACGGCGTATTATTTACATGTTTGACCAGTCGAGCTATTCATCTTGAAGTGGCTGCTTCGCTCGATACTGATTCCTATATAAATGCATTAAGACGTTTTATCGCGCGTCGTGGTCAAGTTACTATTATCAGGTCTGACAATGGTAGTAATTTTGTTGGTGCGGAAAGGGAGCTTAAAGCTTCAATTCAAGAATGGAACGTAAATCTTATTCAGGATATGTTACGGCAAAAGGACATTGACTGGAAGTTCAATCCGCCTGCAGGATCTCATCATGGTGGAGTATGGGAAAGAATGATTAGATCGGTACGACAAATTTTGAAAAGTGTTCTTAAACAGCAGACCTTATCTGACGAAGGTTTGCATACATTAATGTGTGAAATTGAATCAATCATTAACAGTAGACCAATAAGTAGAAATTCTGATCATCATAATGATCTTGAAGCTTTGACACCAAATCATCTTTTGTTGTTGAAGCGCAATCCAAACTTACCACCCGGTGTATTTGTGAAAACTGATAATTACTGTAGACGTCGTTGGCGTCAAGTGCAATACATGGCTAACTTGTTCTGGTCCCGCTGGACCAACGAATACTTATCACTCCTTCAAGAGAGAGCAAAATGGTATAATAGAAAAAGAAACTTTAAAGAGGGGGATATTGTGCTAATTGTGGATTCGAACGCTCCGAGAGGCTCATGGCCTTTGGGCAGGGTTGTGGCAGCTATGCCTGACAGACTAGGGTTTGTTAGACGAGTTAGGGTTAAAACTGCCCATGGTACATATCTGGACCGTCCTATTGACAAGTTGTGTTTGCTCCTTGAAATGGAAGAGTGACAATTCTTAACTATGCGTGGCTAAAGCTTAAGCCATAACTGTGTACATTTATATAGACTTGTGCTATCTGTTGAATATTCAGTATTTTGCTTTAAAGACTCATATCGTAATAATTATTTCATATTATGATACTGATTAAGATTCTTGATAAAACATACTTCATACATTATCTTGAATTTTATGTATGTTATTTCATTTTAAGACGCCATATTATAGCATGTACATTTGCTTAAAATGCTGTAAAATCGTTATTTTTGTAAGAATTTAATTTAGCAATCATTTCACTACTGTTTTTTGATGTCAAAATTTTTTATATCAAGTTTTGCACGTTAGGATTGTAATTGTTAAACAATTAGGGGGCTGGGATGTAGGTGCCACCTACGTATATAGAGTTGTTAAAACAGATGACAGCGATATTTTTTGTTGTCGTAAAAGTTTTTTAGTAAAAGAGCATGGGTCTTGTTTTTTGAAGAAAAATTTCGTTGTTTCTAGCCATTTACATGTACTGAATTCCCTGGGACAATCTTAATTTGGTAAATATAGTTGTTTTCTATTTTTTGCATTGTTCACTACATGTATTTAGGCTAATTATTGCCTTTGCGGGGATTTCTATTACCCCACCCATTGCGTTTTGCATTACGAAAAATGTTAAGCATCTCAAAAGGTTTGATAGAGTAATTTCTGTTTATTTATCGATATTTCTAGTTGCTAGGCATTCTTTTATGCAGTTTTAAGTAATTTATTTTGGCTAGATACATTATGTAGGTGATTTCCATGTTAAGAGATTATTTCCAAGGGAAGCAAATCTTACAATTTTTGGAATATGCTTAACAGAGTTATCTTTCCTTGACAAATGTACATCACTGTATTTTAATGTGTTGGTTTATGACATGGATATTTAGTGTATTTCTTTGTTTATTTTCAGTATATCGTTTCCTGTTGTTTCAAGTCATTTTCAAGAGATTGTTTCAAGATGTAATTGTTAGGGGAAACGCATTGACAAATTTGATTAAATATTATATAAACAGTTTAAGTGTATTCTAGTCAGTACAGTCAACGAACGACCTTAATAACACGGCCACGGACACCCGTTAAATTTAAAGATTAGTTTTAAGATAACTAAAGATTACCAAAGATTTAGTAATAAAGTACTCAAGATTAATATTAATATTTTATTCGTATATCTTTAAAGATTAAATGCGCGAAAAGAACATGGAATTAGTTTCCGGTTGTCCGATCTTACACGATTAGCAGAATTTTATTTGGGAGGAATGTTATGACACCTCCCACTTTCGATAGATAAGTCGTGTGAAGATACTCGCGAATCTGTACTTGCTTCCCTTTATGCTGTAATGACACTCAGATATGATATCAATACTGCTAATATCTAGCAATCGAACTTAACAGTGATGTTTATAAGACTTATAATAATGAAATAAATTCCTCGAAATCTAATTGTTTACACATCTGCAGATGTTTCTAAATTCAAAATTTTACCATCTTCTGTTTAAATGTTGAATTCTACTTAAGCCGGTGCTACGGGGCGTGAACGGTAGATTGCACTTTCCAGTACCGTCAATGAACAGGCTCAATCAAACCGAGGCTGCACCATTTTCAATTATGTTGTGTTGGACTTTCTTGAGGGATTCTTATTTTCTCTATTTTAAACACATTGAATGCTATGCCGTATTTACTGTGAACAACTGAAACACGCACAAATAAAAATGTATGACTTCATCAAGAACAGTTTTTAACTACGAATGTGCATATTATGCCTAATTGCGTTTTGTTCATTATGGTATTATTCTCAATTCAAACGTGCAATAATTAAACACATCTGCTATGATGACTCTATTATACTTGAATTATAATTATTGCGCAGCGTAAGTGTAGCCGTTGAACGTCTGACGTTATTTTATTTACGAATTCATTTTTCTGCGCTTCTTCAAAAACACTGTTTTCTGAATATTCTTATCATCAAATTTCGTTTTTTTTTGTTTTTTTTTTTATATATATTCCTTACACAAGTACTTACTGAATATAAGGGACAATATAACCACTTGTTATGTATATTATCCGCTGGACGTAATCAAAATATATTATAACATATTGACGTGCCAAAGCTTGATTCTGAGATATTTTCGTTCTGGGGCAGAATCTCGCTTTGACGTCAAAACCAAAAGGAGACCTTTCTGTGGTGAAACGTGGATTTCGATGTAAATGTGAAAATGCAGACAATTTAAACTAAGAATTTATTCAACAATGCAATTTTAAGGAATTAACAGCACATAAAGTGCCAGACTATCAACTAATAAGAAAGTATACCACGTTAGTTTCATTTCACCGTCTAATTTGTGTACCAACGCCGCCATATTGTGATGTTGCTACAGTAATGTAACATGTACGCTAAAAATCGATATTGTTCGGTACCGTGCGTGAATGTTGTCATTTTTTTGCGAGGCTAAAAAATGTTATTAATTATATTTATTGCTACATTAAAATAAATCTCCAGGAAATAATCTTTAAATATTTTTCTAATTGATTGAAATCTTTAAAATGATGCGGAGAAACTTTTAATTTAGTCCTCTTTTTTAAAAACATGTTTATTAAAGGATAAACAAATACTGTATTTCATTAAAATTTATACCGTCAACACTCTGTTTAGTATAATTATGTTAGTCACAACTTGCTGCGTATTAAAAACAGCAACTCATTGCCTAGGAAAGTTTTGTTTTTCAAACGTGCATTACGCTATGAAAGTTTTTTGAATTCAAATGGTAAATTCTTGCATTAATTTTTCATTCCTCAACAGATTTCAGAAAAGTAAAACTCGTTACTCCGAGCGCCCATTTTTCGTTTGTCTGTAACTGAAAGAACCTGTGTACATGTACCATTTATCCATGTAATAAAAGACTGTTATCATAGCATGCCGTAATAGCCTGTATATTGGATGTTGTTTAAACGATGTTCCAGAAAAGTTATTGTCCCGGTATAGAAAATATATTCAACCTAATATTTATTTTTAAAATGTGTCAACTATTCCTCAACGCAGACACCGGTACGCTGGCCAATATACACGTCGGAAATGTGGACACTATTAATAATTGATGCGCAGTCCTGTTTCTACCTTACTTAATTTCTTTGTGACATCTTAAAATTTATAAGATTAAGTTTGAAATAAATAAATTTGATTAATAGATAAGTATTTAAGTTGGAGACGTGATTCCTTTCCAGAAACAGTTAATAAGCAGTTTTCCATGCTGACACGGTCCAAATTGAAAAGAAAAGTTATTTTTAGATTGTAATTACATGTATTTATTTTTCAATTTATAATTATAACTATACTTGATGATTTATTTTAAAGACGATTATCTTATGCTTAAATTTCTTTCTTTAATACATTTATGAAAATTGTTTAAACGGTGGTAAGAATTTAAATGAGTTACGGTCCCGAGTTTCCTCAGTACATTTCCCGCTCTGAATTTACGCAAGATATGCCAACTTTTTAAGTTTTGAGTTGTGACATTTAATTTTTAGGAACTATTTTCTGGTTTTATATCTAAATTTACTAGAGGGTTAAAATCTTAATTTTCGTTCTATATAAAAAACTGTATTAAAAAAAAAGAACTGAAGAGGCGCCGTGATTTCTTACCGATTTTATAAGTTCGTTTTCCGACGCAACACCTTATATGTTTGGGAAAGTAACAATCTGTATCATATTATTGTTTAAAATGAGTAAACGTGTTGCATAACCATTAAATCTTATAAGATTGGACAAGAATTAAAGAAATCACAGACACTTGGGGTGTGGAGCTCAAATCGCCTTTACAATCCAAATAAAAAGCTGGTGAGTCACGTTTGAATTTTTCGAAGTTTTTGTAAATGGAGGAAAACGGCGATAATCTCGATGTTTATTTCGCCTGTTGCGTTGTTTATATTGACGTTGAAGTTTAAAATTGACCATCATGGTGAAGAATTATATCTTCTGTGTCCATGGGCCAAAGGACTATAAGAAAATATTGGAAACGGAATAAAATACATGGTGTTTTTTACGGTAGGTGTGCGGATTTTTTTCCGGTGAACATTTTTATCCTGTGCATTACGTTGAAATTGATTTTTTTTCAAAACGGCTTATATTAAGTGTTTCGATATGTATGATCAGTAGTGAGTACATGTGCTGGGATTGACAAATATACATTTTATTTGGATTTTAAAGGCGTTTTGAACTCCACACCCCGTCTGTGAAAGAAATTAGCGGCGCAGTGTTTTGTTTATGTAATATTGTAAAATAACCGCCTTGATTCTTCAAATCGCACTTCGCCATGCATGTATTTTATAAAAGGAAATAATTTCTTAGACGTCATAAAAGTGAAATGTATGGAATAAATCTTTGCTGCATACCAACATTATGAAAGTCTTTTGCAAAACAAAAAGCAACAAAAAATGAAGCGGGCACCCATGAAATAAATTTCCGAGTATTTTTTCCCTGCTACCACCATCATTTCAAAACAATTTTCAGACAGACGTGTGTGTGTGTTGGTGTTGGTGCGTGCGTGCTTTTCTTTCTATAAACATCTTCCGAAAGCTTTTTGGAGGAAACTATCCAGAATTATGGACCTGCGTGGATAAGAAATTAAAAATAAAAAAATAAAAGAAATGTACATGGAATGTTGTTTTCGCACATATATGTATAATGATGAGGCACCGCATTTGACATTTATTCGTTTTATTATTGATAAAAATTATTTTGAACATTGAAAGTATCGTTTAATAGTCAATCAACCTGATTATAAATAACAGACTGTCAAATTCCTTAGAATGGTGTCTTCTCGTAAACGCTAAGGCACTAGGAATTCGTACGTTGCTCTTTAAACAAATAAACCTCACGATTCTGCTCTTAATAACATATCCCTATTTTCATCATAATCGTGGAAAAAAATCCTATAGATACCAATAGGTCCCATGTCTTATATTTACTTGGAAAGCTGAACAAAATGTTTTTATCAACAAGAAACGGTTTAGTGAGGAGTCCATTTACAGAGTAGCTTTTCTAAAAAGATAATGATGATTCTGATATTCCTAAGAACGCTCTGACAATAACGAATAAGTTGTGCATCTGCTCCAATAAAATAATATTTTCATCCTTTCATAATTAATAATTTTTGAATTAATAAATGTCTTACATTAAACATTAAACTTGATATTTTACTAAGTGTTTCGTCGTTTCTCAGTAACGCAGTACCGCATACACACCGGTGTAGTTATCAACCGTGTATTTGTCACGTGACAGTAGCGGCGATGTCTTTATTTTGATGTTGCATGTGTTTACTTTTCTATTAGAATCGTTATGTTAGGAATATTTTCACAAAAAAAACATGAAATTGATGTAGAAATGAATAATCTTTAAAGGTATCGTAACAAATTTATTCAAATATGAGTTCTAATACGATTTTAGACGGTCCAAATCTTGCGCTCATAATCCCGGCGCAAATTGCACCACAGAAAAAGGTACTTTTTATTTTGTACGTAGAGGCGAGATATTGCCAAGACACGAAAATAGCACAATATCTTGTCGCGCAGTCTACCGCTGGACGTAGACAGGTAAAGATAACCACTGGGTAACAAGTTCAGTTATGATATTATAGGTTGACATTCAGAATATTACGCTTACTTATTATCAACAAAGCAGCAGGTGAATTTACGAATCATTTTTATGAAAGCACGAGCTGTTTTTAACTAACCAACATGACACATTTATCTTTGAAATGTCTATCATAAAAGTACTCACCCACATCACTAAGCATGTTACTTTCTGATTTACATTCTGTATGTACATCATATTCAGATACGATTTGAAGTTCTTTGCTGACCTGAATTTCCTTTGACTCGTCAAATGAATAAATCAAAGTTTTGCACTTAAGGTTGGCGTCTGTATCTGTGCAAAGTGTGAGTAATGACTTCGTTAAACCTTTCCATTTATGCGCGAAGATATCATAGTCCATATAATTTTTCTCTGCATAGTTTTCAAGATCGAGTATTTGGTCTAAGATGCATTTTATACAATCAATCTGTGAATTGTCAGTTAGTGCAAAAGCAACACCACAGAGAGTTGATAATCCCCACGACTCTATTTGCGCATCAAAATTGTCATTGTTATCATTAAACAGTACCTTGTACAAATCACTGTAAAACGTTTTAATGTCCTCTTTTCTGTTTGTAAGAATAGTATTAAGAGATTTTTCTCTTTTTTGTACAATATGTCTTATATAGGCTTTGATTGTTAACGGCACAGCTTTATTAAATAATGAATTGTACTTTAAATACAACTGCTGCCCTCTTGGAATTTCGTCCTTACTCTATATAATAATACACATTAAAAATGTTAAACTTAACATTATAATTATATTCATAGTAAAACTGGCACAAGAAAAGAAAAACATTACACCAGCGACAATCATCTATCTATATTATATGTAAATAGATGTTGGTACAATAAAACAGTTTCCTAAATCAGACAAATTATACCACATTTCGACTAATAAACGAACAAAAAATGGAAGTTTAATAAGATGAATTACATAAACTCATAGCGCGTTTCCAAATAAACAATGAAACAGATCTTTATAAATATAGCAGAAAATTACGGTGGCACAAATGTGACATGTGTGTGTTTTTATTTATCTCGTGCGCACGAGATACTATGTCGTGGCCACGAGTTACTAATCGTGGCCACGAGTTACTAAATCGTGGCCACGAGATAGTTAAGTCGTGGGAACGAGATACTGTGTCGTTTGGACGAGACACAAGGTTTTCCATAACAAATTCGTGCACTGCAGTTATTGTCGAGAAAGTTATTGATAAAAACCATGAATTATATATCACTTGTTTTCTGTCTCAAAAAAATAAAAGAAAAAGCCGTGTAACCGACAAAATTGGGTTAGTTCATTTCTTTGATGCATCGCAGTATCCTTTAAACATTACATATAAACGTCAAATTCGGGGAAATGTTTATGTACGTATTCCTGACGTTACTAAAAATATGACGTCATTTGCTTTATTTTAACGGTCGTAAACAAACATTTCTGTGTGGTCGTCAATACTGTCATTACGTGAAAATGTCTGGGCTAAACGTCTGGAAATATGGACGATCATTAAATTTTGCGAAAGTATTTGTAAAACACCGACATATACCTACAAAGAATTTAAAAGGGCAAGCGGGACCAGTTCAGTGTCACTAAGGCTGGTTTTAAATTGCACAAACGCTCTGAAGAGGGGCGAGTGTCGGTAGACGATGACAACCGATCAGGCATACGTCCGCCCGTAATGCCGGCGCATGTGATGAGGATTGTCCAATATATTCTTGCACTGGTGGAATATGTTACATGTACGTTGCATAAGAACAATAAAAGCTACAAAATACTTTGCATCAATCATTCCTCTATTGACAGTAAAGAAAAAATATTACATGAAAAGCAAATGCCACTTTACAAGCAACAAACGATTAATACAATCACAGTAATGAACTTACCCATTTTTTTGTTGTGCACAGTTATTACGTTACTAAGGTAACTGTATGACGATTCTTTTTCACGACACGCCGGTCACACAGTTTTTTCTTTTGTTTTCTTTAAAAGACAAATTTCCCCTTCAAGTGATGTATAATTCATGTTTTTTAACAATAACTGCAGTGCACAAATTTTTGGACAACCCTCGTACTAAGTCGTGGCCACAAGTTAGTAAGTCGTGGACACGAGATAATTAAGTCGTGACCCCGAGATACTATGTCGTGGCTACGAGATACTATACCGTGGCCACGAGTAACTAAGTCGTGGCCACGAGATAGAAAAGTCGTGGGAACAAGATACTATGTCGTGGCCACGAGATACTATGTCGTGGCCACAAGATACAAAGCTGTGGTCACGAGATGATTAAGTCGTGGCCACGAGATACTATATCGTGGCCACGAGTTTCTAGGTCGTGGCCAACGAGATAACTCAGTCGTGCGCACGAGATAATTAACCAATCAGATTACACTATGATTTTTTTAAACTTAAAACAATTATGTTTAAAGTTTTACATGCTACATTAATTTTTTAAAATACTGAAGTGTTCTCTTTTAACTTAACATGTCTTTAGAACCATATTAGAAAGTACCTTCTAAGGCTAATAAATCAGACATTAATTTTAACTAAGTTATAGCTCATTTTGGAGACAATTCTATGATAGAATTGGTCAGTTTGTATGAACAACGTAATGTTAACCTTGTTTATACGATAACTTAAGAAGGAATTAGCCCTAGTTTGTTTTATTTGGTAGAGACATTGCCCATGGAGAGTAGATAACATATAAGGATGTTTGAGGTCAAGGTTAACATGGAACTTCATGTAAAATCCTTGTATCCTTGTCTAATGAATGATTTAGAAGGAACAAGCCATGTTTTTTATAACCTAGAAAGATCATTGCACCTTATCAGTAGATGACACGTGCTATTGGGTCCAAAATCAGGGTCACAATGACGCTAAAAATAAAAACAGTGACAAAGAAATAACTTGTATGAAAGACTTTTTAACAGGCAGTTGAAGTAGAGGCATCCTTGTAGTAAAGCACATGTATAGTTAATTAGGACAATTCATGTTAATAGTGATATCAGATTGGTTATTTATCTCGTGGCCATGACTCAACTATCTCGTGGCCACGACTTAGTAACTCGTAGCCACGACATAGTATCTCGTACCGACGACTTAATAATCTCGTGCCCACGACTTAGTAACTCGTGGCCACGACATAGTAACTCGTTGCCACGACTTAACTATATCGCGCCCACAACTGAGTATCTCGTGGCCATGATATAGTCTCTCGTGGCCACGACATAGTATCTCCTGGCCACGACTTTATTATCTCGTGGCCACGACTTAGTTACTCGTGGCAACGACATAGTATCTCGTTCCCACGACTTAACTATCTCGTGGCCACGACACAGTAACTTGCGGCCACAACATAGTATCTCGTGCGCACAAGATAAATAAAAACACACACATGTCACCTTTGTGCCACTGTAGAAAAAAAGAGTACAAAATATAATAAAGAATATACTTTAAAAGCTAAAAGGCAAAATTTTTGAACAGATTAAAAATAACAAATTAATGTAAATGCTTTACAAACCCGGAATAAATAGAGGATATTCAATGAGTGTAGTTTTTTTACTAGATTTATTGAACGAGTTGAACATAAATCATATTAATCTGGCGAGCATTATATCGTTTTATTCAACAAGTTCAATAAATTAAGTTTTGAATCTACACAAATATAATATTCTGTGACGCTCCTTATTGTAACGCTAACATAAGTGCACTTTAACGCTATGTTTATATATAATGCATATAACGTCACGTGAAAGTGTTTTTACACAAGATTAATATCGTTGTTTTTAAATAATGGCTTTATTACAATTCTGTGCCGCGGTGTATATAATAAAGTATAAAATGTCAACATTACCGCATCCATTGCTGGTTCATACTGGTTCCCTTCTATGCAGGTATGTGCATGGTGTTTCTGATCTAAAAGTATATGATTGTTTTATTATTATCTAAATTAATGTCCCCAACAATCTAAAAAGTGTAATTTTAAGAGATTTATTTTTAAAACTATATTAAATTTTTCATTTGGAGGATGTGTGTAAACAAGTAAATGTTAGATAGTTCTTAATTTAAATATTTTATAAGGGATAACATGCATAGTTCTGTAGTCAGCTTTTTCACTTTACCTTATAAATTAACCTTCAGATTCCTAAACAGAAAATTTCATCATAACAGTGTTAACACTTTATTTCAAAAATCGCGCTCCTCTGTTAATATGCCAGTTAAATCCGTTGCATTAAATATAAAAACAAAAGACAAAAAGAATTTGATTTCAACAAACACTTAAAATGTTAGTTTGTTTGGTTATGTAGATATGTTGAAGCCTATGGAAAATAAGCTAATAAAGTGAGAAATGTTTGACTCCAAAATGAATTTATGAGGAAGGCGAATAGGACTTAACTTAATCTTCTTTTTTATGAAGACAATGTTATATTGCAAGTTTTGTAACAAAAGAATTGATTAAGCATAGTTTTTAGTGTTGTAGGTTATGAACAAATATGAATTATATGAATGCAAACAGTTGACATGTTTTTTGATCAGAGGAGCATAAAACATTTGGTCTATAAATAAACTAAACTGATAACATAAGAATGGGACATGAGGAATTTATACATTTAGTCTACCATTAAAGAAAGATTTTCTTACAGGACTGCTTTAATACTAATCAAACTTGGCACAAATGTTGGCTGGACCATTGCCTTTGTAACAACTTCAGTCTTAAACTTCGCGTTATCATGGCAACGAGGGACATCTCATAATTGCCAAACATAACTATTTTGCGGTTTTTTTTCCATCAAAATTGATTTCAAAGTGCTGCAACTTCTAAATGGATTGAGATAGAGTCAAAGGCTTTTCAACGTTGACTACACGTTACCTTTTGATCGACCTGGGGTCATGTTTAACCTCTTACAAGTCCAAAAATCTGTTGGTGCCCCCTTAAAAGCCCCAAACAGAAGGGGCACCTCCCCCTTCTGGCAAGACCTTGATGTGTCTTTTGTATAGGGGGCCGCGCCGAAAAAGTGGTCATTTTTAAACAACATTTCTCAAACAAAAAAGTGTTGGGGGCCAATTGAGACAACAAAAAGGGGGATGAAAAGGGCGTAGAGAGGCGTGTATATCTGGTTATGGGTTAACGTCAGACCGAAACTTATATGTCAAATGACGATGTTCCAGCTCTACTGGTGGAGGAAGACCTCAGTTGCTTTTCCTACCATCATTTCAGGCACGAACAGGCAACTGAGTAAAAGCACAGTAAGCTAGCTGAATAACTTCCTCAGATGAAATAATCCAAAGTCCATGTCGCGATTGGAACCCACATTGCTATGGGGCAAGTGGTTTGAGAGTAACGATCGACCTTAATAACTCGGCCACGGACACCCCTTAAATTTGAAGATAAGTTTAGGATTACTAAAGATTACCAAAGATTTAGTAATAAAGTACTCAAGAATAATATTTTATTCTTATATCTTTAAAGAACAAATACGCGAAACGAACATGGATTTAGTTTTCGGTTGTCGGATCTTACACGATTTGCAGAATTTAATTTGGGAGGAATGTTTCGATAGATAAGTCGTGTGCAGATACCCGCGAATCTGTACTTGCTTCCTGTAATGACACTCACATATTTTCTGAAATAGATACCCTATGGGATATGAATGACCAACATGCTTACTTTCTGAGATGACTCAGATATAGGCTATATAATAGACTTAAGCTATTCAAGGTGACTGTCAATGTCTGTCTGCAGGTCTTCCGTAGGCTGCTGCCTTACGTCCAGACTGCTCTCCTCTGTATGTATGCCAGTCTGTTCCTCTGTATACTGCAATGTTCTTTCCCCCAGTCTTCTCTCCGTGGTTGTGCTCCGTTCTTCTGTAGACCCTGGCTATTTGTTGTGACAGCTTTCCGTGACAAAGTTCAGTTTTATGTTGACGGTACCTACCCTTTCTGACTGCTCTATGTAACTAAACTCAGTTCATATGTAGACAACAATAATCTTTTCTGACTGCTCTCCGTGATTACTTTAAACGTCGTCTGCTATTTGAGTGTCCGAAAGGATACCATTATGGTTGAAAAATTAATAAGGGAAGAATAACAAATGCTCTTGAAACGTTTCTAAAGTTTTATTAATCAGAACCGGTTTCTTAATCTAAAAACCCCTAGATTTTTAAACTATCTATTTATGTAATAAACATGTGTTTTATATCAAAAACTGTTTTAAGTTACAAAATAAACGTTGAACTTCACACAAATAAATGTTGATTTCTTTAATAAAATTGTAAAATCACAATCAATAAAAACGTTTTGCACCAAAATAATTTCGAATAAATGCCAAAGCTCCCAAATTGGGGAAAGATGCGTTTTATATGCTAAAGTTCCCACACTATTTACAACTTTCGTGGGAAACAACGATCCACAGTTTTTTCATTGGCAGACACCTCACAGATACTCCACGGGCTCCACAATGACTTTATGGGACATGTATAGGAAGTATGTTATACTTATTTCGTAAAAACTCGTATACAGATTTAAAATGCAGATCAACATATTAACTTACAGTAGGCTGCATCGTTCACAAACAAACTTGAACATCCAGAGTATGAAATAAAGGAATTAACCATATTGATAAATACCTCGAAAACAGATAAACACCGGGTTCTATCTTGGAGATAACCATTTAATGAATAAGGAAGAAATAATGAAAATCCCCTTATATTTTAATAATATTAATAGAGAGAACTTTCAAATGATATAGAAATCTACAAAATCGTTCTGCATATAAAAAAGTTAAATTATAATTTAAACATTCTTCTGCTAAGTAATGCATACAAATATTTGCTCTTTTTCTACTTCTGGTAGCTTGTGATATCATAAGTCAACTTGTCTACTTCATTGTTTCCTCCAGCGACTTATTAAGATTCTGAAGCTTTCAATCCATGGACCAAGCTTTATCTCACAAGTCTGAGTCATTCTTGATTATACTCTCTGTTAAATCACCATCAGAATCTCCTTGCTTCTGTGCTACTTTTTTTACTGGATGTTAAGTTTCTCAGTGTAAATATTGATCATGTATTTATATTCAATTAACTTTTGTCGTAAGATAGTGAATCTTCTGGAGACAGGTAGTCAGTGTCTGTATCTATCCACGTTGAGCCATGATTCATTTCTCTTTCTGATGTATTGAAAAACCGCGTTCGAACCCCTTTCGTGTACAGAAGGTTGCTTTTGGCCATATTTCGTAGATTTACTTTACACTTTTACAAAATGTTTGCAATAAGAACTTTGTCAGAGGAATAAATACATTAGTGAAATACCTTTCATTTAGCCCAACGTTCATGTCCTTATACAGAATCCTCGATTTTTCCCGGCTTCCGGCGTCAATCAATGTGGCAGAATTTTTAAACACTTTTTATTTTACGCTTGTACGCTTTCAATTTTCTACCACATAAGAATACAAGACGAAATAGAACGTTTAAATCCACATATGTTATTTTTATTTTTTCATATTTTAGGTTGTATCACTAGTACACTTTACTATACTGTCCAAAAACTTACAAATCAAAGCATATTTTTATACCAAATTGTTATCGCCAAAAAGTATGGAAACAATGATTTAAAGTCAACATGAATAGTAATATTTACCAGTCAAAACTATATAGAGAGAGTTATATATGAAACATTTGGAGCAGTTTAGTATTATGGAGCAATGTCAACAGTAACACAAATAAGAGCATTAATGTGACAAATCAACGAATATTTCTTGGAATTCACGAAACAAATAATACTAAACAGTTAAATGTTTAGAATTATTCTTTTATTGTTCCCCGCCAAATACCTTGGACGTGATCGAAGTAAACTTAACGTTGTGTACGGTTCGTTTCCTTTATTAATACTGAATTTTTTAATACACAGGAAGTGACAATACGTTAATAACATTAACATTTCGCACAACATGACGTTATGTATCGTCGTGCAAAATCTACAACATTCTCCGGGCCCCAAAAAATGCTTAAAGAAATCGTTATGATACAAAAACATAAAGTAATTAAATTACTTCATCTTTAGCAAATGAAACCTAGGTAATTGGTCGGTCGTTCATCATTGCCTTTAATTCGTATGCCGCGATCGTAGATGAATGGAGGGGTTTCCCAGGATTTTCTTGATCGCTGCTGTTGTGAAATCGACACTTGTGCTGACGAAATTGACGGTATCGAGTAGATGGGTAACAGTATTGGCGACACCTACAAGTGTCTTCGTTTATCAGCCTAGTCACATGAATTTTTGGGGACATTAGGTACTGGAATCTTATAGTCTCTGAGAACTGTGCGTTATGTATTCTTCCCCAACAACGAATTCAACTTTTTTTGTCTAAAATACCCTCAGCTGCCAAGGACTTCTTTTTTGTTCTAGGGTGTTTTACTTCTTGGACATATTATATTGCTAAGTTTCAATCAGTTTTCTTTCTGTAAAACTAAGCTAATATGTAGTTAATGGACTATGTTGGTGATGAATTCACTCTGCTGTTCTTTGTGAAACGTTTAACGTATGCTGTAACACTGAGGAACTTGTGATAGCTGCTATATAGCTATTTAACTCTAAAATTTGACGTAAAACTAAGTTATCTCTCTTGTCAATTATAATTTCTGCCTCTGAAATTTGCTCTGTCAACGTAGTGAAACTGATTGCCCTTGTTTGTTCCAAAGTCAGCCATTTATTGTTGTCAATTAACAAAGAAGGCAACTTTTTCCGTAATGTGCTGGATTTTAACTGGGTCGCAATAAGACCTCTGGTTTGTAGATCAGCAGGATTTTGTTCTGTTGGACAATATCGCCATTCAATATCAAAGGTATATTCTTGTTTTTTTTTTCAAATTTTGAAAATGAAGCGTTTTAGTATCTTTGTAGATTTCAGCCAACATAACACTATTTGTCTTTCGGTCCAAATGTGATTTACTTGCACGTGGCCGCAGTGGACAAGGGTGCGTGATATTTTCACCGATGAGTAATGCCATCATTTCTAGACCGTGTAAAGTTATTTCTTTTACCAGTGAAACTCTGTTCTTTGCGAATTCAAGGGTAGATGTTCGACCAAGAGTTTGAAGAACACGATCGAAGATTGAATCCTGCTTCGGACATAAGATCACGTGCGTACCAGAGAAAAAAAAAACGGTAAGAGAATCATGGTCTGGTTAAAAACTTGAAATATCATTGTCGACATAGGTTTCTGGAAATTAAATCAATGACAGCGTTACTAACATTCAGAGATATGTGATTTAGCAACGTACCATTGAGAATAAACAAGGACCATGTGGCTCTAAAACTTTAAATCTGTATGTCACAAGCTGGTTCTTTGGTCTGATATTTAAAAAAATCTGGTTCTTTGTTATCTTTATGTAAACTTACATTTAGAAAGGCTTTCTGAATGTCAGTTTAAAATACATATCTACCAAAAATAGAAAATGAGCATCCTTAAATAAAAATGTTGCAGGCTCGGTTTGATTGTGCCTGTTCACTGACGGTACAGTAAAATGCAAATAACCGTCCATGTCCCAAGCACTGGCTTAAGCAGAATTTAACATTAATTTTAATCATGATAATGGTGCAATTGTGAATTTAGAAGCATCAGCAAGTGTTCTTGTGGCGGTTATCATGGAGCCTTCAAGTGAAAAGCGACATTTGGTCCCCGAGTAAAAGAATGTGTGTGCCCTAAACAAGAAAACAATGGGCAGACTAATAAAATGAAAATTTGAAACGGGATCAGATAAAATGAAGCCTGCATATCACAGATAAGACGTCAAGAGACAAATATAAATAGTAGGCAATATATCCTAAGGGTGATCCAACATTATTCAAGAAGGAATATTGGGAAACACACAACTATGAATTGCCGAAAAGTAATAATCAAAAGTACCACAAATACAACAATAATGTGGTGCTGAACAAGTCAAAACTTCTTTCTGATTGGCGGCAGTTACAGACAAAGAAAAAAGGAAAAAACTGTATTATATTTAACTGTAGTAAGAAAATTACTCTACTGTAAATATTTGTCTTAAAGACCGAGAGAAAGCAAGATATATGTGTGTGTGCACGTGCGTGCGTGTGTGCGCGTGTGTGTGTGTGTGTGCGTGTGCGTGTGTGTGTGCCTGTGCGTTTGATACTTTAATCTACTCTTTCAATAAAACCCCTATTGTCCTGTTCTTGTATAATATCGTTATATTTCATCAGCTTCAGACTTAAAAGTTTTATTGTACACTTTGTTTTCTTTGTGATGTCATAGTTTTTGAAATGGGGGATGACTGCACTGTTTCCTTGACAGCATCGCTTTGGAATATTCGTCCGTCTGAGAATTAAATACACGATTTTGTTACTGTCGTAGAAAGGAAAAGGCATTGCTATCTTCACAGTCTCCTTTTAAAACACCTACATTTTCTATATCCTAAAATCTACTTAGGTCTGTCATTTCAGATACATGGGTTTATATGACGTCCATAACATAGGAAGGGGGATAACTGATCTCTTCATGATGTGGGCCGGACAAGAAGTTACCAATGCGGGAGCTTACAGCAGTGGGTCCATCACCCCTGATAATATTGCCAACTATCTTCCAGTAAAATAAGCGCAATCTAATAATGATATATTAAATGTTGTGTCCATGGCAACAGAGTTAGCAAGTTTGTGTCCTTAATATATGTCAAGTGTTAGGTATAGTTGCGATACACAATGTTGATGGGCTTTGCTATCACGAGAACAACCAATACTTCGATGAATATTAACATTTCTGTGTCTGCTACTATATCTACAGTTGTCTTATTAAGATGTTAACGCTGTGCGTTGGGTCGCCGAAAGTTGACAAATTTATAATATATGTATCTGTCCAATCTTATTTCAGTTGAAGTTTATCAGTTCTTTGTTTTTGGGAGATAAAAGATCTTTTAGCTCCATCAATGAAAATTTTTGCTTCTGCATATTTTCAATCAGCACAAACAGAGGCGGTCGCAAGTTTTAATAAAATACCAGAGTGATGAGTTCTTTTGAATATAATATATTTGTGCCACGGGCTTCAAAATAAGAGTTCCAGTTTCTATAACTTAGGTTACGTTAGACTGTTGTGTTCCAAGCCTTTCTGTAGCAGGCGTAGGTAGTTCTTGGAAATGTTCGATTATGGATGGTTTCATGTACCAGTATCATGTTAACCATTACACTGGCCGCAAACAAGCCTTAGGCGGACTATAAACACTTGGTGTTTTTAACTCAGGCATTAAAACATGTTTTAACTTGAAGATTTGAATGCGTGATTTATAATTATTTTCTTTCTTACCAGTTTTCCATGTAAGTTCAATCATAGAAAACACAGTTTTCCTTTGAATGCTCAGTCTGGTATGATGACTCCCAATTTTTTTCTATTCCGTGCAGCGGTATATAATGATGCTGTTGGTATAAATATTTCCTTCTGAACTAATTACAATCTCTTTGTTTAGTGATTTGCGAAAGTCCAACTTCCGATACCATGCTCCTAAGCAAGATTACATCTGATTTCCGGTGGAAACTACATTTCCATGTAGTTTACTTAATTATTCTAAACCCCGGCTGTTTGTCTCGGGCATATCGTAAAATTGACGTAATTCTTGAATATCGCCTACTGGTGTTAATAACTGTAACAATGTATGCATATATGCGGAGGGGATTTTTTTCTAACCGTAGCTCTCATAGCTTGGCTGAAGTTTGCATGTGTTAGCCTTTCTTGCCGCATTTTCCTCTTGCAATGACTTCAGGTAACTAAATGTCTGCACGTCTATTTAACCGAGACCTTTTCACTGATGATTCAAATGAGTCCAAAATATCTGTTATGTTAAGAGATTCCCACCAAATATCAGGAGATATTTTGGCAACTTATGATGAAATGAATTTGACAGCAGTATGCTGGTTCCGTCTACAATATTGTCCAACTGCTTGTCGTGATATGTAGGTATATATTGTCTATGTGTACGTCTTTGACGGATCACGATAAAACCTGGAATTTCTTATATTTCTGTAGTTGACGGTTTAGACGATAGGTGTGTATAGCAGTCTTCTTTACTTCAACTGCTGTTTTTTTTACATCAATATTGATTAAAACATTGAAAGTATTATGTCTTCGATTGTTTTGATGAAAAGTTGAACAACTTCTGCATTATTTCTTTAATTACTCCGATTTGCTGCAATTCTTCTGCTAAATCCGCTTTATGACCCTCTGTCATGGCTTGTAGTTTATAAAGGAACATGGTTGTTTTGGTCCACGGCACCATAAAATGTGAGGACGTGATCGTCAGTTAACTAGGCGTCGTCTACAGTTTGTTTCTTTTATTAAAACGGAATCTTTACATACGAATATCGTACATAGGAATTGACGTTACGATAATAACCTAAATATTTCGCGCAATCCGACATTACGTGATGTCGCGCCAAATCTACAACAGACGTTTTATTATGCAATTTACGTCACTAACAGTTAGGTTGGGCGTAGTTCAGTGCAAACAAATCTAAGACTCTCTCGCTGTGTAAAAATATCAATTAGGCAGGCCTAAAAATATTATTTGTTTAATAAGAGGCCATTGTCATTTTTAGTGGTCTTTCATTTTTTATGTTAATTTCATAGCTGTGTGCGATATTAGTTATATCTTTTTTCTAGTTAGTAATCAAAAATGAATCTTATATTTGTAAGGTCATTTAGGGGATTTATTTTTCGGCCTTAATATATCTCCATATAATTATCAATATAGAAGGTCATGTCTCGAAGCAACGCCTTCGTCTGTGCATAAAAATGCGCAAAAAGAATTTATAAAACTGTCGATATTTAGTGACCAATTTAAAGATCACGACTTTAATGATGACTTACCTAATAATTAAAATTCATTTCAAACACCGCAATCATATGTGACAAAATAATTTCATTAACTAATATAAATCATGTATTAGAAGGGAGTAAATAAATGCTAGTATTTCTTATGTTAGAACCGATTGTTATTGATGATAAATGTACGTTTTCAGGTGGCGCGATAGGTCAGTTGGTTAGACCACTGACTGTCACTCCTGAGGTTCCGGGTTCGATCCTGGGTAACACCCTTGGGATATTTCAGAAACACATTTCAGTGTTTCCCACCTACCTAGAGGCTTACTGGTCCGAAACCCAGGTAATCCTCGCATGTATTAGTGCTATACACTCGGCATGTCAAAGAACCAAGGGATCTATTCAATAAAAGCTAGGGACTGGTTCCCGGACTCTCTTGTATCTCATAGCTGTCTCTACAGTCTGCTGAAGTAAGGACCCTACTGGAAATAAGTGCTTGCACTTTCGTACGTTATCCTTGACCGCCAGGTCTAAAGAAAATCAATCAATCAATCATTTTAAGAGGTCAGTGTTCAAGTTTTGACCATCTAGCTTATTAAAAACTTAAAAATGTACAACATTCCTCACAATTGTATTTATTTATTCTCAACATTTTCCCTTTGCTTTTTCTGTTTCTTTTAATGCCAAGTTGAAAGATCATCAAATGTAAACTTGCGTTAAGGATAAAGCTAATATAAGGGTTTTATTGGATATGTTTTAATTTTTAACGTATATTTATTCATCTCCTTTGTGTATGAGCAGGACTTCACAGTAAATGATCGTCACAAAAATCAAAGGTTGCCAAGGTTTCTCTAAATAGAGCAGATTACCAAAAACACATAATACTTTTTAGGCCTGGCTACTTGATATTTTCTACAGCGAGAGATTCTTTCCAAATATGGCATTGATTTCTTTTTGCACCGAATATTCCCTACCTAATTGTTGATGACGTATATAGCATCGTTAGATAATTTGGGTTAGTACCTAGCGAACTGGTCAAGCCGCTTGATCAATTTTTAAACACATGTTAAAGGCTTAGAATGAACGTAGACCAATTTAAATTTAAAACAAAATCTGAGTATGTGTTGCAATGCTTAATACAAGATATTTATTTACAGTAGATAGAACATTTTTATTTTAATACTTAAACATTAAATTGGATGCCTACGTTTACAGTAATAAAATCAGTACAAATCAGCGCTCGGAGCAGTAGTCCAGTGGTAGGACGCGCGCTTAGGGATCGAGAGGTCCCGGGTTCGAACCCCACCAGGGGCACTGCTAATTTCCTTGAGCAAGAAATTTACATGCGATTGCTTCACTTCACCCAGGTGTAAATGTGTACCTGCGAGGGTGGTATAATTCCGTTGCGCCAAAGTGTCGGCTGCACTAAGCGGAGTTAAAAGACTCCCCAGGGAGATTGATAGATAGATACCATTAGCCCGATGACCAGGGGTAATATTACAGCTGTAAAGTCGGTGAACGTGCGTTAGCATGAAACTTAGATTATAAAATGCAATTACTTTACTTACTTACAAAAATAAATGACATCATAAAAGAAATTAAGTTAGAGATAGGCAGCAACAAGCAGTTTCCCACTTTTACTTTAAAAATAAATCAACATATGTTATACTTCTTATATTGTTTTAAAAGTGTATATAGTGATTTTGGTAAAATAAATACTGTAAAATCATGACATGGCAACGAAAATAGTTTTACAACAGACAGAAAAAGTAGCAGCATACGCATACTTTTAAAGAGGTAACAATATGTCAAATCAAAAATAACTTTGAAATACTTACTGAATGTATTAAAAATTAACCGTTGTTTATGTACATTCCTTAGTTGTTTTATCACCAAATATCCAATAAAGTTGTATGCTTTACAACTTATGAAGCAGTAAAACAAAACGTTTAAAAGCTTCGTTAAAAATAGTGATATTTGATGCTTGGTAATTATTTAAAGATGATCTCTATTTTCAATGGCGTTGTCATAAAAAATGTATTGAAACTATTCATTATTGTTCAAGTTTATTGAATATATATCCCAGTTTGTATATTTACAGTAGAAAAAACATGAGACGAATACAATTGTAATAATAAATAATATTAAACAGTCACGTGAACATGTGCGGGCAACACTGAATGAATATATATATTATGAATATATAAATGTAAATTTAAATTATATTTAGGTATTTCCATAATTACTTAAAGGGAGACACAGGCAAAATTTTCATTCCTTAGTTTTGAATTTTTCATTCATTATTCTGTAAATGCATTTAAAATGAATATATATGACAGTCAATGGAACAAAACTTTTTTCCATATAAAGAATAAAATGGTCTCTTCCTAACTTGACCCGCGTGGGTCAGGTTAGAGCGCTATTATTTCGCAATATTTGTCAAAGTGAACTCTGGAAACGTTAAAGAACATTTCAAATGAATGACATAGACATTGTATGTCATACCTTGTAAATGTAAATGTAAATACTTGCCACAATCATACAATTTCCAAAATATCTATTATTGTAACTTAAAGAGTTGGTTCAAGTCACCTTAAAACTATTTGGTGATTCTATTTGCGTCTAAATTTTGTTCAACATGTGCAGATGCATTTACGTTTCAAACCCAAAATATACAACAATTCAAACAGAAATTCATGCTGAAACTTCAAGAACCGTCATTTTAGCCTGATTTGAGTACATACGATCATTTTAATATTTTTGTCATTATTTCGGCTGAATATCCCTTTAATGTAAAACAAGAAAAAGAAGAAATAAAATAATCTGTCAAAATGTGTAACTGCCTCTTGCCATACCTTGTTGTCCCCCGCCTTTTCGAAGAAAAAAGGGGGATATAGAAATAGGCTCCGTCTGTCCGTCTGTCCGTACGTCTGTCCGTCCGTCCGTCACACTTTCGTGTCCTGTCCATAACTTTGTCATTTATGAAAGGAATTTGAAATAACTTGGCACAAATGTTTAATATAATAAGACGATGTGTCATGTGCAACAACCAAACCCCTACCTCCAGGGTCAAGGTCGCACTTGCTCATTCAAGGTCAACATTGTGTATTTGAGGGTATATGTCGTGTCCGGTCCATAACTTTCTTATCTGTGAAGGGATTTTGTAAATACTTGCCATAATTGTTCACAATAATCAGACCATGTGTCATGCGCAATAACCAGTCACCTACCGTCAAGGTCAAGGTCACACTTCGAGGTCAAATATTAACATAGTCTGTTACAGGATATATTTCGAGTCCGGTCCATAACTTTGTCATTTTTCAAAGGAATTTAAAATAACTTGACACAAATGTTTGTTATAATAAGACGATGTGTCATGCGCAACAACCAGTCCCCTACATTCAGGGTCAAGGTCGCACTCGCTCATTCAATGTCAACATTGTCTATTTGAGGGTATAGGTTGTGTCCGGTCCATAACTTTCTTATCTATGAAGAATTTTGTAAATACTTGCCACAATTGTTCACAATAAACAGACGATGTCTCATGCGCAAAAATCGGTCACCTACCTCCAAGGTCAAGGTCACACTTGGAGGTCAAAGACTTACATAGTTTGTTTCAGGGTATATTTTGTGTCCAGTCCATAACTTTTTCATAGATCAAAGGATTTTGAAAAAACTTCGCACAAATAGTCACTATAATAAGAGGATTTGTCATGCGCAACACCTGCATCCCTACCTCCAAGGTCAAGGTCACACTAAGAGGTAAAAGATTAACATAGTCTGTGATAGGGTATATTTTGTGTCGGATCTAGAACTTTTTCATGGTTCAAGGGATTTTGAAATAACTTGGCACAAATAGTCACAATAATAAGACGATATGTTAAGTACAACACCCGCACCCCTATTTCAAAGGTCAAGGTCACACTTAGAGGTCAAAGGTTAACAGAGTCTGATATTTGGTACATTTTGTGTCCCGTCCATAACCCGCACAAATAGTCACAATGATTAGATGATATGTCATGCGTAACATCTGTGTCCCTACCTCCAAGGTCAAGGTCACACTTAGAGGTCAAAGATTTACACAGTCTGTTATAGGGTATATTTTGTGTCCAATCTATAACTTC
This sequence comes from Ruditapes philippinarum, assembly GCF_026571515.1. Taxonomy (NCBI): domain Eukaryota; kingdom Metazoa; phylum Mollusca; class Bivalvia; order Venerida; family Veneridae; genus Ruditapes; species Ruditapes philippinarum. The sequence goes on from NW_026851700.1 coordinate 191,976, forward strand.
TTCATAGTTCAAGGGATTTTGAAAATACTTGGCACACAAAGTCTCAATAATAAGACGTTATGTCATGCACAACACCTGCTCCCTTACCTTCAAGGTCAAGGTCACACTTAGAGGTCAAAGTTTAACATGATAGATATTTAAATTCGGTGTTTCATTTTATTTTTTTAACAAATTTATTGTTGCATTAGCAGATCTTGCATTGATCATAATTTTGGACTGAATGTCCTGAGATCCATACCTCAATCTTTTGAAATAGCACAATTTTATGCTTTATATAAAACTTCCCGAGGCGGGGGACGTTGGTAACTCTGTTACAAATTCTTGTTATAATTGTTTTAGTATTTGATCTAATTTTGTCTAATCACCTAATTGGTGTGATATTTGAAAAGTTAGTTTGTTAGCTGTTAGCGACACGTGTTTTGTGCAATGACACGCGTTTTGTGAAAAAATATCGGTGTAACTTGGTCAGACAATTATGTCATAATATTCTGCTTTGCTATAAAATTTCAAGAAAATAATGCAGATTTAATGAGGTCAAGCCTTGGTCGTTTTGAGGAACGATATGTTGATACTTTTTTTTAAGTAAATGAATTATGTGTGATTAAAGTGAATTCTTAGTAGAAAATTGAAAATTATTACTGCGTTGTGACACACAGGCGTTCGGTGCGTTTATTGGTTACTAACCAAATGTCCCTCCTCCCATTTTCCCACTATACCACCCTCCTTTTCTTCAAAACAATGTAAACTGCAGAATTTTTTCATTTGGAATATGTTTTGATATTTTTAATGTTTTTCTTCATTCCCCCTTAAAACAACAAAAAATGATACAAATATATTTAATAAAGGTATAAAACTCGCTCGCCGCTCATATTTTCAGCATTCATCCTAATGTGAACTCCATAACTTCAACATTTTATTCACCAAATTTCAAAATCTTGATACCAAATTGTAGGTAACTGATAATTGTTCAATTCAATGTAGTTCTTTCGTAAAGGAAATAAGGGTGTCACTACATAGATGTGACCGCTGTGTTATTTTTTTTTTGCGAAAATGTCCCGACTGAACGGCAGTTCATTCGAAATGAATGAATAATTCTTTGTATTTCGCATTTAAAAATGATACACATTAGATAATTTTTGTAATAATTTTTCAATCAAATTATTATGTGGAACTATAACAAACCTTTTTTCAGTTGTGTCATATTCTCCATCCAAAATAAAAGTAACTGGCGCAGCTGATTGTTCCCCTTTATTTTCGAATGGAGTATTTTCATTGGTCTGAGGTTTTCACATAACCAATGAAAATAATCCATACGAAAATAAACGGGAACAATGTGCTGCACCATTTACTAAGAATTTGACACAACGGAAAAAAATTGTTGTAGTTTCGTATGTATGATGATTTGATTGAGAAGTAACTACAAATGATTATTTATTTTTATAATATTTAAATTTAATTTACTTCAAAATATTATTTTCAAACCTTTTAAATATTAATGAAATACTTGTATAATTATATGCATGACCACCAAGTCTATAGACCGGAGTCCAACGTATGTAAACTTACAGAGATTAAGTAATCTATCTGAGGACTAACTTTCCTGCCTCAAGTCTCAGGTCACTAACCTACATGGCCTACCGATTTTAGCAATATCGACCTTGTTCCAGTAATTGTAGTTGAGGGCCCAATTCTTTTTGAAATATCCTAGCAGAAGGATTACACCTGCCATGTGTGAAGAGATGAGACAGCACACATAAGGAAGATGCTGGATGCTGGACCGATATTACTGTTTAGAGATAGTGAGTCCCTTGTCTCAGATTATGTAGTTCTTATCTTTTTCATTGATTGGAGACATCTTAATGTTGTCCCGCTTCGATGACATAGTTTAAATATTTCTGGAAAAATTGAATGAAGAATAAAAAGCAAACACTGTTGGATAATTGCACTTTCACGGTCGGAACAAAATAGGATATGATTTAGACTCATTTTTTTCTTTATAATGTTTCAGCGCGTCATTGATAAGTGCTGGATGACCGTTACCTTAGTGGCTATCTTATATTCTTAGATGATATCAAACACGTTTTCCTTATTTATTTGAGGAACATTTTAATCGTCGCCAATCAGTCTTAGCGAGAATTTTTCAACAAGGCTTCAAATTAAAGTCATGTAATTTAAACTAAACTTTTTAAAAGCTCTTACTGCCTATATTTGCTGTATAAACAAGCCGTTAAGATATGTCAATTCTACCATATAAACAGATGAAGAAGGCCGCAAATGTCATTCAAAAACATTTTCATATGATTACCAATAGGTTTAAAACGAATAAACACAGTATATATACAGATGGTTTGTGTAAGAAACCGCATAAATAAAATCATCTAACCCTATTTGACAGTGTGCTCCCGTTGAGGTCTGTTCAATTTAAAATAACTCCGGAATTTAGAATATATTTTCCGACGTGGGTCATCAAATCAAAGACAAAACTGTTTGACTACTGAGTTGCCAAGACTGGAGAGCAAAATGTAATTATAGTTTGAGACTGCAGAAGTATTTTGCAGAAGCGATAGATAACCTTTAACTGTCTGCATTTATCCCGATTCAGACGTTTTAAGGTCTAGCTTTTGTCAAATAGTGAAGTTTGTGTTTTATGAATGATACATTGCAATTATGTTTGATAGAACAAATAGTGATCGCAAAAATGTAAGTTCGGGAATGGTACCTACGTACCAGCCTCTGATGCCCTGACAAAAGTAATTGGGAGTGGTCCTACAAAGTAGGCAGCAACGACGAGGAAAATGTGCTAGCACCAGTCCTAGAACAGAGTGACGGCTTGAAATACAGACCCTTTGCTTGGAACCAACAGCCTTTTCCAGAGATACCTCCTTTTCAAATTGTCTCAGGTAAATGCACATATAGGTTATTTTTGGACGCCGTGCAATGACCTACTTAAGGCTCAAAATACATATATTTGGCGAATACTGGAAATTGCATGGATGTAAATCATTACATTTTGTGCTTTAAAATCAACCCTTTAAGGCCATGACTGGTGACATGTCCGATGTCCGTACTCGACCTCGAAAGCTGCTTAATGTGCCTTAACAGGCAGATGGGCCTCATTAAATGTAGACTACAGACAGCCTTGAAACCTTACTGGACTTAGTCCTAATCAAACGATTATTGTTTACTTAACATACCTAAAATAAAAAAAATCTGAATTAAATAATAATATAGAATAAATGATAATTAGGGGGTTTCTTAATAAAAATTTATTTATTAGTATGATTCTTCAATCTATTCAGAACTTCTCAAAATATTAAAAGCATTGATTTAAATTGAATTTAATTGTTCCAACATCTTTATATCGCAACATTTATAAAAATCTTCTGAGCCATGAGAATTAATCTTTCTTATATTTTTGTGATCGTTTGGTCACCCAGAACATTGATTACATTGAGCCTGACAACAAGTTATATAAAAGTAGTATGCTTAAAGCTTTTTTGTTGATAACATGAGCATATATTTATTGTGATATTATGGATGTATTTTCAGACCTACACATATATACTCATGTTTACTATATGTAGAGAAATGTTTTTGCAAAATAATATTGAAATATTGAAAAGCGCTTTCTCACTACTAATGTTATTTTTGGGATCGGTAAGGAGCAGTTCAAGTCTGCCTCTCGACATCATCATGGGTTCGAGTCATAATTGGTCACGACCATGTATCTTCATAGAACACCAGTACTGGTTGGTCCAAGGAAGTGGACTCGAAGGTGATTAATATGAGTTTCCCAATCGAGCTTAAATAAATACTAATATGTTTAAACCATTATAAGGAACAAGGACTTTTAAGTAAATTATCTTTAAAGCAGAAAAATGGCAAATTTGATTATATAAACTTTTAATTTCATGATAACTGTATCAAGACAACAATAACATGAAATCAAGTTCAATACTGAAACTTATAGCTAATACAGATGAAACTGTGTCAAAAGACGCAAATTAAGCTAATAAACAAAATAATACGCATGGATCATACTCATGGAAGAGTTATCAAAACAATTATCTGTAAGAATTCAGCTACTTCTTAATCAAGTTTGAAACCACATGAATAAAACAACGGCGCAAAAGATGAGTACCATCTGAATTCAAGTGTAAATCCCTATCTGTTACTGCATAAATATCCCGAATGGGTTTACCACATTGGAAAAAAAGTATCTAAAAGATTTGATAAACTGACAATGCCTCTCTGATGATTTGGCCTCTAATGATGAATTGAACTGCTTAACCTTATCCTTTTTCTGCTCGTATTCACAAAGAAGTGGTAAAATTGAAGGAAATACAATGTGAGTTCTAAAGTTAATCCTCTTTATTAAAGTTATTAAGTTATTGTAATAACTGATAATACCCTTGTTATTATTATTGTTATTTATACGATTCTGACAAACGATGGCTAAGCAATCACTTTACTGTACCAAATATTATCAACACCCTTGGTAATGGAATCTGTTAAAATATGAACCGCAGTGACTGTAATTACACAATAAAGGAGAAAAAGAGGGAGCAATAACCTAGTTAAAGGTAGTAAAACAAAACAATAAACAATCAACTGAAAACAAACAATTTATCGGACCAATCCAAATCCATATAATAACCAAAATGCTGCACAGAATCCCTACTAAAAGTATTGCCGCCGTTCACAATATCAGAATCGGACGAGGGCTCTAATTAGATTTACGAGCGCAAAGGAAAAAGGCAAAAGTAAAAGACACCAGTTATCAATATCATCTGACACTGAAATATCTAATTCAACATAAATCTGTAGTAAATTTTCGAATGTAATGGGTTTTGCTCGTTAAACCGACCAAGGATTTAACTTAGCTATGGCTCTATATCCTTAAATATATATATATATATATATATATATATATATATATATATATATATATAATATATATATTATAATATATATATATATATATTATATATATATATATATATATATATATATATATAGATACGGCGCTGTGCCGTAATTGGACTGGCATATCGATGTGGTGGTATGGGTGTATATATTCTCTCATTTCTATAAGTTCTGCTAGGCGCTGTGCCGTAATTGGACTGGCATATCGATGTGGTGGTATGGGTGTATATATTCTCTCATTTCTATAACAATTTATCTGCACACTTGTATCTTAAGTGATCCCACGCAGGGGAAAGTATAACTGTATTGAATTTAATTATCTCCCTTTATATATACTTTATCTGTCTAAATTCATTGTATCCTACGGATCTACTTGATCTTACGGGATCCAGTTGACTTTCGGAAATAGATATATAGTTCTCTGGTCCCAATCAGTGAAGAAGACAATAAAAATGTCATCGTTGATTTGTGAGACATGATAACAGAGAACAAACTCTATATATGAGAATGTTGAGCTTGTTTCAATGTGTAGTGCAGTTTGTGACTGTATATAAAGCTGTTCTGAAACCATCATTTTTGTGATGGTGGATGAGCAGTGGCTATGCTTTCATGACTGTTCTGCTAGGCGCTGTGCCGTAATTGGACTGGCATATCGATGTGGTGGTATGGGTGTATATATTCTCTCATTTCTATATATATATATATATTGTTGCGTACCGCTGTCTCTTGTATGTCTTTTATTCTACTAGCATGTATTCGCTAACTCAGAAGAATAGTTCTTCTTGGTATAGAGCTTCTGTATTTCATATATTTATATGACGGACTCGGACGGACACCAAGCGATCACAAAAATTCCTCAGATTGGGCTATCAGAGGATGACTCCGCATCAAGTTTATTGTTTTATTTTTGGATGATATATAAAGGGTATTTAATATAAAACTTCTCAAGTAACAACCAAGACAATTTCAAGTTAACGATGTTTATTTACGGACTCACCGTAATGAACTATATATATTATTTAATCTTGAACAAATGCTGTATAATTATATTAAATAATTAAAGTCTGCTACTTATATAGTATTATCAACAATCTAAATATAATTATCCGAATTTATATTACTTCGGTAAAATGATGTATATCTCTACCAGTGACGGCTGTTAAAATAGCATCAATTAATATTTCAAATATCGACTTTACCGCGACAACTTTATAAAATAGAATATAGATCTGTGTGCGTACGTTGGGAGGTGTCGGCAACTTAATACAATAAAATTAACAATAAAAAATATTACTTTAATGGAAATTTCAACTTTAATATACTATACTCATGTGCTCTTTGCAAAATAAATCTATAACAACTGTTTAAACTTTCAAAGAACTCTGAAGTTTCTATGCTTAACTTTATGCAACAAATACTCTTTTAGAACAAAAATTATTACTTTAATCTTTATTAATAATGCTTAAGTATTTAAGAAAATATGCTATCAAAATTACCAAAGATATAACTTGTAAATAATTTCTTAATAATATCTGAATGAGCTTCTGCTTCTAATGTTTTGATCTGAGCGGAGTGACTTCCGACAGGAAAACTGCTCTTTTATAGTCAAGATTCCTACACTGTCCCACACTGTGGGAGACTTTAAGAAAAGTGTAGGAAAGGCTCCTAAAGGATTTCCTACAGATCCAACACCTCCCACAACTTACATTAAAGATGAAAATACAACATAGAACAATATATTTAAACACATATTACATTAAGCTATTAATTATTGGAATTAATAAAACATGAAACAAGTGAAATACTGTTATTGTGTGTAGAGATATGAAATTTTAATATTAATGAATTAAATGTAACCCCACTTTGTACCCCACAGGTAAAGAAAAGTTTTGCACAAGATGATGATGTCATAAATCACCTAATGTGTGACGTCATATTTGTAAGCAAACAAAATGGCGGAATATCAATACAATGGTTAAAAGTTAGAATGTTCTTCTTTGAATAGAGGAATAGTTAATAAATCTAACGGTAAAATTACTTGTGAATTATAAAGTTAATGTATCTCTTTGACTTTATGATAAACTTTGAACTTAGTTAAAAGAGTTTTTATTGATAAACACACAGTTTATTTAAACAACAGTTCATAAAAATGGGGTGGGGAGTGGCACATCACATTACCCCCGCCTCAGAGAGGCAAAGTTCCAACTGCCTCAAGTCAATACATCAGGAATAAAAATAACACGTTTAAGTATCCCCTAGTTCAAAGTTTGTCAATATTTCTTATTGTACGGCATCCACTCTCTGCGCCTATTCCAACCACTGTAGTATCTCGAGTTGTTGTGTTGACCCTTTACGTTAAAGTGTTGGCGTCTACCGGCTTCTCTGTTCTCCCCTCTGTTCTCCCCTCTGTTTTCCTTTTCCTCGTTTCTCTTATCCTTTATATTACTCTGTTCTTTCGACACTACTCCTTTCCTCTCTCCTAGACTCCTTTTTTCATTTTTTTCACCATTTTCTTCCTTACTCTTCTTAACTCCTGTAACACTCTTTTCTCCTACATCACTCCTTTTTTCTACATCACTCTTTACCTCCTTTCCATCTCTACTATCTTTCTCTTTCTTTAGTTCGGCAACTTCTTTTCTAAGTTCATCAACTGTTCTTTGTAATTTGTTAATCATTTCGGCATTGGATATAATTTGGCTACCAATAATGTTCCCTGTTCTCTTTACCATGTCGCACATTATCTTGCAGAATTTGTTTTCCCTTTTTTCCCTCTCGTCTTCACTTGATGATGACTCGTCACTAGATGATGAGCTAGATGATGACGAGCTTACCGATCTGTTTCGTTTTAAAGAATGTCTTACTCTTTCTCTTGATCTCGGCTTACTAACTATGTTGGATTCTTCTGCATTCTGCTCCTCTAATTCCTCTCTATGCACTTCTGAACTTCTCTCTATATCACCAGGTACTACTTCATTATCAATCATCTCATTTCTATTACTATCATCTGCCTCATTCTCAACTTTTTCGACTACTTCTACATCTCTCCTTCTAACTATCCTCAGATCTAATGCCTGCTCTTCGCTCGTTTCAACTCTTATAACTGCCTCCACCACCTCATCTTTCTTCTCTTCCATCTTCCTGCTTACCGTTAAATCAAGCGCTCCTGTCTCTACCCACGTATCATTATCATCATTAACCACAGGTACCTCTCCCAACAAGCCCTCCACTGCTCTCTCTGTCTCATTCTCAAAAATCTGAATTTCTGGTGAAGCGACTATATCTGCCTCTTGCATTGCTATTTCTAATATATTCTCTCTATCCCTAGGGAACTCTTTCTTCACCCACCAGTTCATACTTTCATCCTTAGACAACATTTCTATGTCTTTCTCCGATACAATGTAGGGGTTCATAGATGATACTAGGAACGGTCTGGAATGTTTAACGCCTTTCTCTATCATAACATTCCTATGCCTAGCATAACTATCGACGTGTGCCAACAAACCATCCCGAGTTCGACTTCTGAACAGACAAAGCCTACACCAGTGCGGCTGCTCATCATTAGAGACATGATACTTATAAACATGGTCTTCCAGACGCTGCTTGGTGTTGATCTCTGTCTTTCCTTTCTTCTGGCAATGTCTGCATCTATATGCTCTACCTCTATGACTTGCTTTCTCCATGATACTAAAAAAAAATAATGGCAATGATAAGCAAACATTTATAATACGTTGCCATTAAAGTCACCGACACCTCTTTCGCGTGAAATGTTGTTTTCTATCGTATTGCGAATCAATGACCATATATAAACTTCGCATAATTGACATCTCAAAATGACTTCTAATTCGACATTTGCTTCGGAAGATAGAGGGTTTTCTCTTTTCAAACGCGGCGCCTTCCTCAATAAAACTTTTTACGTAGTAGAGATTAAACGCTTGACCCGAATAACGAAAAGTTGGGAGAATCTTGATAGAAAAAAAAAATAGAAAAATTTGATTATCTTTTCTCAGTTTAATCATATGAAGAAACAATAATACATTTATAACAATATGTTCAAGCAATGTATCAATGAAACTTTCCTTCTACGCATTCTGATCATCTGATATCTTTTTACGAGCTTTAGCTATCCATCTTGGAGCGTTGTTTCCTTCATATGGTTTTAGCTTGTTATGGTGAACCACCTTTTTCTTACCATGTTTATCCATTTGAATAACAAAATTGATATCAGACATTTTCTTCTTCACCAAAAAAGGACCATCATACATCGGCTCTAATTTATGACTTACACCGACTTTTCTGTTTTCCAGTAAACACCATATGACATCACCTTCAGAGTACGCATTTACCATCAACTTCGCATCATAGATGTCCTTACTTCTATCAGCAGATTCGCCTATATGTTTCCTCGCAATTTCGTGTGCATGCTGCATCTTTTCGCGAAGATTATCTATGTAATCACCATATGAGGTGACCTCTTTTCCTTTTGTGGTCAAACTCCCATAGACCAACTCTGCTGGTAGTCTTATTTCTCTTCCCATTGTAAGTAGGTTGGGGCTAAGTTTAGTTGTTTCGTTGGGAGTTGCCCTGTATGCACCAGCAATACAACCTAAATTTAAATCCCAATTTTCTTGTTCATTACAGAGGTAAGCTTTAATCATTTTTATTATAGTTGCATTAATTTTTTCACAAACGCCATTGCATTTTGGATTCCTTGCACTTGTACGTGTTTTCTTTATCTCCAGCATTCGACATAGTTCTTTGAAAACCTTACTCTCGTAATTTCTGCCTTGATCGCTATGTATGCTGAGAGGACACCCCCATCGCGCAACAAATTCATTTAAAATTTTTGAAGCGCAAACTTCTGCTGACTGATCGGGGACAGCAATTACCTCAACAAACTTAGTAAAGTGATCGGTTAACACCAATATATATCTGTTTCCTCTTGGCGAAAGTGGAAGCGGTCCTACATAATCTGTCGCCAACACGTCCCAAGGTTCACCAGCCTTAAGCGATCCCAGCGGAGCTTTTGGTACTTTAATTGGCCTCTTGTTACTCGCACAAATGTCGCATTGCTTAACATACATTTTTACATCTTCTTTCATATTAAACCAATAAAACCTTTGTGCCAATTTCTCTTTAGTTTTCTTAACTCCCATATGACCAGATAATAGGGAGTCATGCATCTGATAAAGCACGTCTTTTTTCATACATGTAGGAATAATTACTTGTTTAAATTCTCCTGTTCCATCTTTTTTCTTAAAGTTTTTCATCAGAATGCCATTGTGTACTAACAAAGAATCCCAATAAATCCAGTAATGTCTTGATATCGCACTTTTACCAACCATTTCTTTGCTCGATGGCTTTGAATTTTCTTCTTTAGCCTTTAAGATTAGGCTTACATCAACGTCTTGCAATTGTGCTGCTCGCATATGGTCATCATTTCTGGTAATGGTTTTATCAACGACAACATCGCTGCTTGTTGATGGCATCTCCTCATCAGAGACATTGACCATTTTTACTGGACAACATTCTGGATTAAGAGAATCAGTTCCTTTTACCTTGTTGTTACACTCGGGACTTGCAGTTTGTACACTTTCTTTCTGCTCAGGCCCATTTTCAATTTCCCACCTCAGTTCCATGGACTCGGCTCTTTTCATGCACTTTTTGCATGGTCCGCACTTCAGAGATTCGCACATATCAACAAGAGGGCAATCGCAATCTTTTGGGTTTTCGCATCTCGAAAGAGCATCGCAATGTCCTTGTTTCGCCCCTGGCCGATACTCGATCGAAAAATCGTATTGCGATAAGATCTCAATCCACCTTGCGATTTTCCCTCGTGGTTCACGTAACTTAAATAGCCAAACCAAGGCTTGATGATCGGTTCTGACTTTAAATCTTCTTCCCAGCAAATACTGCCTGAAGTACTCAACAAAGTATCTTACTGCCAGCAATTCCTTTTCTGTGATACAATAATTTGATTCAGCTCTGTTTAATGCTCTACTTGCATATGCAATAACCCGTTCTCTTCCGTCTTGCATTTGTAATAGGACCCCTCCTATGCCTGTGTCACATCCATCGACATCTAAAATAAATTCTCCGCCCCCATTCTTCGGATAACCCATTATCTCTGAGCTTATAAGTGCCTCTTTTATGTCATTAAATGATTTCTCACACGCCTCTGACCACATAAATTTCTGACCCTTTTTTGTCAGTTCTACTAAAGGCCTTGCAATTTGAGCATAATTTCTTATAAACCTTCTAAAATAAGAGCCTAATGCTACAAAACTTTTAATTTGTTTGGCTGTTTTAGGTCTGGGCCATGCTATAACTTTCGAAATGTTGGCAGGATTTGGTCGAACACCCTCATTAGATATTATATGTCCTAGGAAAACAACTTCCTGTTGTAGCATTTCACACTTTTCTGGCTTGAGTTTAAGTCCTGCAACTTTTATCCTTTCCAAAACTTGTTCTACTCTGTAAATGTGTTCTTCAAATGTTGAACCGAATACAATAATGTCGTCTATGTATATCAAACAAATTTCCCATTGCAGACCCTGTAACGCCAATTCTATGGTTCGTTGAAATGTGCTTGCTGAATTATTTAACCCGAAGGGCATACGAGTCATCTCATAATGCCCATATTTACATGCGAATGCGCTCTTCGGTATATCTTCTTCTTTCAGCGGTATTTGGAAATACCCACTTGTTAAATCAAACGTCGAGAACAAACAAGCACCGGACACGGAGTCAAGACAATCTTGTATTCGAGGCATTGGAAAGCCATCCGGTTTAACCAACTCATTTAGACGTCTGTAGTCTACACATGGTCTAACTGCACCTGACTTCTTTTTGACAAGTACAATAGGCGAGGCCCAGGGGGAAGTACTCTTACGTATCACACCTTTTGCTAACATATCTTCTATAGCTTTCTTTTCTTCTGCAGCATATGCAAGAGGTACTCTTCTTGGAGGTTGTTTTATTGGCAGTGCGTTACCGGTGTTAACAGAATGTTCAGTGAGATTTGTTAAGCCAATATCCCATTCGTCTTTTGAAAATGTATCTGCATATTTATTTAAAAGTTTTGCAAGCAGTGCTATCTCAGTGTCAGACCTACCTTTACTAGCTCTTTCGAATAATTCTTTAACATGTTTTGGTACAGCAATGTTTGCTCCGATGTTTGTTTCAAAAATCTGTGAGACATCTTCCTTTATGCTCACTCAATTGGATCTTTCTAATACAACAGTTGTTTTCATCATCAACAACTCCTTCACTTGTAGCTAATACCTAGCAATATGAACAATCTTTTCGGCTGCTCCTGTAACTGCATCTTGTTTTATTGTGAACTCTGATGAGAAGGGATTCAGGAGTCTCACCTTCTGTGTAGCTGAAGAATTTAAGTTAACTAATGTTGCTGCCATTTGTAAAGGATAAGTTTCTTTAAAGCATTCAGTAGGCTCTATAATATAATTTGCGTTTTTGTCATCGTCGTCGCTTTCATCTCTTTTGAAAAATACATCTAAAACGGCTTCTGACATGGCTGGTATTGTAAAATCATCTGCAGTTGTAACCTTCCTTATGCTTTCTGGTAGACCTATTTGAGAGCAGCGTATCTTATGTTTATCGAAAACTATGAGTCCTTTGCTTAACAATAGATCTGCGGGGCCCTTCTCGCTATTCTGTAATATATCGACTCCAACCAAACACTCATCTTCAATATCTGCAACTATCATTTCACCTTTAAGTTCAAGCGTATCTAGCTTGAAGTTAAACTCTGCTTTTCCCAATTCATTAAGTGGTAAGCCTCCTGCTCCTGATAAGCATGCTGATTTCCGCAGTGTTGGTTTTTTATTTTCCTCAAGTTTATTATAAACTTTTGTTGCTAATACTGTAGCTGATGCCCCTGTGTCTGCTGTAAATGTAACCGGTATATTTTCGACTTCTCCTTTAATATAAATACCTGGACATAACTCACGTTTCCTTCTTATTGGTCTTTGCTTTACTGTAATGTTACTTTCCTTTTGTTCTTCTTGCTCTTCGCAGTCATCAGTCTCAGACTGTTGGCCTCTTACTGGGTCTGGGACCGCTCTTTGGCCCCAAGAGCCGGTCCTGTCATGTTTAAAGGATTCGTGCTGACATTTGCCTCACGATAAGTTGCATAATTATACGAATATTTTTGTCGTTGGTTTCCATCTGTTTCAGGTCCACGTCTATTCTTTCTGCACTCCCTAGCTATGTGACCTTGTTTTCCACAGTTAAAGCATACAATGCTTTTCTTGTCTTTTGTCTTATCTTTATTTGCACTCATATTATTTGTATGATTAAACTTAGTTACTTCTGTTAGAATTTGTTCTAGGACCTTACTCAAATTTTCTTCATTTCTAGTATTTTCATCTGTTTCTGTGCCTGAGCACCGAGTCATATGTTTTGTATTCCTAGCCAACATCTTATCATTTCCTCTTTTCAGTTGTCTTATTTCATTTGAGTCATTACCATCATCTTCTCTATCATAACTTGCTCTTCTTGTTTTCTTGGTTCGTTTGTCACCTTCTTCTTGTCTCCTACAAACTTTTGTTTGAACATAATTTGCAACATGAAATACGGCCTCATCTATATCCTCTGGTTCCTTCTGATACTCTACAGCAAACCTAACTTCTTCATCCTGTAAGCCGTCTAGAAATTTTCTCACGAGATCTTCTTGCCTTGTTCTTCTATCTCTGTATCCATGAGCTTTATCATATAACATCTTAAGTTCTGCTGCATACTCTTCTGGAGTTTCGTGTTCTAATTGTTGTCGTTTGCTGAATTTAGCAGCATATGACCTTGAAGTGCGTATGACCCTGAACCTACTATCTAGTTCCCTGATTAACAAGTGGTAATTCTCAATTATATCTTGAGGCAACTGTCCGAAAACAAATTGGCCTGCAGAACCCTGTAAGCGAGGTAGAAGTTGATCTAGCTTTTCTTCAGTATCCCAGTTATATCGTTTTGCAATGGCTTCAAATCGACTGATCCAAATGTCCCACTCATCTTTGCCATCAAAAGGTGTCAAACTCAAGTTAGCTGTTCTTGAATTTATGTTCAAATTTCCTCTCCAATATCCATCACTGCCTGTATGGTTCTGAAATTCATCGTTTGGGCGCGCTTGACTAGGTGGACACCTTGAACGCGTACATTACTTGTGTACACTTCTGTATTACCTTGCACACCTGTCTGAGATTGACTTCTTGTTGGATATTACGTGCAACACGACAGTTGTCATTGTAACCATTCACCACCCTATGTTGATTCTCTAACCCTGTCCGAAAATTATTTTGACTGTGGCCTTCCATACTTCTTGATATGTGATTATGTGATTCACGGCTATTCGGCTCATTCTGATAATCTCTATGTTGTATTGTATTTGAAATTTGACGACTATGATCTTCCATAGTTCTGTGACTATCTATATCATGATGTGTATAATGATTATCATGTTCAGACAACTTGTTTAATGTTTCATTGCCTGCATTGGACGTACATGTAGCTGTACTTTGATTTGATACTAAATTCATCATCTGTTTAAGAACGGAAGTTATTTCCTTTTGTTGCAGTCTTAGGTCGTTAATACATTCATTTAATGTTAAATTTTCCTGTTGATCTTCCTCACTTTGCATGCTTGAAGTTTCCGACATCCCATCTTCAACTTGTAAATCACATTGACCAACGCTGTTTCGCCGATAATTACCGTTTATTATAGGGGACGGATTACGGCTGTTATCGTGTCCATCTTCGCTATTTGTTTCGAAATGGGGCTCGATGTGCGCATTTTCATTTACTTTTGGAGAGCTCATATTGTGATTGAAAATTATTTCTGTTTCACTGTCTTCAATGTCCGTCATAATTCATGCAGATTTATAATTTGTAATGACAAATTTTCTCTTTTGTAAAGATGATCGGCGATTGTTCCGCGGTACTATATTTCTCATGAAAGTTCGTATCTCTGGATCCGCTATAAAGAAACGGATCCCACCGCTGCCACCACAAATGTTGCGTACCGCTGTCTCTTGTATGTCTTTTATTCTACTAGCATGTATTCGCTAACTCAGAAGAATAGTTCTTCTTGGTATAGAGCTTCTGTATTTCATATATTTATATGACGGACTCGGACGGACACCAAGCGATCACAAAAATTCCTCAGATTGGGCTATCAGAGGATGACTCCGCATCAGTTTATTGTTTTATTTTTGGATGATATATAAAGGGTATTTAATATAAAACTTCTCAAGTAACAACCAAGACAATTTCAAGTTAACGATGTTTATTTACGGACTCACCGTAATGAACTATATATATATTATTTAATCTTGAACAAATGTTGTATAATTATATTAAATAATTAAAGTCTGCTACTTATATATAGTATTATCAACAATCTATATATAATTATCCGAATTTATATTACTTCGGTAAAATGATGTATATAGCTCTACCAGTGACGGCTGTTAAAATAGCATCAATTAATATTTCAAATATCGACTTTACCGCGACAACTTTATAAAATAGAATATAGATCTGTGTGCGTACGTTGGGAGGTGTCGGCAACTTAATACAATAAAATTCACAATAAAAATATTACTTATAATGGAAATTTCATCTTTAATATACTATACTCATGTACTCTTTGCAAAATAAATCTATAACAACTGTTTAAACTTTCAAAGAACTCTGAAGTTTCTATGCTTAACTTTATGCAACAAATACTCTTTTAGAACAAAAATTATTACTTTAATCTTTATTAATAATGCTTAAGTATTTAAGAAAATATGCTATCAAAATTACCAAAGATATAACTTGTAAATAAGTTCTTAATAATATCTGAATGAGCTTCTGCTTCTAATGTTTTGATCTGAGCGGAGTGACTTCCGACAGGAAAACTGCTCTTTTATAGTCAAGATTCCTACACTGTCCCACACTGTGGGAGACTTTAAGAAAAGTGTAGGAAAGGCTCCTAAAGGATTTCCTACAGATCCAACACCTCCCACAACTTACATTAAAGATAAAAATACAACATAAAACAATATATTTAAACACATATTACATTAAGCTATTAATTATTGGAATTAATAAAACATGAAACAAATGAAATATCGTTATTATGTGTAGAGATATGAAATTTTAAGATTAATAAATTAAATGTAACCCCACTTTGTACCCCACAGGTAAAGAAAAGTTTTTCACAAGATGATGATGTCATAAATCAACTAATGTGTGACGTCATATTTGTAAGCAAACAAAATGGCGGAATATCAATACAATGGTTACAAGTTAGAATGTTCTTCTTTGAATAGAGGAATAATTAATAAATCTAACGGTAAAATTACTCTTGAATTATAAAGTTAATGTATCTCTTTGACTTTATGATAAACTTTGAACTTAATAAAAAGAGTTTTTATTGATAAACACACTGTTTATTTAAACAACAGTTCATAAAAATGGGGTGGGGAGTGGCACATCACAATATATATATATATATATATATATATATATATATATATAAACAGGACAAATTCCTCTTTGTCACCCAAAATTAATATAGTTACAGAATATTCCGAAGGACTTTTATAATGTTTATGGTTTATTCACATGCAAGATTCTGCCACCATGAAAACTGTATATTCCCATCTTAACTACAAAATATAACGGAAACAGACAGTTCACTCTCTGTCGTAGGCGAAGTGAAACCTATGAAAATAATAAATGTCTCCACGATTACAATGACAGGGCAATTGCAGGCATTTGGGGTACTGATGTGTTAAAATGGATTTATCCTAGGGTTACAGACTACTCAATGATTATGATAGATAGGCATTATATGACCACAAACACACCAAACCGGAGGACCACTTTACCGAATATTTGAACTCATTTCTGCTAGAAGCGAGTGGTTTTGCCTTGTTGAATTTTATTCTTGTTTTTTTGCAACACTGGTGTAAAACAGAAACAAACAAGCAAAAATATATTCAAGATATTTTGAAAGGGACGGTATTTGTAAGAGTATGATAAATATGAGAACAAACCTGGTCAAAGTCCGCTTACAAAAATAATATTGAACACATTTGAGGAAAATTTGGCCAACATTCTAATTTTTCTCAAACAAATTTTATTGATCCAGTTCAGTTCATTGATATAATGATATCGGACCAACGTTTCAATAATGATGAAACAGAACAGCTTGACTGGGCTTGTATCGGTGTTTTCATAGCAACTTACAGAAGCTGCGTTTACAACAGTACAGGCCTTATTAAAGCTCTATATAGTCATTAACAAACAATTTGAGATAGAGTTCTGTATTGTGACACCGATTCTGTTGTGTTGAACCCATCTTTTCAGGGTCAATGGGACCCCTTTATGTGACTTCTTTGGGGATTTAACAGATGAATTACCTAGCAATAAAATATCTGAATTCGTTGGAGGAGGGCTAAATACTACGCATACTATTTAGAGAGGCCAGCCATAAAGGTCAATCTTATGTGGCATTATGTGCCATTTGAATAAAAGCAAACACTGTAGTGTAACATATAATTAGTGAAAAAGAAGTAAAATGCTTAATGTGGTTTTCTTGCTTTTGCATTGAATTTATATATAAAAAACAACAATAAATTGCAACATTTGTATCTTTCTATGAGACGACCTCATTCACCTACTGCCACTTAATTTGAAGATTTAGTTTGAAACCCAAGAATATGCTTACAATGTTTTAGATGTAGTGTATCAATTTCCTTAAATTGATACACGCCTCAAATCTCAGCAGTGTGTAATAAAATAGAAAGTTTTAATATAGCGATTTTCATTTTTAAATAATGACAGAAGACAATTGGTTGCTTTGAGGGCTTGATCAGAGAGCACCTTTAATAACAGTATTTTTTCATATTTCCAGTGTAAATGTTAACATCCTAAATAAATAAATCAATAAATCAATCAATCAATCAATCAATCAATCAATCAATCAATCAATGTATCTACATTGCCTAACTTCTCAACATTTATAGACCGATCAAAAGAATAACATTTTTTTTTCTTTTCAAACACATACTTTGGTATTTATGTTAAGCATCAATTTAAAAAGGGTATTAATAGATACAATAAAGTTTGTATGGAAAGCTGTCAGTCGTATATAAGATAACATCATATAAGGTAAGACAAAAATAATAACATCTAAATATTTTAACATTGACATACCAGATCGACATAGTTTAATCGAACAAAATAGAAATAGATGCAAAAAATACTATTAGTGATTCACAAATAATCAACGACACTTGCTGCCCTATGGACACGATTTAAACTACAACATACAATTTTAAAGACGACCATTTACAATATAAATGCTATTTTCGTTACATAACGATGGTATTTTAATCTTAATGAATTTACATAATTATCATAGGATAACATAACATATATTTTATTCAACATAAAATAAAATACATACAATTTATAGTCATACAGTGCAAATGTTATGCGGTATAAAGTGTTACAAAGTAGCATTTTATGTATGCTGAGAAGTTTTGTTGACACGCATATCAAGGTTATGACCTATATAACAGATTTGTAAATTAACAAATGTGAATATGGTACTTTACGTTAACGAAATATTACATAAAATACTTATAAATGTAAATAAAAATAGATAGATATTTGTTAAAAGTGAATGACAATTAATACTATTTCTAAGATGAAATAACCGTTGTATGTACAAAGCAAATTTGTTTTGTGGTTATGTCCCTTGTACCTGTCTGCATAAAACGGGAAGTCATAGAATAAATCAAGCTAGGGGTAGACACCAACATGCAGTTTCCAACTTATACTTAAAAATAAATCTGCATCTATAATGTTTTGTTCATAACCTGTAAAGTCATGACATAGTCGGGCAAAGACGTAAAATACACGCGTTAAATAAAAGACAAATCAACTTTTAAAGTTTTACTTTAGGAAGAAAAAAACGAGGTAAATTATCACATGTAGTAATAAGTACCTGCATACATAAAATTAAACAAATATATAGCAAAGCAAAATAAATCATGAAAATACTCACTCAATGTATTTACAAATTTATCCGTTGATTATTCATGCTTTAACTTGCGTTGTTAACAACAAATGAAAAAGCGACATTTTGATACTTTACATATTGATCAAAAGATTATATTTCTCTCTGTTTAATGCCTTTGTTTAAAATGTTAAAAAGACATTATGCCCATCCAAGTGTATCAAAGAGCGAACAATTGAAAGTCAAAATAAGTTTTCTTTTTGCCATAATTCCTTTCAATATAAAAAGAATATTTCACATTAACTGTAAACAGCGCATGGATCCAAATGATTTTTTCGTAAATTTCCTTTAGAATTTATCTGTAACGTTCAGTTCATAAAAAGAGTGGGGCAGACTTTTTATGAATTAGGCATATTTAAATTTTATCTTAAACATTTTCTAATATGATCTATTGGCCAATAATGACCATTTTAACAGTCAATATTTTGAAACATATAGTCAGTTCAGCTCAACTTGACTATGAAAATATGAGCAGTACATTGAATGTCGCTTTAATAGTAAACTTGATACTTGACAAGTTTAAAATATTAATTATTGGTATTCCAGTAACTTGATACTTGACGGTATGGTATGGTATGGTATGGTATGGTATGGCATGTTATGGAATATGAAAAAAAACTCGGCGGAATCAGCTCCCCTTGATGTAAAGATAGACGGCATATTTGATGATGCATGGTTTAATGTGTGTACATATACCGAATGATTACGTAAAACGATGAAATATTTATGAACTAATAGAATATGACCACAAAATATCTAGTGACATTATAGAAATATTAGTATAGACAGATATGTATAAAAATATTTTACACGCATGTAAATATATATATATTGAACATTTGAATAAAGTCAAAATAAATATCATTATATGGTAGATCGATTAAATAGTGTATCTGTGAATTTCATAAAGGAGTTGTAAGATTTAATAATTCTTTCATCAACCACATTAAAGAAATCAAAAGCCTCTGAACATTGCAAGTAACTGATTGTCTGCGCTACACGTAAACAACTTTATATTATTATTTATTCCAAGTCATTCATATAGTTTTACTCATAATTGGTATATTTTGTTCTCGTAATTTCCAAAGTAAAATACAGCACGCGTTGCGTAGCTTTTAACAACTAGCTTGCACTTAAAGCATGTTTTGTCGTATGGTCATTTGTCGCATTGTCTTGTGAAAAAAGCCACACCAATTTAAATGCCGAAAACACTGTACTGAATTATTTGTGTATTTTTCGAGAAAATATCAAGTGGCTACTAGGTTCATGTTTTGAATGTATTGATATATACTTTTTGTTGTACTATCGTTAGCTGTCCTTGCAGACAATGCTCTTCCCACTATTTTATGGATGACTCTTTTGACTATTCTTTTCAACGCGTTTTTATTTTTTTTTATAAAATTCTAACAAACCTTTTGAGAGATAATATTTGCCAAGGACCTAAATATATCTGAAAAATAGTCTTGAGGTTTGAAAGGTGCTTCAAAATACATATATATTAATAAACATCTCTTTTACCTTTAATATTGTATTCACTTGACAGAGTTGAGACAAAAATATAAGTGTTCTTTGATCTATTACAATCCCTAAAGAGCTTTAAATTTGTATCTGTATTACTGACTAGATAGTTTTGATGTATACACTGCTTGTGTGCTAGCTCTAGATAGCGCTTATAAGCTTGTTTTCTGTAATACCGATCCATTACTCCCATCAGTCTATGTATTTAGGGAGGACATAAAGTTCGTACACTTTATTGTTAATTGCTTAAGGCTGTTGTCATAGCTTTTCGTAAGTTATTGCATTGAAGCTTTTTATATTTTCTAGTCGTTTGACATCCTTAATTGATAATTGACCATTTTCTGTAAAATGAAAAAAATTCATTAAAGACTACTACTTTACATTTCGATGAATTGTAAAACAATGTTGTTTTGTTGCATTTTAATAACACAGACTTAAATTCTCAACCATTTTTAACATTTAACAGTATCACTATTGATCATATTATTTTGTTTAAACTCTCTAATTGATTCATTTAATCATTAATAAAAACAAAATATAGGTGATGACTGGTACATTGGCATTGGCGAATGTCCTGTTGTATTTTGATGTGATGTGTTTATACGCAGCCAAAACAATCTTCGGAAAATACGAGATTGATAGTTTTGTAAATCGTTACGTTAATAAAAGATTTGTATAATTCAACAAGTGAAAGGGTTGTCCAAGATGACCTGTATTGCATCTAAGAAATATGTTTTGAATCGTTGAACACTTTGTCTTTAAAAAAATACAATTGTTAAATTACGGTACTTTATTTTTGATTTTCTTTCTGCTCTGAATTTGGAGAAGCTGGAACTGCTGCTCCTCCATTCTGAACAAACACTGGTACAATTTGCCTATACAATTTAAGTAGGTTTGATCATAATGTAAATGCTCTTTAATTATTTTGGGCTTGTCTTTTTCTTGTTACCTCCCTTGGACAAAACAGCGTTGACACCCCTTTTCGTATAAACTGGAGCTTGTTATGAGTTCATTATTTAGTTAACGAGTTTACTTATCACTTTGATTAATAACCGAACAGCCGTGCATACAATGTGTATAGTACAATTTATCTACGACACAAGCTTTGCGTGTTTTACAGCTTTTCAACGCTTCTCCTTTCATGTTTTCTGATATAATAAAATTCCGAAAATTTATTGCACTAATGTTACTGTTTATGTCACCGAGCTTTGTCAGTATTTTAGTGCTTTAGCTTACTTTAAATTATGGACGGGAACTTGGTATGTATAGATCACTAAAATAGAGTTTCAAGTTCGAAATAATGGCCACCGAGGCAGTCACAATAATACCATCAAATTACATTTCAAAGGCCAGGTCGTTGTTTTGCTTATTGCGTCTTTTATTTATGAATTTTCTGAATTCAGAATTTATCCAGCAGCTTAATCAATGTCTTCTTCTTGTTTATTGATAAACGACTGGACTGCTGTTCCATGCACTGCTCGAATATTTTGTTTGCATGTTTGCATGACTTAAAGTGATAAAAGTAATTTTCACGAGGTTTGTGGTTGTTTATCTATACAAATCTCTTACCTTTCATATCCCAATGTAGCTGTGACACGGGGTTATTTCAGTATAGTTGTATAATTATATTGTTTATAACGTACTTTTGGTATATTAAGATCTGTCGTGATATCAATGATTAACACTATGGAAAAATATAGGTCATCTATACCACAACTGTCTTATATTGGTACGTCGAGAGTGGTTTTCAACAAGTAACTTTTTTCTCCATACATATCATATGATATGTCAGAGTCTTTCACGTTGTGGAAATTAATAACATTTTTTATGATTTGTGTCAGTTTGACAAATATTTCCTATATATTAAGAGTTTTTTTCTAGAAAATGATAGGTCTATGAGTAGATACATTAAATGCATTGTCCGCTAATATTTTGCAATATTTTATATTTTCAGTATATAGTGAGGACAAACGCATGATCTATAAGAGTATTTCTAGAAATATTATAAGGCCCATTACAGAAAACTTGACCCTGAGAAATGCCTTATGTATACAAAGAGTTCATATTAAGTACGTTCACGACTTATAGTTTATAATTTGCCTCTGGAGTCTAGCATAATTTGTGTGCTGTCTCGATGGGTAAGAACTTCTGTGTAAAAGTCTAGTGAGTTTATCAAGAAATGTACATAAATTCTTTTCTATATAATCTAAATAGTCCTTGTCTATCTAACTACAATGGTTCTTTACATAGAACATATATTGGCATAATATAAAAATATATACCTAAACGTTCAAGTAGTTGAAAATCAATAATCTGATACATGCTTAGTTAAACAGGTAAAACGCGCTCATTAATCTCTTTTTTCCAAAACAGAGCAATGCTGCCGTTGCCATCATATCTTTTCGAACGGAGAAGAAAATCAGGATAATAGCTTGAATTTCCAGTATGTACACTGTTCAAGTAATCTAGATTTTTTTCTATCAAGACATGACATATGTCATTTTTGTTACTTTGCAGAAAATTGCACAAGTAACTAACGCTTATGTAGATGTTGATATGCCTTTATATCAGTTTGTTGTCTATGCAAATTCACTATCAAACTTGACTTTTTTTCTTGTTTGCCCGATATAAAATTCTTGATACTTTGGACATATAATACTATATATAACACGTTTAGTTACACAGTTCATAAGTTGCTTTACTGTAATATTTTTACCGTCTGTGAACTGAATTATATTTCCTTCTATCATTGATGAATATGTCTTACATCTGCTTCTGTTACATTTTGTAAGCAACGGGGTGTCTACTTTTATATCAAATCTAGATGAAGACAAAATCATGTTTATTTTATATTTTTGACTGTTGTTTTACTGTTTTTTATTTTGCAATACGTTCTTTATTCTATTACTTTTTTGTTTAAGAAATAATATATCCCAAACTGTGATTTTATCGCTCAATAATATCGCTGTTTGGAAATTCAAAGTTGTATTTTCATTGCATTCTGTCATAAAAAGTTTCCTCTAAATATCTTAAGACTACGGTAGCAGAAATTGCAGCGATAATAGTACTCATATCTGCGCCTTTTTACTGAATAAAATGGTAAAATAGGGCCTAGTAGTATATCACAAAGACTCAGCCGTCTATAAGACATAATTCTTAAACCTCTATGTAAATGTGTTTCTTGTTTAAGATTTACTGATATACCAGAACACATCGAAGATCATGAGTCTAAAATAGGTTATTTTAATGCAGTTAATTTATATTCCAATATTAATCACGATAACGAACGAAAATCAGTGACGTTCTAGAGGGAAAAGATACCCATTAAGATAGACAAATGATTTCAGCATAGTTTTATAAAAACTCGTTACAACTTATTTTGAACAACAACGTATTCTTTTTCGACGGGAAATATTATGAAACACGTATATTGAATTTTCTATATAATTTCAAAGAGCAGTGGTCAGTGCTCATAAACGATATCATTTAATCGCAAATTACGGATGAACATAGTTTTGTTCCATAGATTGGCGTTAATAAAAGCTTAGCGAAAGTAGCATATATAAGAAAGAGAAATCGGCACTTATATTTACCATCTAATAGTGAAATGCACAAAGCGGAGATAGCTATCTGTCTCAGCGTTTTTTCTCGGATAAACTTTCTCTCGACTTTAATTTTTCGGGAAAGGAAAAAACAACATAACAATGACATGAACTATTGCTATTTAATATGGCTATAATATTACGATCAATAAAAATTGTTAAATAAGTCGCATGCAAATAAAAACTTACTCGTGTTGGAACAGAATGACAGAGGTCAATACATGTAAAGTCGATATTTAATCCCTGTGAATTTGTTTAACTATTGTGTAGATAATAAGTTTACACAGTGTGACATTGTAACGTGTTCTTAGAATAATTAATATATAAAAAAATACACTGTACATAGAGCAAATAGATTTTTTGCCTTTGTCCTCTTCTTGAAATGCAACAATTGTTTGAATCTTCTACACACGAACACATGATTACATATCGTTGCTTATGTTTCTTTTACTGTAAATGATATTTAAATTGTTCCATTTTTTGCTGCAACATGATGTATACTCTGTTAAATCATTACTATTCAAATCATAGTATTGAGTTTGTGACAAAATTAACCACTTGATATTAAAATTAAACACTAAACGTTTATTATCAATTACATTTCATAACAATATTGTATGTACATAAATATGCGATATTATTAACATTAATATCATCAATACACTATATTTTTTATCAGACGTACATATGTGAGTCATAGAATCTCACATTACACACTTCACAACAGCATTTACAAAATCTTGAAAGAAATATACATTGTTATACAAGGAATGAATATACATGTATAGCCATATGATAGAAGATAACTCTTCAATCTGCAAAATGACAATATTGACAATAAAATGAAGTATGTGATGTATGAATGTTTTTTTTTTACAAAAATAAATCATATAAAGCAATTTCACGCAATGGAAGCAAAACACAAAACAATTTTATGTAATATAACTATATCAAAGAAAAATATACATATTAACGTTGAAACAATTATTTATGTAATTTGTAAAATATCTGAATAAAAACTAGACAAACTTAACACTTAACTAATAGTAAAATCAACAAAATCTTTAAACATTAAATGAGTAAAACTAAAAATAGGACTTTTTTCACTTTTGTAGATCTTAAGTAAATATATACATATTTATTTAATTTTAACATTTCTAAACACCATTTCCTTCTAACTTTTACAGTTTAATCCTGTCATAAGCGTGGAGATATTTCATGGATAAAGTCATGAAATACAAATATACATCGTGCGAGAATGAAGAATATAAATAAATGTACAATGTCCGATTATTTTCTGGTTATATACTTGTTATAACTGTGATTGGAATAAGCGAATATGCAACGCAATTTCATATACAATTATTAAATCAAATATGGTACAAAATCAATCTTGATATTTCTTCACGAAACTAAAATAGATCAAATTTAAATATACACCATATATACAGTATGAGAAAAAATAACTTTTAATTCTATACTTTTTAAGCTCTAAAATTTACAGGATAAACGGTATTGATACTACTGGTGAAGGAATACCTCAGCTGCCCATCCGTGTATTGTTTTAGGCAAGAATGGACACCAAAATTGAACCACCAACGTTGTGTTAGTGAGCAAGAAAGTTTCCTTTCATGACCTTAACAACATTGCCATGGACAACCCTTAACTTGTTTTTTACGAAACGTGTTAAGATAGACGCCATATAGTATAAGCTCTTTCCATAAATGACTACCAACATGCATCGCATGAGAATTACATATAGAACTTGTTGATAACTGATAAATTAAACGTTGTCATCAGCATGACGCATATCGATGAATATAAAAAACAGCTTATTGGATGTTGTTGGCAAGTGTGAGATACATAATCCGATATTATATATATTTATTAGCAGATAGTAAATTGTTTTAGAACATAATATTATCATTCATTAAAAATTTATTCATAGTACTAAAAATAGTGGTGTTCGAAAATCTTATCTCACATGGGCTTATCTCACAACCCACGTGCAACACTTCTTAAAGTGTTCCTACAAAAACGCGAAAACCACTCTGTTAATAACAATGATACTATAGTAGGACCAAATGTATTGAAATATGAGAGTTTCCAAGGAGCCGAAATTACTTGATAATAACTTTCACGCTTTGATGAGTCTTATTCGGCCAAGGCTCGTTCCCAGTTGAGCCAGTCATCTTCTTGAATCTAAATATTATACTGAATCGTAGTGCAGAGTGTTATAAACCGATATGTGTTGTTATTGATATTGATAGTGTTTTTTTATAAACTTTTGGATAAGACGTTAGGAATATT
Source organism: Ruditapes philippinarum (assembly GCF_026571515.1). Taxonomy (NCBI): domain Eukaryota; kingdom Metazoa; phylum Mollusca; class Bivalvia; order Venerida; family Veneridae; genus Ruditapes; species Ruditapes philippinarum. Next base: position 218,415 of record NW_026851700.1, read on the forward strand.
TAACTAATGTCTCATCATCGTATAAGAAGACATAAAAAACCATTATGCTATTTACTATTGCATTCTATACAATTATGTGTTTGATTAAATATTTGATATTATTGTCTACGGTAACTTATTCGAAAGCCATGCCCCGAACCTTGTTAACAGCGATTTTGTGTCCCGGTCCCTCTTCTTTCCAACAGCTCCTAGAGTCGACAGAGCATCTTTGCTAAAGTTTTCTACATCAACAGAAATCTGAGCCCTTTTCCTGAAGTCATTTAGGATATTTATCCGCTGCATGAATCCATCTTTCTTTTCAAGCTTCTCGTTTTCTATCATCAAATCAATATGCTCTGTCATTGTTAATGGGTTTGGTCTCAGTGCAATTTCCTTCAACCGCTCATTGCACATTTTTATGGCAACCATCATATCTTCAATATCGTCTAGTAAGTCATTTAGTTCTTCTCCAAGCTTTTCTACTATTTGTTCTTGTGACAGAAGTTTTCCTGTGGCCTCTTTATATTTCTGTTGCATATCTGCATATGTTTTCTTTATTTTGACAGAAACATACTCAAATATATACGGTGTGTTAGCATGTTTTGTCCAGTGGCATTTGTCTGGACAATACCTACAATTTCCGTCGCCTCCCATTGCACCACAGTAGCGCTTGTCGTCGTCGTTACCATATGCACAATTATCATGACAAGTAAAATGACAATGGGTACAGTTGGTTACATGCTGGCCACGGGGTAACTCTTTCTTCTTTTGTTGTGTTTCTTCAACCTCATATTCGAAATTTTTGTTATCTTTTATCGCCGATTTGTTTTGCTCAATAATCTGTATCTCCTGCTTCATACCATTAACTTTGGTAAGCCCAGCGTCAAGTTGTGGTTGCAAGTTTTTAATTGTCGCTTCCAGTCGTGAACGTTCATCAAGAACATCTTTAGTCAATTGGAGACTTTTTGTTTCTACCTGCTCCAGGTGATTAAAAAAAGCTCGAAAACTTTTTACTCCCATGTCCCAAAACATCGGGGATAAGCTAGAAGTACTGATTTCAGAATTCTTGGCAAAAAGACCCGAGTTATTGAATGTGAAACTCTTACCAAAAGGCAATCCCGATTGTTTCAAAGCAGCTAGAACAGGTGGGTCAATACCGTCAGCAAATGTTACAAGAGAACAAATGTTCTTTTCAATATCTTTGCCAAAAAGTGACATTATCGATTGGAAAATATAGCTTTGGATAGCTGTGAGACGAGCATCTGGGGCTTTTATAAGAAAACAGACTGCATCTATGAATGTTACACCCTTTGGCTCTTTTTCTGAAAATAGTTCTCTGATTTGTTGTACAATTTCCTGATCTCTTTTCAGACCTCTTGTATCTCCAAAACCTGGGGTATCTATGATGTGTAATGGATATTTTAGACGGCTTCCCTCTTCAGGATTAAGTGTGTAACATGTAATCCATTCTGTCTGACTGAGTGCCTTAAAGTAAAGAAAAACATCAATATGATTTATATTCGTACAATATGATTTATATTCGTACATCTTGATACATTGACTTTATGAGTATAATTAAGAAAATCATATTAACACCATTTATGGTGATGCGAATAAAAAACTAATCGAAGAGCATCATAAAAACTTACTTGATTTTTTTCTCTGTCTTTTTCCTCTTGCTCTAAATCGATTACCGTAAATCTGAAAGGATCATCCCAATTTGTACCTAATACATAGTTTACCATTCCATCCACTAATGTGCTCTTTCCCGTGCCAGTGGCACCTACCAGCATAATTGTCTTTGATTTTTCACTTTGCAATGGTGGTGGAGCACCTATTATAAATGACAAACGTTAATCAAAATGATAATATTTAAAAAGTATTGCTTCAATATAATTACGTAAAATATTAAAATCTTTTTAAGGAGAGAAAATGTTAAAAAAATATTCCGCTGTAAGACACAAACATGTACCTTATAAACAGCTGATTTGCTTATTTAAGACATACATGTTTTTGTACAGTGCAAGAAAGAAGAAAGTGTATAACAAACTTCTCTTTCTTATTTGACACAAAATAAATCATCTAGATGAATGTGTATGTAGAATGTTCAATTAAAGGGTTCAATTATGATGCTCTACAATACACACCAACAGAACATTTTATTATGTGTTGTTTGTAATACATGCCAGACACTTTTGACGATGGCATAAGCATTGCATGAACGTAAATTTTCTCCATTTATGATATTTATTAAATATTGCTACAAGAGTTTCAACATCTTCACTTTTAATTAAAAAACAAATCAGAAAACATTATACCGAGCTCGAATTTTTTTGTCTTTGCTCTTTCATTCCTGGCTTGCCTTATTTCAGTAATGGGCAACGCATACTTTGAAGGTGACGGAGTTCCCTTTTCTTTCAAAATAGAAGCTTGTACGATTCTTGAAGCTGGAGATGATGATGTAGATATTTCATCACTTTCCTCGCTGTAAGAGCCTTCACCATCCTCATAGACTACACGAACCCGGAATATAAACGCTGTATTTGACTTTAAATCGCTAAGAACGACAGTTGATGACCTAAATTCGCCGTAAAAAAACTTCCATTTTTTGTCATGATCAATTTCTTTATAACTGATTTGATAATAGTCATCATCCCCAAATTTTGGCGGAGGATCCCATGTCAGCGTTATTGTATCTGCTAGTACATCTGACGATCTTGGTTTTCCTGGGCAATTCTGCAAATTTAAATCAAAATAAGAATTATTATTGTCTAAATAATAGGCAAAATTGTATCTCATTTACTTATGCCTGAATATTTGTACAAGCAGTCATTGTTTATTATGATGATAAAAGTAATGAATTAATTTTATTCTATATATCTGATTTTCTCACCTGTTTGGTAAATTGAATTTCGTTTTCAATTTTTTTATCTGGTGTTCCTCCTTCTTGTCTGGAAACAAAAAAGCATACACAATTCAATCATTAGTAACAAAGATTATCACGCTTAATTATGAATAATCTTTTCATTCTTTTTTTCTAAGTATTTACTTTCAAAAAAATTCTCATTTATTTGCAAGCTTGTAATACATGGAGAGTACATTAGGAAAGATAATGTTCGGTATTTCTTCTGCAATAGTTCGTTTGACTAGAACAGCAAATGTTTGTTCTTCGTATGAGTACAACAACAACAACAATAATATAAAACTGAAATAGATAGAAATACATTTGGAAACATACCGTAATTGCATGGTTTCACTAATGCCTTGTTTAAGAGCTTTCCTTTTAAGTAAACCATCCTGAACTGAAACTACTTCGTGATCTCTTGTTTCCTTTAAACTTTGGTGCTGCTTATTGCAAATTGTACAAAAGAATTCACCACATCGCTCGCAGTATGAATCTGCTGATCCAGGTGACATACAGGAGTCACAATCTTGTTTGTTTACATCTTCAATCTCATCACGTTCCAGGAGCATGTGGGATCTGGTAAACTTACTACGCCTGTGTATTTCGCAGCAATCCTCGCACATACAAAGCTGACATTCGTTACAATATTTCGCTAGGATTTTACTTTTGCTACATCCCTTACAAATAGCAACTGCTTTTAATTGGGCTCCTTTGTTTTTTGTGGCTGAAACAGGACTTATGAGTGTGTGTTCTTTTGTCTTCTTTTGTTTTTGATGAACGCGTACACAAGTGCAACAGAAATGCTCTTTGCATTCTGTACAATACTTTTCTGCCTTTACTATATCTTCGATACAGGAGTCACATTTTACTATTCTTTGAAGCTTCCTGCCTTGTATTGCCTCAATAGAATGGGATTTAGTCGCATTTTGCTTTTTATGTCTCTGACCACATGTTTCGCAGAGAGCTTCTTCACATGTATTACAAAACATGGCAGCTTCTTTATCTTTTATTTCGCATATTTCGCATTCGATGATGATATATTCCACACAATCAGGGTTTTCAAGTGCATGCGATTTTGTGATCTTTTTCGACCGATGTTTGTTCGTACAATCAGCACAAAGCAACTCCTCGCATTCATCACAAAAAGATTTTGCCTCTTTTTTAATTTCTTGAAACTTACATGGATCGCACATCTTTCTTTTTTGAAAATCTTTTTCCTTCTCCCCCATTTTTAGCACGGAAACTGGTACCGGATGATGGGTCTGTGTAGCCTTTCTTTTCATGTGACTTTTTGTGCATGGTTCGCAAAGGTATTCGTCACAATCTTTGCAATAATTAAGGGAACGTGTTTCTTTGTCATTATCCTTGCACGGTTCGCATAATGGAATTGTTTCATCTTTGTTTAAAAGCTTATCATCTAAATCTTTTCTATTGATTTCTATTGGTTTGTGTGTCTTTGTTGCTTTTCTCTTCCCATGAGAAAGTGTGCAGTCATTGCAAAGGTATTCCTCGCATTCTTCACAGTAAGTGGTTGCCTGTACCATGTTACCGTCATCTGTACACGGACTGCATGGAATAACACTCTTCTCTTTGTCAATTGGTACCGGTTTGTGTGACGATGTGGCTTTTCTTTTTGCATGGTTAGTCACACACTCTTCGCACAACAGTTCTTCACATTCATCGCAATACTTGCTTGCACAAACTAATTTACTCATAAGTTTGCATGGATGGCATTGGTCTGTTTCGTTCAATCCATGAAGAGGAGGCTCTGTGATAGATTCGTCTTGAACACATGATGAAACTTCCATCTCCGTTTTTTCTGCCATATCTATACCCTAAACGAAATCATCATTTACATAGTATCATGATATTAAGTGCCTTTACACATGTCACGCAACAACAGTATTTGTATGACCATTTCGTGCTTCAACAAGCAAATTGTGGAATATGTAAATAAAAATTTATTAAAACTAATATTAGAAATTGGCACCGTCAAGAAATTTGTGTTCTTATTCAGATTTAATTATATTTTTTCAAAGCAATAATTAATATCTACAGTCTACTTCTGTGAAAGGTTGATGCATTAATAACTTTATTAAGATAAACAATACAGCATTTTAGGTCACTTTCATATTTATATTTCCCATTTAGAGTCTGGATTTATATATCAGAACATTTTATTCAAACTGTGTAAGCAACTAAGTTATTAAAAAAAACACTTACAGACCTGACAGCTCTTTTTATCCTATAAACACATTATCGTTTGCGCACTTTGTAATATTACTGGCTTGTTTAATGTAAACGTCTGATCATGACCTGGACACGATGTACAAGTTCTCAAACATGTGCCTTTTAAAAATAAGAACACTTGAAACAATTTTACAGTGAATGACATAATTAGATAAATTATCTCCGAACTAGAAATTTTGTTCTTCAATGATTGAGATACATTAAGTGTTTTTCTATGTAAATGAATCATTACAGCTCGAAACTGAAACCAGGTTTTGGACGAACTCGTCAAGGACATTCAATATTTTCATTTTCAGAAAAAGGCAAATTGGCTACTGATAAGACAGATCAATTGTGTTATATTCCGGTCTTATAAAGCACATCAATGGCAGATGCAATTTCTTTTAACAATTTTAAAATATGATAAAATAAACATTTTAACCGAGAGAACATTGACATGATTGTTGTCACCTGCTCGCGTTTGAAATATCTGCTTTGGATATTATTACTAGATTTAGTCTAAGAAAAAATAGCAGAATGTTTATAAATAAATGAATTGATATCTATAAATCTTGTTTTCGATATCCGTAGCCGTGAAAATGAATATCTATTACATTATTAAATGTAAAAAATCAGAACTGTCAACAAATCGATGATTATTTTAATATTTTCAAAGCAATGATTAATATCTGCATACTACTACCGTTAAATTTTTATATTTAAGTTATTTTTAAAAATTAAAAAGAAATATCATATAAAGATTTATATATCAAAACATTTCATTCAAACTGTGTAAGCAACAAGGAGATTAACAAAACATACAGATCTGAATATCCCTTTATCCTGCAAACAAATTATCACTTGCGCAATGGTAATGCAACTATTGTTTCTTATGTAGACGCCTGCTCTTTATATGGTGTGTCGCGGGCATATATACATTTGTTCGATGTAAAATGAATCATTCTATTTCTGCGAAGTACTTTATCCTTTCGAAACTGAAAGCAGATTGTGCACGAACTCAACTAGGACGTTCAATATTTTCATTTTCAGAAAACAGTTAATTTGTAAGTTATATTTAGGCTTATTAATCGCGTTTTAGTTTGGTCACGTCGGATAAGAATGATTATGGAAATCGGCAAGATGCATCATCACTCATTTAAATTATTTCTACCTGGTGACTCGTTTACATGTTTAATTTGATAAATGTATCTACTGAACTTACATATATAGGCTATTTGAAAACAATTAGAAGTGATTTAAACTTTGTATAATCTTAGATTATAATAAAAGAAATACCTATTCGAGAGAATCATGTCATAATTTGTATTACAAGCTCATAAGCTCATGGTCGGGACTTACATAACTTGCTATTCATTCTAAGGGGAGATAACTTAAATATCAATCTTAAGAACATCCATTTACTATAATAATTGGTTTATGATTGTTTTCCATTTTATCTTTTGTCATGATGACAAATATTTATGGAACTGGATTTATATTTGTCTGTCGTTTATTCAGATTAAGACTTATCTAAAAAATCATTTTTTAATAAATAGTTGAGTAAAAAATAAGCTGCTATTTACTCATTCTTGAAATTTGCTGAAATCACTTCAATCGCTGAAAAGGAAGTCATGTACACTAAAAGGAGAAATATAAGTCACTTCCAAAAATATCCGAAATACGCAACTGTCTGTACTTGGAAAATGGGTTACTAGTACTCGAAAACGAGCTCGAAAATTCTAGCTTGAAATGCTCCTGTAATTCTATTCTAATAGCAAAACAAGAAAAGCATTGATGCAAAGCATCAAAGGGCGTCCAAGCAAGAAATGCAGCAGGTGAAGATAAACTAGTAGATATATGATGACAAGATATTCTTATAAACTTTTCAATGAATAATTGGTTTTTACCACTTATGAATGAACGGACGAAAGACATTGTTCATTATTAACTTTGATTGGCATGCTAGAGATTAGAATATTACTTGTAATTTCTTTATGAGCAACGGATTTACATGTATACAATCATTTATAATCCATATGTGTAACGCATGATCAACACCACACTTGTGTAATTGTTATTATGTTATCGCTATTAGCGAAGACCCCTCTAAAGGTATCTGTTCACACTTACTAACAATATGACACTGGTTATCATGGTTATATTACCATGTTGATCATGTTGAGCATAATTGTTTATTATACAATAATTGTAAAATCTATTTTAATAAAAAAAATTACAGACTTTATAAATATAGTTTTCTTTTCTTTTTTGTGTTTTATGTGCTTTTTTAATACTGAGTTTTTACGTTTACTATTATTTTAAGAATTCAATTGTCATATTGACCGACGATTATAAGTCAAAACTTAACTGGAAAAAGCAGAGACTTAGATATCTATGTCTCTGGAAAAAGTCAGTAAATTATGGTTAATCTTTCAATATATAATATTGTTTATTCTTAAAACATATACATGTACATTTGTATTTTTCTTTATCATTTTTTAAATTATCAATCACTTATCTAATTTGTAACTTTGAATAATTCCTCGGCATCTTTACTAAACACGAATAACAAATTAAATAAAATGTTTCAAAGTTGATAGTGTCATATTAATACCATAAAAATGTACCTTTTTATTGTACATATTAATTGTTTTCATCTCATATAGATAAAATAAAACATGCAATTGTTGTTGTTTTTTTTTTTTTCGAATTGTATGTTTATGTATAATAATAATCAATAAATTTGAGAGTTGATCTGTGTTTAATAATTATTGTAACCAAACTAAGTGACAAACATTCATTTTGAAAAAAGCTTATTTATCTGTAAAATATTTGTTCTGTTCTGTAACGATATCAAACATCTACTGCAAAACCGGGAGAGACCGGACAATAAACGTGTGGTACTATTCGCCGGTCACTAGTAAATCCCGGTCAAAATAGAACAGCCGAGACCGGGAATTACCGATAGGAGTACATCCCTCTATAAATAGATTTTCGGAATATTTAGGTCATCAGCTTAAGGATACATGTATAACAATAACATACCATAATAACCCACTGTGTACTACAAAATGATAAATAAAAATACCCCGAAGAGCGCGATTTATTGACGGAAAAGGTTATTTCATTTGAAAATGTTTGCATTGCGAAATTCTCCAGTTCGCTATTTAATTGTATATATCGCGACATTATAATCAAGCACCCTCTTACCGATCGGAATGATCGGCTTTTATAATGTCCGACTAAAAGGCTCGAGAAGTTGCTGTCGCCCTTTCACAAAATCTGATTTCATTACATAAAAGGCGCCGCGCTTCGGCGCGGACGCCAAAAATGCAGTATAGTAATCCTTACCCTGTCTATTTATCTAAATCCAGTAGTAGCATACCCTTTAGGCGTATTCGATCGGTGCATTCGGGTCCTTATCCAAAATTTGTCAGAAATAACCAAAATGTTGACCTTTTCGGTTATAAAAGACCGTGTCAAATAAGGTGAAAGTTCAGTGTAAAGAAAAGATAGCAGAATGTTGATAAAATAATTAATACATAAATTTAAAGTTTGTTTTCGATAGCCGTAGCAATTACCTCGTTTTATTTTTAAAAAAAAAGCCTAATACATAAATGATTTTAAATGAAAATGAAAAGTAAAATGTTGTGGAATTTGCTCTATTATGTTCAACTTTTACTTCATATTCATTATACGCGTCGAAATGGAATATATTGTAATAATTTATATATCTGCTCAAACATATTATTTTAAGGATAAACGGCAGATTAAGTTTGTATATAATAGGTATGATCAACAAGGCTTTATATTTCAAATATGTCGACCTTGTGTCGACCGAGGTCGACATATTGTTTATTCCTTGCTGGTTGGTTTCGGTTAAGCATTGTTTAAAATTTAATCGAAATGAACAAGTGGGCAGACGATACAGAATTTTTCATTTTCTCCTGGTTGGTTTCGGTTTCGCAAATATTCGATCGGCCTTGAAACGGTTAACAGACAAGTGACACAGATTTTTCATTTATTATCATTAAGTGTTCCCGTTTAGCAATGGTATTCGTGTAACTATTATGCAGTTCAAACTGGAGACAAAAATTGTTTTAATTTACGACCTCACTGAGTTGAATAGTAGCATTAAAAATCGGATCGGTAAAGTATGATTTTTTGGACACTTTTGCCCGTCTGTCTCCTCCTAGTATATCAGTAACTGATGCCAAAATACCGTTTTGAATAAGTCATTGCCGCTTTGAATTAGGCATGGTTTATCCGCTCGAAAATAGCCTCCACATTTAACGTCCGTGACTTTGCAAACCGTACATATCAATTCGTCCTTCTCTATTGCTTTTTATAATTTTGATTATCTCATTTGAAGAGACTAAAGATGCACTCAAACCATTGTTATTTCATTTGTTAGTGATTGTCATATTACTTCATTTTCTTTTATTGTTTTTGAAACTAGTTTAGTTAATCATGCATGCAGTAAGAGCACGTTAATGTATAAAAAAATGTATTAATCAGATGTTATTTATACTCGCCACGATGGCGTTCTTTTAAAGAATTTTTAACGAGGAAATGGCATAATTACCTTTAACCATGCTGTATGGTTTAAAAAAACTGCGAGGCGAAAACTCGGATTGGGCATATACCTTCCTATGGGAGTTGTTACCCTTGTCTATATATTGGTATATTGTTTAATGGGAATGGACTTAGAATTCATTTCTGACTAAGGCCGTGTCTACACCTATTCAAGTTTCTTACATGTCATTTTAGATAAGCTAAATAAAAGGCCCTTACAACAAATAATCAGGCACAACTTTTACTGAAATGTCTCATTAAGATTGTCCAGGATTTATACCTTTGTCTTTGCAATACTATCATCTTTCTGTAAAATATGTGAATAAAAAAGCGGAAAAATGATGCAATTAGCTAAAACAATGGAGTAAATGAAATGCGTACATTCTTTAAAAAATGGAAAATGTGAGAAAAAATAAATTTTGATGCAAATTCTTTATATGATGAAAATTATTCACTAAATGAACAAGATCATTTAAAATCCATTTTGACTCTCTTTGAAAAACAGATCTTTTTTATTTCTTTTTTAAGTAATCAATTAATTAATTAATTTTTGCTCTTCTGAATCTGTGTATCAGCGTATTGATTTGTTCCTTTGACCAATACATTGAAAACATAATAATTTTACTGAAATTCACACGTCATGTACACTGAATAAGTAAAAAAATAATAAAATTAACAGCACTATCACACATTTGGGCACATGTTTTGTGTCAAACCGGTGTTATCAGTGTCTTGACAGCCAAAAACTTGTAGAAAAATAGAACCTGTTCTAATTTTCTTGCAAGAAATTATCTTCTTGGATGTCACATAATTTCTCTTTAAAAACCATTCAAGTAGGGTGTCTACATTATCCAATACAAGAGGATATGATACTTGCATTCAAGACTTGGATAGGTGTAGACGCGGCGTAAGGATGAATGTTTTCTTCTATCAAACACATATCTTGTGAACATTCAATGAGCCGTACCCCTGTGGTTAAATATTCCGATATTAAATACATTTTTTAAATGGTTCGTTATATTTTTCATTATTGAACTTTAATGCAAACTTTTTTGACAACCCTCATGCACGTTTAATATTGCAGATGTTACTTCTGCATAAAATGAATCATCAGTTTCTATAATAAGAAACACATAAGTTATGGAAACTGAAACCAGGTTTTCAAAGAATTCAACGATGATCATTTATATTTTACGAAAATCATTTATAGAAAATTGGTGAATCATAGGATATTTAAACCACCGTAACAGCTCGGCCATTTAAAACATTGTGACTTCTGATGTACAAAAAAAATGAGAGAGAGAGAGTTATCATTGCATTATAAGTAAGAGATTAACTTATTGTTTTAAGGTGTATTTCTAAAATATTATTATTGAAATTCAATAATGGCAATCCGTAAGTGGTTATGTCTTTCGTACTTTCTGATTTGAATTATTATTTACATTTGATATCTTTGATCTTACATCACGTTTACACGAGACAGAGAAATGCGATCAAATACTCAAAAACAAATGACGGTGTCAAGTCTATTTAATTTTCAGTCGTACTGTTGTCTTTATTTTAGAGCAATAATCATATTTACGGAACAAGAAGACATTTCATAAATGTACAGATATTTTTCGACACCCATATTTATATTATAGTTGTTGTTTTTTTAACCAGCACTATTACATGGGCGACAAAACTGATATAGTGTAAATGAAAGAAAGCGAAGTGTTGTAGAATTAGACAGCATGTTTATGCCCAAACTTTCAGACAAGAAAAGAAGTATAATTACAATGCAGTAGTTTTTTTAACATAAACGTACTTAATGTTTGGAATTTTTTTTCAACTAGACTGCAGTATTTCAAATGAATCGTAACACATTTTCTATTATAATTCGCAGACAATTCAAAAGTCTATAGTAGTCAATCAATTGTTTATAAAAACGATTTCAAATACTAAATTGATAAGTATTCAATAGTAAGCATTCGACGTTATTAATCAATTTAATTATGTTAATGATTATTGTGGCAAACATTAACCTATACAAAGAATATGTTCAGACATGCTTAAAAATTAGAAAAAAACTCGATTATATAGGGACAAATAGAAGATTAAGTTGTCATCCAGAAATGATTCAGTTATTTCATTTAGATATTCGATCTTGATGATCCAGTTTGAAGACAGGTGACACTGGTTATTGTTAGTTTCGGTTTCGCAAATTCCTCCAGTAAAGGTTATAAATTGTTCACTCAGCTATCACGCAGCCTTAGCGTGATCAAAATACTTTTAGAGACGAAACAAAAAATAGGCAGATTTCGACGAAACAAATTGACAAAAACGATGATTTTATACTTATATTGTTATGACCAAGCGTGCGTTGATTCACTAAACCTTTTGGTAAATAATTCATATAAGTCATATGTCACATAAATATTAAACATTTCGATCTTATAAGAATGTATTTTTACGTTATATGCAACTATATTTTTTACTATATAAACCATTTGTCTAAATACATAGATAATAAAAAGGCAGGTAACTCCTTGTTTTTTTTTGTTCCCCCCATCTTGGATGGAAGCACCGTAACACGCATCATTCCATTAACCAGTCAGTGGTAAACGCATACAATTATAATGTGATCAAAGGAAAAAGAACAGTCGAGCTATTATGATTTCAGTGTCGTCGTCGTCTTGCTTAAAGTATCCGATTATTTAAACATTTTAAAAGGTAAAGACATAATTTTAAACTGGGAATGAACTTGCTTATCATGACATGGTGCAGTTGTACGACAACTGACATAAATTTGAACATTTATTTGTTTATTCTTCAATTCAATAGCACGATTTAGAAAATTGGATGGGTAATGGTGTAACCGCGATTGTACACTGGTGAAATCGCGACGGCTGATTTCAAGATGGTATAATCATGATGGTGAAATCGCAATAGCACGATGGTGAAAGCGCGATGGTAGGATGACACATCGAACCATCGGGCAGCGTGGTCTAGAGAAAAAAAGGTTACGATTGTCGAAACAGAAGACAGTAGCGGTACTTAATGGAAATAATATTATTTTTACGACATTGCATGAATTTTAGCACGTATACTGCTTAAAATATTTAGAAATATAAACTAGTGGACATTTATAACAACTCTCATAACTTAGACAATGTATGGGTCGAACTCTTTAAAAATGAAAGAGGGACAACATATTACATGCTTAATACATTTTGAGATAACCGTCTATTTTTCTAGGTTACAGGAAAAATGCAGTCATCCAACAATTGTGATCCTTGTCAGATATCAAACAGGACAGCACATGCTGAATACATTTGCTTTGAATGTGAGGAGAGACTCTGTTTGAAATGTGTGGAGAGGCATGTACGAAGAAAGGCTACAGCACGTCATAAACCGACCTTAATATCACGTCCTGATTTCATAGACACGAGAAAGGTTTTGTAATAATTAGTTTATTTGTTATGAACACAGCTCTATTCCTTCTATATTTGTGTTAATTTAAGGAGAAACATTTATGATGGTCCTATGTATGATTTACAAAGATACAATCAATTTAAGGAACTACAATGCGGTCCAAAAAAAAAATAAAAAAAACCCATAAAATTTGATTTTCTTACATAAATCATCTGTGGCACGTACAACAGCAAGACAAGCAACAGAAAGAATTAGAAAATATACTCAGTAACACATTGAAAATCGTATTTTATGTTTTCTAAGTACGAATAAAATGAAAAGCGTTGCAACGCCTATTTTCACAAGTTATCAATCTGGAAAGAAACGAGTTATTATCTGAAAGTTTGGACACCTCCAAGTATCAAGTATCAATTAAATATTTACATTATTAGTAAATGTAATAATTTGAGATCTTATTCCTTGCTTATCAATATGTCTGTTAAAATGCGTGAAATAAACATTTGAACCATCAGTTTATTATACGATTTTATTAGAATTAGATATAATATTGATAAGACATAGACTTTAATCGAACAGAGAAATTATATACCTTGTAGGCTGCATTTCATATTTGTTCAAAAAAGTTATTTTGAAGTATTTGTTATCTAAAAACGTTGTACTTTGTGCAAACTTTCATACAAATCTAGATAAAGTATAAAAATGTTTAAAATGCTGAAAAGTAACGAACTACGAAAGAAAGATGACAGTAAAGTATACCAGTATACATAACTTGATGATCCAATTCCTGTTTTTAGAAATCCTACTGTTTAAAGTCAAAACGTTTAACATTAGAGTATTTTAAGCATTTGCTAGTTTTCTATCGCATTTAGTGTTTTAAGTGTTCTGTATTGTATAATTCCAAACAGGTAGGGAGGCCCAGATTATCAAACGTCTTCTCAGATGAGGTAACACTTACATGGGAACCTCCAATATTAGAATTAGGAAAAAATGGTTATTATCAAATCAGCTTTAAGGAGATTGATCATGATAGGAGATGGCGATATTTTCCTGGTGAATTCAAGAAATCAAGTGTTGTATTAAACGGGTTAAAATCGAACACGTCTTACGTGTTCCGTGTCAGAGCTGTCTATGAAGAAGGAGAGGGAACATACAGTTCAGAAAGTGCTACAGTGACTACCTGTCAGTCTCGGGCATTTCGTATAGCGAATATTATAGGCAATTCTGAAAATGTTGATCAATCACCACATATACTGCCGGTACCAATCACGCAAATAACAAGACAAGATATAAAGAATATACGAGAATTTCATATTGGTTTGTAAACATGAAATGTATTTTATAACTGTAATGATAAATCGAGCATAAAATATAATGCATGACTTATATATCAAAGGGTAATTAAGCTTAATGTGTCATGTAACATGCTATAAGAATATTGTCTGTACTGTTGTGCACATACATTTTCTCTTTCTGATAATTCACATCTTTAAAATACCTGAAATTATAGAAAGAAAATATCCAAATCATTACAAAACATACATTTGGTTCCTATTCAAAGTTCCACTCATTTTGATTTGTCACATTTACATGTTTATATTTGTCAATTCAGGCGAATGGAATGCAAGACACATTGGTGAAAATAAAACCATAATGCTTCTTGGGGCCACGGGAAGTGGAAAAAGTACCTTAGTTGACGGTTTCATTAATTATGTTTTCGGAGTAAATTGGAATGATCCATTTAGATTTACTGTCAATGATGCATCAAAAGTTAATGGAAATATGAACAAGGTCATGTAAACATGAATCTTTTGTAGTTCGGTGATTTTCTTATAGCATATAATATACATATGATAGTGCACTAAATGATGTATATAGTCACACTTTACCTATATAATATAACGTATAAGCCGTTCATGCATTTTCTTCGTCGGTTAATTGAGCCGAATCTTATTGGTTGGTGTTTTGTGACTGAAATTAGCATTGTAATTAACTATTTTGATTAATTATAATTGTATATCTCTAATCAAGAAGTCCTATTATGTTCAGTTTGGTAACAGCAGTGTCGTCACATTTTATAGTATGGTTTAGTTCCAAACATTCCCTTTTGAAAATTTATAAAAATTTTATTGTAAACAAAATGCCATTTACCAGTATATATTCTTTATGAAACAGTTGAAATATCTTTCATTTCCTACAGGCCATTAGTCATGAAGATTGGATAACCATCTACACGTTACATCCCGAGACAGGAAGTCGCCTTCACTACCCGCTGCAAATTATAGACACGCCAGGTTTTGGTGATACACGTGGTGTTGGGAAAGACCAAGATATGATAGAACAAATTCAAATGTTATTCTCTGAAAACATAACAAATTGTTTAACAAATATAGATGCTATATGTTTTGTTCTTAAAGCACCTGACGCCAGGTTAACTTTACATCAACAGTATATATTTCAGTCGGTTTTGTCAATCTTTGGAAATGACGTTAAGAACAATATATGTTCTTTGATTACTTTCGCAGATGGCAAAGATCCACCGGTTTTTGCTGGAATGAAAGAATCAAGGCTTCCATTTGGCTGTACATTTTCATTCAATAACTGCTCGCTATATGTAAACAATAAAAAGATTGATGCTGCTAGTCTAGCACCGATGTTCTGGGAAATTAGCGTAAGGGGGTTTCGTTCTTTCTTTGACCATCTTGATTCTTCTACTTCTTGCAGTCTCGACAGAACAAGAGAAGTGTTAAAAGTCAGATTGACGATCGATGCCATTGAAAAACAACTGCAACCGAAAATCGATAATGGGCTTTGCAAAACTGGAGAACTGCAACAAGTTAAAAAGGAAATAGCTGAAATCAAAACAGTAGCAGAAAGTAACAAAGATTTTGAAATGTATGAAAGTGAAATGCAACAAAGAAAGAGGGATTTGCCAAGGGGACAGCATGTAACGAATTGCTTAAATTGTAATATATCTTGTCATGTTAATTGTAATTGTTCTCCAGATGATAAATCTAAATGTAGGGTAATGAACTACAATGGTTACTGCACAATTTGTCCAAGCAAATGTTACTGGCAACAACATGCACATACTCCTTATATATTTGAAGTTGTTCCGGTAAAGGTGAAGAAAATCCTTCAAGAAAAGCAACAAAAATATTTCGAACAATCTCACAAATTAATTTTGAAAGAAAGAATTGTTGGAAAACTTACCAAGGACGTAAGACAGATATTTAATGAGGCAAACGCTCTCATAGATAAATTACAGACATGTACGAATATATTGGGTGAAATAGGTTTGCAAGTAAATCATTCAATAGTTATTAAAGATCACATAGAGGTGTTATTACAAAGTGAGAAACTTGAAAGAAGGGAGGGATTTTTGGAAAGAATGTCGATGCTGAAAGAAATACAGAAACGTGCTGAATTGCAAGAAAGTTTTAATCGATTTAGAGAAGACGTAAACAAACTCATTTAATTATTTACTTTAAATCAGTTAAGGCAAATGTAATATTTGTTTAAGTGTTAGTCTGTGGCATAAGATTAATAGGGTTAAATTGTTGCATGTATTTTTTTAAATTGGTTACAGTTATTTGAAGAAAGCTATCAATAGCAGCACTAATTAATGTATCATCATCATAACTGTCAGTGATAAAACTGCAGGACATGAACTTACGGAACAAAATGTTATAATAGCTAGTATGTGCATGATTAAGATACATGTTGATCTAAATACAGGCAATTAATTCAAACTCGGACAGTCTTAAACAAATATTTTACCTTTGTAATATGTACAGACATTGTGTGCTTATGGAGTAAATATAACATTTATATCAAATAGACTTATCAACTTATAGAACACGAAACATGGTTACGCATTCATATATGTTTTTATATTAATAGATTTACAGTTCTTATGTACACATACTATATTTGAGAAAACTAAATTTTATAGTTCGTATTATGTTTATATTATGTTTCTAGCACTGGCTCAAGTTTTTTTAACCGTACAAAATAAAAGATATGAAAGATCAGAAAAAATGTTTTTCATTATGTATAAACATGGGCTGATTTGGTCGGCTTACTGCAAAAAGATAAGAGTGCAGCAGAGATATTTGATGAATTCTGTAATTGAACGGAATATGATATATGTATAATGGTCGACACCGGCTTCAGATTAGGACTCGGCCCGGTGAATTTTCGTATTCTTTGTTCTATAGTAAATCAGTCACATTTGAGGCTTAATTCTGGATTCCACTGTTCTTGAACATTAGGCCCAAATATAATAGGTTAGCCATCTACTTTTTTCAGAAATCTTCATTCTGTTGTAACACTCTTTAAATTCACCACTTTAAAAACTCCTAACTGCTGGTGAGTAGTACATCTTTAATCCTTCCGCCAACAAATGAGTTCCTGGAGAATACACAAAAAACAACTTTTAAAGTCATCATATAACATCACTTTTGAAGACGTCATTTCAAACAAAGTCATGCGTTAAAACAAAGTCATACGGACGAAGCGGTCGCCTTGACGCGAGAATAATAGAATCGATAATGGAGTCAGATAGAGGATGGGGAAATCCAAACCCGAGGGTGATCGGTTCAATCGGGAACGAGCCTTGGTGAGTTTCCGATGGAACCGATTGCGCGAGGGTAGGGATTTCTCTATCCTCTATCTAACCCAATGATTGATTATTTTATGCGCATTACATCCTAGTTTGAAAGGCGGAGCTGGACTTAGGCGTCTGACTTTCTATGGTTGACAAATAGCATTTTACTGTCCGCAAAAAATCTTCTGATCCACTTTATGTGTCGAATTATTAAATGAAAATCAATTCAAGTGAAATTCGCGAATCTTTATCGCGTATGTGTATGAATACGCATAGATAAATAAGCCCATGTGAGATAAGATTTACCAACACCGCTATTTCTAGTAACATTGCGGATTTTTCTATCTGATTAATGCGAATAAATGTATGCATATATCAAGATAGAGAGTATGCGCGGAAAAAAGCGACTGAAATATTTAATTCGCTCTGGGATGTTGTTCCGACCTTCAGTAATGTACGGAAAGGGTCGTAAAAGAAGCACCCCACTCCTGTAGTCCGGTGGCAGTCACACACGCTTATAACAACGAAATAATTGTTGCTCAAAGTCTAAACCGATGATGATTTACATACGAGGAAATTGTTTATGAAACTGGGATAAGTAAGTGCTCCGTTCATGTTATTCTGACGCAGAATTTAGACATAAGAAAGATAGGCGCATGGTTGGTGCCGCATGCACTCTCACAAACAAAATGAAAAACGTGTTCAAATTTTCACTGAATTGTTGAAAAGATGTTCAGAGGAGAGTGAAATGGTGCAGAATAGAGTGATTGCTATCGACAAAACATTGATCTGGTCATTTTAGTCAGAATTGGAACGCTAATGCTCTGAATGGCATACCCCAAACTCGCTTTATTAGACCTGTAAAATATCGCCGAAATATGCACTGTCCAAATATGGTAATGATCTATGATTATGATATTAAAGGCTTTTGGACAACACACGTTTGGAGTTCCACATGGAATACGGTTAATTAAGAATACTTTGAGTGGTACTTGACTAAAAAACCCTTAACCGGCGAACCGCCGCCGTAACTTCTACAGTAGGCGCTATTTATTTTGCATGATACCGCCACGTCTCACAAGTCCGGCGATGTTACGAACATGTTCGAGCGGTACCACTGGAAAGTTCTTAAAAACCCGCCATATTCTCCAAACTTGAGTCTGCCTGACTACGACCTGTTTCCAATACTTAAATTACCATTTTATCTGATATCTGACGAGTTGAATGACCAATAATTGTGTCGCCGTGCACGCGGTCGTTAGAGACATCAACAAAAATTGCCAAGCAACGGGAGTTCAGGATCTGCCAAATAGATGGGATTCGACCTTAACCTCCGCGGTAGATTATATTTGGGAACTATGAAGAGATTGTATGAATAACACTAATAGTATTTTTTTGTAATTAAGCTACTCTTATTCATTTCTGGATCACCGCCGTAACTATTATTATTATATACTGGAGAATATAATGTCTATAAAGCTAAAAAAACCATTCTATTAATCATCCCATAGGGTAAGACAAGCTTTTTGTCAATATTTCTGATACGTAATTATTACTTAAACTATGCATTAAGTACAGTAGAATTTTTTACGGCCGCCACACGGCACATACAACTGGTCTTGAGCATAAAATATGAAAAACATGATCAATAAGGAATAGCGGCGTTCAATCTCATCAGCTTGTTTTCGCTTCGCGTCCCCGCCGTTTTATTTCCGGTCACACAGCCTTTCGCGTCTGTATCGCGGGTAAAATTTCGCGATTTTTTTTGCCCGCGGTTGCCCATGGTGGAAAATGTGCAAAATTGGCTTACCCGCGGTTTACCCGTGGTATTCCCGCGGAACAGACGCCGGCGACTGTTCCGCGTCCTTATCGCGGGTGAAGCGCGGCGGTACCGCGGCCTACCACGGGTATCATAAAGCAGCCGAACCGGGCTGAAGAAATCAAAACCGCTCAAGACACAGTCCCGTGAAGATCAAGCTATGGCACCGAAGAAGAAGCCCACGTCGAGTTCCCCGGCCAAGAAGAAGAAGCAGCGTGCGAGCAAGAAGCCGAGGGCGAAGGCAGCACATGAAGGCAGTCCAGTGCCGGTGGAGGCCGCCAAGAAGCCCAAGGCAGGAGTCACAGTGGATGTGCTTGCCGTCTATTGCACCAATGACATGCGGAAAGTTCCAACTGTTCATCCAATTGTCACAAATCTGACGCCACTCTGCAGCAGTCTATGGTGGCGCGAGCAGCTCATCACGTAACTCCTCGACGATTGCCGCACACACTTCGCGCAACACCAGACCGATGGTGTTGTGAGGGACCCTCCAGCCATACTGCATCTCACGGTACTTGGCGCCAGAAGCAAGGTGCCTCAGGGTGAGGGTAACCTTCAGGCCTTGATCAAGGGGTGCTCGCCATTTAGTGGTCTCCTTGGTAAGGGCTGGTGTCAGTCTCTGCACAATTTCATCGAACATGGCAGGTGGCATTCTCATGAAGTTCTGGAAGGCCCTTGGATCTTCATTACGGAGCTCCACGATGAGACGATCGTACAGTCCCAGCTCAGGTCTCCTGCCAATCTAGTCGCGCACCCAGATGTTCCGGACCACCCTCCTCCTCCTCCTTCGTCTTCTTCTGTCAATGAGGAGCTGATGGAGCTGTACCACTTGGTTCTGATGCTGCTGGAGCAGCAAGACGAGGTCATTACAGTGACGGGGATCCATATTCAGCCCTTGACGTCTGGAGCACAACTGACGAATGCTCGGCAAATCGCGCTTTTTATATACCTAACATCTGACGTTGAACGGACGCGATTAGGCCGTGGACAATCGTATTTGGGACGTGTACAAGACGCAATTGAACGTGATTAGGCCGATATTGGGCCGCGCTGTTTACGCGGAGAAAGGCGTTTGTCCGTGCTTACACGCGGTACACACGCTAATGCACGTGATAACAACGCGGTAGAGACGCGGAACAAACGTGCTATGACCGTGCTCCATCCTCGATTACCTGCTAAAATTTTGCGTCCTACCGCGTGTAACCACGTCTTAACCGCGGCCGAAGCACGTCCTAGCACGTTCGTTCCGCGTCTGTACCGCGTCTTTACCGCGTGTGTACCACGTGTACCGCCCGCGATTACCCGCGGTCTAAATTTTTGGGCAGCCCAAAACTTTTTCGCGCGGTCAACCGCGTGTGAATTTCTTGCCGCGTGTAACGACGGGTAAAGTACGGCTGTATCGCGTCTTTATCGCGACCTCAAAGCGTCCAACAGCGTCTCCTTCACGGGCAGAAAATTTTGGCCGTTATTCGACCGCGATACGCCCGTGGAGGGCTGTGTGACCGGGCCTTTAAATCTCGCTCCACGGGGCAAAGTTTTATTTATTAAACTTCGCCCCGCGCCCCTGCTAATTAGTGACTTTTCGCTCCGCGCCCCCGCCATTCTAACTTGTTAATTCTCGACTTTTCGCTTGACGGGGTCGCGGGGCGAAAACACGAATGACACAAATGAGCCACCATATGTGCTCTTCAATACCGTATCAAATTAACTGCGAATAAGAGTGAAAATGAAGCATTTTTGATAAAAACATGCAAATAATTAATCTATCAAGGCTTTATCTAGGATGTGTCATATCATCACTTGCTTACAGCAAAGGACGGTACAATTGAAGACATATTCATCAGATTAGGCTCGTTTAAACTTGATTTACTGACAACAACATTAACATACAGAATAATGAATCAATGACAACCTTATTAAAGATGTTGTTAAATAATGTCATGTAATTTATTGATTTATTGGCATTGTACATGTCCTATATATATTTTTATATGTAGCTTGTAGCACTTTAATTCCAAAACAACCTTACTGTCCACATAAATTGAGGTAATAGGTTAAGGAGTCAGGTTAGTGGACCTTGTAAACCATTCCAACATCTATTGTGAGAAATGAAAAGCCAAACGTCAAATCAGACTGTGATTTGCTTTGTATATGCAATTCGATTTGAATTATATATATATATATATATATATATATATATATATATATATATATATATATATATATATATATATATATATATATATATATATATATATATATATATATATATATATATATATATTAAACAGTTTAACACCTACTATCTCTGTCTATTAAACAACTTAAAAAAGCTTAGAGGCCAAATCCAAAATGAAATTAGAAAAGTCTAACAAACCAGAAAAAGTCGATCATAAAAAAAACTTCACGTTAAACGATACATACCAGGTGTAAATCCTGGGTTGTTTTGCGAACAAAATCAATCTTATATATTGTAGTCAGCAGGCTCTCGCCAACTGTCAAAAAATAAAAAATATACAGGTCTTGTCTGGGGTCCCTCAGGGTCTGCTCCTTGCTCTCTTATACAAATGTTAATGGTAAAGTTGATATAGAAATATCTTATAATCAAATTCATCCACGATGCTTGAAACAAAACTAGGAATCCAATTTGTCCCAGGAATTTAATGCGGATAAATGTAAAACCCTTAGAAAACTGCAAGAAATATATTGTAACATGTCTTTATAATAGTCATGGTAGAAAACTAAATTCCTCCGAGACATTTTGCATTTAGGTGCACCAATAAGTTCTACCCTGAACAATTCACATAAATATGACAGTCAAAGCCATCAACTTAATTAGATTTATATAAAAGGAATTTCATAACCGCAAACAAATTTGTAACAAAAACTGCATTTATTAGCAAACAAATATCTCATTTTTAAAGTATATTCAGTCCAAAGTTCATTTGCTAGATATGTATTAAATGACTACAATAATTTCAACAGCAGAGACAAAGAAACAACTTCAGCTCTGCAACTATCCTATACATAATCCAATCTTTTAGGTTTCCTTTAATTTGCTCTTATCAATAAAATATCATTATTATTCATTATATGATGCTATCTGTGAAATAATTAAATAAATGATCTGGTATTTGTTCACCCAGTTATGGGAAAATTATTTTATATGTATATAATTATGTTGTTTTCGGCAAAATAAATTTGTCCGTTTTCAATCAATCATGATTTTGCTTATGAATTTCCCCATACACAGTCCACAGGGTCATTGCTTCACTATAAACAGATGCACATAAATAATCTAAAGTTGCTACCTCTCTACATTCCTTCAAAATAATATCTCTTCTGATCAATGACGGATTTCCAACTCTTTGGCAGGTCATCTATGCCGTTGGCGTTGCTGGACAACCATTCTCAAGCACCTTAATTCACTTTAGCGGCCACGGCAAATTCGATTTCCTCTAAAACGTTACAACGAATACCTTTCATGTTCTCCTTCAGTTTGGGAACAAGGTGACAGTCACAGGGACTCATGTCCGGAAAATGAGGGCGATTGTGCAGTGTTTCCAATTCATAACGCTCTGCCATTGTGTGCGCCGTGCGATGTTGCGTTGTCATGTAGAAGTATTGGACAGTCTGCTAATCAGGTTTCTTTCTGTGGATTGCCTGCCAACGTGCTTTCTTAATATACTTCTCTTAGTGTTTCTCATAAATGGTTTTTCCACTCTCAACCTTGTGACTTGTTTGAATTCCAAGTCTACCGTAGGCAAAAGTCATCAACATTTTGAGGTTTGATTGAGTTCTCCTATCTTTTGAGGAGCTTGGTGTGTGCCAATCGGCTGATTGTCTTTCCATTGCCAGTTCATAAGACCCCATCAACGTTTCATCGACAGCAACGATTCTTGATATGTCTTACCCTTCCGAAGCATATTGGTGGTAACTTCCAAACAACGTTCCGCTTTACCCGGCGTCAAACAATATGGCACCCACCTAACGGATACGATTGCGCAAAAAAAGTATGGACTGAACCTACACTAATTTCATACACAGCTATTATTTCGCACGTAATTCTACGATCACATCGCAACAAACTTTTTAACTGGTCTGTATTCGTCACAATTCTACGTGCTCGATGGGTATCTTAAACGCACTCCCAGCCATTCTTGAATTCCTTCACCTATATTGCCACTTAACTGTATGCCACCAGATACTTGAAAAAAAAATACAATAAATATCAAACAGGACAGCACATGCCGAAATGATTTGCTTGGAATGCGAAGAGAAATTGTGTTTATTTGTATTAGATGTTTGGAACGGCTTACCCGAAGAAAGGCTACAACAAATCACAAATCTGTCGGTGTGACACACCCAATATGCAAAGACATAAGACATTAGTTTTTATTTATGACTAAATGTATGAATTAATATGGAGTACATATTGTTTGGTTGATTATATTTTAACCATCGCTTTAAATTACTCATTATTTGTACAGGCGCGGGCCCAGGAGGGTTCGCAATTTTTTTACAGATTTAAATTATGGAAATACATTTATCGTAGCTCATATGTTTTAGATGATTTATAATCATAGCTTATATGATATTTTATAGCTCTAGAATAGTTAGTCATAAAAAGATACGAATAAACAATCAATGTCGTTTCAATCTGTTTCTCATTTATGAGTAAAACCTGGCCTGAAATGTTGGCTATATTTTGTGCAGCAGCTAAGATTTACAAAGTTTGATAGCAATATTATTTCCCACGCACCCAAACACCGGCTTCGTATTTATTTAATCAACATTTTGATGAATGATTTAGTTCAAGATTTCGCAATATCTGTTAATCTCTTATTGAATCACGACACTGGCAACATCATACTGACATGACATTAAAGAAAACATGACAATTTCCTTCAAGAAAATTATCTGGACTGCAATGTTCATTGAATGCTTCCCTTGCTTAATGATCATGTTATTCTTAAATTTATATGCGGAATTACAAAATTTAAGTGTACACGGAACGTAGCCACTGACATATCATATCGTTTATAACATATAAAAAGGTTGAGAATTAGTGGATACACACGTGCTCAGTAAAATTGAGCAATTACTAAACCAAAAGAATGTTTTACTTTCATGATTCATATTTGAAGTCAAGACAAGAGTTATTATTAATTCATCTTGACTACAATTTATCTAATAAACAAAAATCCATGTTTTCGTTGCAACCTGTTAAACATTCACCCATTTTCCTCAAATAATGCAATCTCAGCAATTTAAGCATTTTGGCCTGTATTATCGATCAGAAGCATGATCAGGTCGAGGTCCCTCTAAATGTTTAAATTACATAGAAATTTGACAATCATTACTCAATTTTATATAAATACAACGTTTCAACGTTATACAAAGATAAACCTTGGATTGAATTTCTTCAGTGCTGCTATTGACAAATGTATACGTTTTTATGAAAAAAGAAAATATTTTTTTATTGCGACGTTTAAAACAATGTTTGTCTTGAAAAAAATAAAAAAGGATCATTCACATCTTAAGGACTGACTTTTTCTAGTTTTAGAAAATAATGTAATAGTATCCATGACCGTTAAGTTACCAGACAAAAGCTATCTATTGAACATGACACGCTTTTTTATTACTAAACTCAAACAACTGATTTCCATAAAGGTAATTTCAATGTAATGGGTTGTCTTTGAAGTTGTTTGTGCGTATTGTAATGTTTTGAAAAAATGAGTTTTTTATGTATCTATCTTGTCAAGATTAATACTTTTGTATTAGTTATCAGTCTAAACAAAGAAATTGTGAATATCATTATAAAAACGATCATATTTAAAATTTCAAACCACCCCGCTTGGATTTTAAGTTTACAATCCTTGTCGTATACGATGGCTGTCCCACAAAGTAGTGGACAATGGCTGTAAAACAAAAATATAACACCCGAGCCTAAAATTGATTTTCACAAGTGTATCTCCATCAATTTAAAGTAAAATAAGAAACATTGGCTCATTAATAACTAAACAAAGAATCGAACTTTATATTGAAGCAGAATTCAGCATTTTACCAGAAAATGCTTGTGTGTTTGAAATAGTGGATGATTTACAAAACAGAACAAAATGGAATTTCTTTACAATTATCTTTAACTTCAATCAAAAATTCATTAATCATCAAAATACCCCACAAGCATACGATTCATAAAATCTGTATAAATACGAGTATTGATAGGAATTTCATAACCATCAAAGTTTAATTTACTTGATCTGAGGCCTTAATTAACTTTCTGACTGATTTCTTTGTTTTTGCAATATCAACGTAGAATTTTAGAAAAAGATAGATAACTGATTGAAACCAAAATATATGTCATACTGGGAAAAAAAGACAAATTAAACGAACAAATAAATCAGGAAAATTAATAGATTCAATTTTATATACAAAGCCTGCTAAAATTTACTAATCTTAGACAAAAAGTAATTCTGCCAAATAATCGATAATAAAAAGATTTTAGGAAACGAAAATGCCTCACATAGTGCGCGGTAACAGGTGCATGTTTCTTTCTCCTAAAATAAAAGCTAATATTTTCAGCTACTTATACATGTATTTTTTTTACTTGATTAACAGCTAAATATTTAGTATCCTTGTACCTAGGTAATCAGGATTAGGTACGTTTCATCACAGACTTTATTCGCATTCGAGACTTTGCGAGACCGTAACCTGCGCCAAAAAGGCCGGCAATTTTTGTTGTTGTAAAATCGGCATTTTTTTTATACAAACATGTCTGATTCAGAGTCAGAAAGTACAAGTGACGAGCAAATGGAAGAGTCCGTAAGATGAAATAAACTTGAACATTCCTTTTGTCGTTTTATTAAAGCTTCATGCTCATTTTTGAAATTGGTCTAACAATTTGTTAGCGAACAAAGCCACAAAGGCACAAGGATATATCCCCGTACTGCCACTTTCCGATCAGCTAACAGATTTTTCTATAATAACTGACAGTGAAATTATAAAAATAAAATTTCTCTTACAATTTTGCAAATATTATCATTTCAGCTGATAAATGCAACAACTTTTTAAAATTTTACCTGAATTATTATTATGAATAGAGGACAAATCATTACTAATTTTAATGATTTGTCCTCTATTCATAATAATAATTCAGGTAAAATTTTAACCTATTTATAATGACATTTTTCAATCTTGATTTCTTTTTGCAGTAGTAAAGCTGTCACATTTGGGGTATGGATGTACATCTCAATGTGCATAACAGAAAAAGCATGTTCTTGTGAAATTTTTAGGATCTTGGGGTCTATATGACCCCATTCTAGTGACAGCTTTCTGAAAAGTTATCAGAGAGAATGTTATCCTTGGTTAAGTGACTGTTAGTTTACTGACGTATAACCTTCCAATTAAGAATTGTAAGGTAAAATATGTACATATTAAAATTATAGCTTTTGAAGTGCAGTATACATTATGACTTAATGATATTGAAACAGTTGTCTAACTTAATATCCATTTTTGCAGACTGACAAAAATCAATTATTTTTAGAAAATTATTGCGATTTGTAACTGGGTAAATAAAGGATTAGTGGAAAACACAAATTTTACATATTTTGAACTAAAATACTGTTATTTTCTTTATTAACGCCATAATTGACATTGCTGCTGATAAATGTAGTCAAGGTAAATACAAGATGTGCTTACAGTTTGGTTACATGACAAATAAGGTCGAAAATAAAGAATTTCCGGGGATGATTGAAAAGTGGTTGTGATTGAAAACTGGCAGTATGTGGAAAAATATTTAGATTTTACGAATGCTTAGAATTATGATACTGTCATGAATAGCTCAGTAGATTTTTTCATCTTTAAATTGTCATATTTTTTCACAACTTTATTACTCTCTCATGACTTTGAATGATTGATATGCATTTTACTTTTTCTAGGACTAGTCTGCACGAATCATGTGTTCAACTTCAAGACATGTTCATGTTTTTTTTTCTAAAACGTAATCCGAGTAGTTCCGGACTGGTTCTAGACAGGAAGTGTTACATCACAGTTTCAGCTACACCACCACCTTCGTAGGGACATAAAGAAATTGTCTATGTTCCAGTCCACACAAATTTGGATTTGACTGTTCTGGACCATAATTCGCGCAGACCCATTGTCAGTGTTCCCGTTACACCACCTCCTTTGTCAGGACAGAAAAAAGTAGTCCAGAACAATGTTCCAGTCCACTCGAATCCTGTTCTGACAATACACCAATAAACAGTTTCAGAACTAGCAGACAACAGGCTATTCTTATCAGTAGTTTTGAGAATAACGATAACCCGTTGCGTATCTCACTGTATAAATCATGTAAAATGGTCTGATATATGTACCATAGGTTAAACAGTTAATTTAAATACTTTGGTGTCAAAAGATGTGTTGAAGTATATCCTGTGACAAAGCTAAGATCCAAAGCTTTCCATTGGTGTAATAGATTTTAAAATCGGACATTAAATCACAACAAACTAGTGGTTTACAAATGGTTTAATTTGTATATTTTTAGCATTTATAAGAGATATCGATTTTACTCGAAGATAAGGGAAACAACTGGTATTTTTTCACTTGATATACCTCAGTTGTTTACGTAGCTCTGATTGAAACTGTTTATGGGTGTATTCTTAAGTAAAAAATATTGGCTATTATTTTATTTGAGCCAGTGTGGGCCCTGATATACAAACACGTTTGTAGTAATCATTTTGTTTCTTTTTGTTGCGGTATTGTGTTTCAATGAACTGGGATATTTTATACAGGATAAGACACCTTCTTATCCTGTATAAAATATCCCAGTTCATTGAAACACAAAGGAAAACTGATTTAATTCACTTTAATTTAAAAAAAAAGAGAGAGAGAGAAAAAAAGGGAAAATGTGAGGAACCGGGTACACTGAGATAATTGTTAATTACTGAATCTAAAACTCAATTCAGAATATTTTGTCTTCAATGGAAATACGAACATAACAATTATCTGTAACATTAGATTGGTTTGTCATATTTCAGGTACCAGGTCCGTCTGTGCTATTAAAGGCTCCACCAAAAGGTAAAAATGCTGAAGGAGAAGAGGAAGAAGAAGAGGACTATGATGCTAAAATTGTAAGTGCGCCACATTTGACTATAGCTCTTGATTAATTTTTTTAACAACAAATGCAGAGACTAACAGAAATGTCAGTTTTGTAGTTAGAAGATTGCGAAGATATCAGTAAGAGTTACTTCTACCTATCATATTTTATTTTCCCTAAAACCTAGGGACTAGTTTTGAAATCTTTATAGGCAGTTTTAAACACCTACTAGGGTTACGACCATGTTTCTTCATATGACACCAGAACTGGTTGGTTCCAGGAAGTGGACTCGAAAGTGATTAATATAACTTAAAAGAACTTGTTTCGCAATCAAGCTTAAATAAATTAAAATACGTTTAAACAACTATATTTACCTTGTCGATATTGATCAGATGTAAAAATGTTCTTAGATATAGGTTGCTTACTTACTCTAGTAATTTGTATCATGCAAAAAAATTGAATAGAAAAAATAATCAACCCTTCATAGATGGGTACATAGTTGAACTGTTAAAACTTGCATGTTGTGATACATTGTTTGTTAGGAACTTAATCAAACCTAAAGTTATTCATTGTTGGTTTGTAATACTAGAAATATAAATCAAAATCAATACTTATCTGTAATATAAGGAAGCGTCTAACAAACAAACAGAAGTAGGGAATAGGGAAGTATTTACAATGGAAGTCGTGAGCTGAGGTAAATGTAACAAATTTTGATTAATATTTGTAATTTTCTTTGTAGGAATCTGATAGAGGTAATAGGTTTGAATACCTGCTTAAACAGACTGAGATCTTTGCTCACTTTATGATGACTGGCATGAATAGTAACACAAAATCACCTTCCAGCCCCCTCAAGATGAAAAAGTCCAAAAGTAAACTTGCAGAGAAGGCAAAACTGGTGGAGGCAGGAGAGTAAGTATTATTCTGTTTCTGATTAATAAAGAATCTTGCAAATAAATGCTCGTGTAGAGGTTATGCATGGTTGTAAGTACTTTCCTGCCATTGGTACAATAATTGTAGTACTTCCTGTCAAACAGTTATTTAAGGTTTTTAATTTGCTAAAAATTGAACAGAAAGTAAGACAGATGTGATAACTGCAGATTGAAAAAAGTTAAAAACATGATTGACATCAAACCAATATGCAGGAAAGTCTTTCATACCATTGTTGATCTGTATGTATGAAATAGACTGTCATGTTGCCCTCCAGTTACATAATTAACAAGTTAAATGTATGCAGGCAGTTATGTTGAAGTTGATCATATTAAAATAAGCTTAAAATTTAAAGGAATGTTTTTAGAGTCCTGTTTGCAACATGTACATGCATGGTAGATATATTAACTAAATTTCTGATGATTTTTATGGTATCATCTCCAGGTCACAGTTTGTCTTCTACAATCATAATAGTGATTGTAGTTGACATAAAAATTTGAAGTTTGACTATTTGAAGAAAAGGGAACATGCTGTCCTTCCAACAGCTCTTGTTATCTCTTCTTATTATCATTATATAAAACGTAAGCTTTGAAGAACTTTTATTAATAAATTAATTTTATTATGAAATTAATAGACAAAAATGAAAAACAAAATTACACGACCAATGTCTCGACCATTGTCTCAAAACACAAAGACCAAAATATCTAATTTTGTTAGCAATCTATATTTTATACATTTTGTGGCAGTGATTTGAGAATTGAGAAAGCTCTGGGTTATTTGAATTAGCATCAATAAAAAACTGTTTACACATTTCCGCTGAAACAGCTACCAATGGTAAATGTTCAGTACTGTATTTCCATCAAATAACAAAAAGAAATATTTCAATTCAGGCGTTCAAAATCAGGTGATCCAGGAGAGTAAGTAGTTATTTTCAATAACCCTTGTAGAATAAACTCAGTATTTGTACACAAGCTTGTATGCCAGTGTTGTTTTGTTGTTTCTATGACTGGAGTGATAGGACTAGTTAGCCTCTGATTTAGTTATAATATTATATTTACAATGACAAGTGAAATCGACAGTGTTTAGTTTGAACATATTTATTTAAGCTCGATTGCGAAACAAGTTCTTGCAACTTATATTAATCACTTTCAAGTCCGCTTCCTGGAACCAACCAGTACTGGTGTCATATGAAAAAACATGATCGTGACCTGAGTAGAACTTGAACCCATGATATTTGGGTTGAGAGGCAGACACCTTAACCACTAGCCTGCCACTCCCCCTTATGTGGTCAGTATTTGAGGTAATATGTTCTGATTTTCAAGTTTGCTATTACATAAATTTCCAACAACAGTCTATGAATTCTCTTTACAATATATCTAGCGTCTTACTAAAGCTATTTTTTTCTTCATTTGTACCATATATTGTACGTCCCTATGTCCTTACTTGTTGCGAACAACGTGTCTTCTAATAATCTTCTGAACATCCTCATTAAAATTTGATAGTAGATTTTATTGAATAGGTGAATTTTCAAGCATAAAATTTGTAATTTTCTAATTAAGATAGATTTCTTTGAATGGCAGTTACATTTACCAGTGTCCTCATTTTACGATTTTTCAGACCAATAAAAAATTGTAATTTACTATAAATTAAGAGTGACAATTATATTTATATGTAACAGGGCCCTCATTTTACGATTTTTTGGGCCAATAAAAATTTGTTATTTACTAAATTTTATAAGTGACAGTTTTGTGTATGTCTAGGTAGTTCCTTAATTTCAGATTTCTGGGGCTGATATTTGGCCCCAGTCACCTTCCCATTGAATATATACATTTTTCTTTATTTTTGAGAATAGAATACACCTAAAAATGTAAATATTTGAGACCCTTAACCCTTTATTCAAATATCATACTGCAATTTGCTTTTTGTAAAGTAAAATATATGATACTTAACATCAAGAGTAATGATTTTGACAGGAAAAATTCTCATTGTTTCCTCAAAACACCCAAAAATACCCCTGCTCAAGCATCCTGGCCCCAGTTTCGTATAAAGTTACTGGAGCCCTGTGTTTAAAAGATAACTCTTTTAACAATTTGCAAATTCTATCTTTGGAAATTAGGTTGTGTGTATCTCATTTTATGAAGGGGTAATCTAAATTATAAATTGGCACAATCTGTAAAAAATTGACAAAGTTCATCTCCAGATGAGTTCTATAAATTTTATAGGAAAACTTCTAATGCTTTTGCTTTCTGAAAAAAAGTATCCGTTTCATCATATAGAGTATTGGCGACAGTAAGGAAATATATGGTCATTGCCTTGGAGTATAACTTTATTCTAATAGTTCACTTATCCTTGTTCAGGAAAATCTAAGATATTTCTGACTTGTTTCATATAAATCTCTCTTAGGTAATAAATTGTGAAGAGAATTATTTATCATCAATCTGTTTCCATTCTAAGTTACTCGCACAAAATAATCAGTGGAAATTTATCAAACATTGTTCATCATCAAAGTAAATTTACCTTATGTCATACAACAGTCAGTCAATTTTCCTTTCTTACACAAACAGTGTTTATATTTAGGAAATAGATATCAATTTTGAATATGATGTTGTAGAATAGTGCACGGTCGGAGTTCAGATGCACAGGAATATAATAGCAAAGGCTGATATGCCTGAGTAAATGATTAAAAGGCATTTGCTTGATAGATCTTGCATTGTTACACTACAACACAAGAAAAGTTAATATCTATTTCCATTCTAACATGCTAATAAAAAAGAGAATTGATTAAAATATGTTTAACTATATTTGAGTGTAGAAATAATTTCCCTGATGTCATTTGGTTTATAGACATCATATTACATGCATATATACTGTAGTGTAATAATAATGCATTCAACAGCTGTATCTGATTGACAGGGAAATAATGTAAGCATGTTAGAATATATATATATACATTTGTGCACATAAGGCCTTTGATTGTTTAGTAATGAAGTAACTGCAGTCATATTAGAATATTTATTATATACAGTTAGTTTTTATCAGTTACTGTTTTTACCATTGATCTAGAACTTTTGGTAGATTGTAACTCATCAATTTGACTATTTTACTTGTGTACATGTTCCCAGCCTTGTATTTTCCATCTTACCTATGTTGTTGTAACTTTCTAAAAAGTACAATATATCACACCTTGGAGACAATATAAATGAATGGTATGCATGCTTTTAATTGATTTGTAGTATTTTTGTTTGATAGCTTAGATATAGTTTTAATATTTGCTTGGTTTGTTATAAGATCTCCAGTTAAAGGTGCTGCTAGGTAAGAATGTTCTAGGTATAAGGTTAAAACTAAACCTGTTATATTGTTTGATTAACATGTTATTGAAAGGCCAAAATGCCGTATGCTGATTTATATCGTATGAAGATATTTTCATGTATTTATTCTGTGCATTAATCGATGTAACAAATACATTTAGTAAGTTTCAATGGTAAGATGATGGTTTTACTAAATTGCCTGAAAAATTGCATCCTCATGTCAAGGTCAAAGTTACAAAAACAAATCTTGAATTCCACACTCACATAAAATTGTTACTTGATTGAAGCAGTTAAATAGTATTTACAACATAGTAAGTCAATTTCAAGTTGTAGTTATGTTTTTATAATCAAACTTGTAAGTAACCACACCATGTTATTTTTGTTTTTACTTTTTTTGCACACTTTATGCTTTCTTACTACTATTTCTTACTAATTTTGAGTGCATGCGTTTTCTTTACAAACTTCATGATCTGCCTGTTCAGAAATCATTTCCAACGTCTTTGGAATGCTTTTGTTGTTGATATACTTATTTTGATGATACTGTTATTGAAAGAATTAAATGAAGCTTTTCAAATGTGATAAAAGATAAGATGCTGTTGTTATATGACTATATCTGATGCAGTAATGAACTTGTACATAAGCTGTGTCAAAACTAAATTGTAAGCTGAAGCTGACAGGTTTATTGATTGCTTTTATTATATGAAATTTGTTACAGTCTATGGTTACCATTTTACTTTATCTTAACTGGGAAAGGTATATGTATTTTTAATATCTACAGTGAATTAATGATAGTGAATCAGTGGTGCATCAATGTCCGACTAAGAGAATATGTTTCATTTACCTGATTGTCATGTTTCTGTAGCCAGTCAATTGACTAGCATATTGATTGTTTTAAAGAACCATTTAATATGATGCAGTTGTGGGTAATTTATGTAGTCTGTCCTTGTGACTGATCAACTGATTAATCTAATTAATTGTTGTCCTTGGCAGTCGTACATCGTTCTATACATGTTGACCCTGCATTATCTGTAGAACCTCTATAGCTGGTTAACTGGTATATACATGTATGTTGACTATTTCAGGCTTGGTTTTACATAGTACATTTATAGCTGCTTAACTGGTGTATACATGTATGTTGACTATTTCAGGCTTGGTTTTACATAGTACATTTATAGCTGGTTAACTGGTATATACATGTATGTTGACTATTTCAGACTTGGTTTTACATAGTACATTTATAGCTAGTTAACTGGTATATACATGTATGTTGACTATTTCAGACTTGGTTTTACATAGTACATTTATAGCTAGTTAACTGGTATATACATGTATGTTGACTATTTCAGACTTGGTTTTACATAGTACATTTATAGCTAGTTAACTGGTGTATACATGTATGTTGACTATTTCAGGCTTGGTTTTACATAGTACATTTATAGCTGGTTAACTGGTATATACATGTATGTTGACTATTTCAGACTTGGTTTTACATAGTACATTTATAGCTGGTTAACTGGTATATACATGTATGTTGACTATTTCAGACTTGGTTTTACATAGTACATTTATAGCTGGTTAACTGGTATATACATGTATGTTGACTATTTCAGACTTTTGATTATCATAGTACATTTATAGCTGGTTAACTAGTATATATTACCTATTTCAGTCTTTTGATTATCATAGTGCATCTATATCTGGTTAACTGGATGCTGACTATGAATTGGCTAATAAATTCACCTGCTTATCAAGTTAGCAAAGTGTATCTACAGCTAGTTTATTGTAAACTGCATTCTAATTCTGTGGCTGTTTCAGTCACTTTATTGTACATGTATAACTAGTTAACTAATATATATGTTAACTATTTCAGTCATAGACATAGACGTACTGAGACAGAGGAAGATGAAGAACTGATTTCACAAGCCAAGAAGTCTACTGCTGTTGTAACCAGATTTGAGGAAAGCCCTTCATGTAAGAATTAATAGAGGATATTGAATAAGTGTAGATTTAATACTGATTTAATTGAACGAGTAGAATAAAAATCATATTATGCGAGGCTCTGATGATCATAATATTGTTTTCTCCAACAATTCAATAAATTTAGTATTGAATCTACATGAATATAATATTCTATTTATCACATATATAAAAAACGAACGATAAACTGTGTTTATATAAAAATGAGACTATGTCAAAGTGTTATTACACTAGTGTAATATCATTTTCATTAAATGGCTTTATTAAACTCCTGTGCCTCGGTGTATGTGATATCATTTATACAAAAAATAAATTTGACAAAACCATTGCTAATTTCAAAACAACAGTCAACAGTAGAAATGTGAAAATATGAAATTTATTGTTATAAGCATTTGTCACGGGTCATTTTATTTGTTATATTAACTGTTCATTTTGCAGTGCACTGTTCCTCATTCAGTCGGGGGAAAAATATTCTTAATGTCTGCGCATGCGTCGATTATCGTTTGTCTCCGTGGCGTCTGTTCAATACAATAGCAGACGATAACAGCGCACGGCAAAATGAACAATTAACATAACAAATAAAATGACCCGTGACACATTTAACAAATTATGATGCAAGTTTTAATCTGTGGGTCAATTTTTTTGATAATTATTATTGAATAATGTAATATACAGTATATGTCAGTGTAATATATCGTTATTTTCTAAGTATATATATTTGGATATATATATTTCAGACATCAAGGGTGGTGAGATGAGAGATTACCAGGTCAGGGGTCTTAATTGGATGATCAACTTGTATGAAAATGGTATCAATGGTATATTAGCTGATGAAATGGTAAATCATTTTATGTCATACTCAATATCTAAAGGGTATATCTTATGAAATAGTTTCATAAAATTTATCAACAGTAAAAATATAATGATTCCATAACGTTAAGGTCAATATATGAAAGAGTGGAAATGTAGAATGTTTCTGTTATTTAACACACATGGATATTGTACATAAACAGAATAAAATGTTCAAGAACAAAATATCGTTTATCTATTTTAAATAGGGTTTAATCCTTTTAGCAATGATTTCATGTATGTGCCACTTGCTTTAAAGGCAGTTAGCGACCATATTTATTTCGTACAAGTATTTTGGAAGTATTCCTTTCTTGAAATTCAAACAATAATTTTTTTCAGCAGATATATAGCTTTATATACTTTAAAACACTAGTTGTGCATTAGACAGAGATTTACTTTTATAATCAATCTTTCTCTTTCATGAAAATAAGTAGTGTCTATGTTAACAGTTATTTGAATATCTTTAGAAAAGGGGATATTATGTTTTTTGGAAAAAAACATAAAAAATGTTCTACATGTAAAACTTGCAGCATTATACAATACCAGATTCACTGCTAGTACCTGCAGTTGCTCCACTGATGTCCAACATTACAATATCTCATTATTTACTAGATAATGTTCATCTGACTTAACAAAAAATAATAAAATAAATACAAAAGGTTTTTCCTATATAGTAGCCAGATAATCTCTGATTGAACATTTCTTGATAGTATTAGTCATACAAAGTTACTGTACATTTAATAATTTTACAAACTTTTATGTCTGAGAATTGAAAGAAAATTAAATAATTACACGAAAATTATTCACAAATATATATGTGGTACATTTGTATTTCAAATTCAAACACATATTACATAATACACATGTACATATAATATAAGTCATATTTCAGGTGTTGTTAAAGGTAATGCAGTGTAATATTGATATCTTGTATTGCGTCTCATTTCAGGGTTTGGGTAAGACATTACAAACAATCTCGTTGCTAGGCTACATGAAACATTACAGACATATACCAGGTCCTCATCTTGTCATCTGTCCTAAATCTACACTCTCTAACTGGAGTAATGAACACAAGCGCTGGTGCCCCAGTCTACGTACTGTCTGTCTTATAGGATCACAGGAACAAAGGGTACCAACCATTTATATGTTAGAATATATATGATAAAAAATCACTAGTTATGACAAATATAAGTACCTTCTTTAGAATTATTTTTCGCTGCATTAAAATATCATTTGTATTCTGTATAATCTTATCATGCACCATATGGTTAGTGGTTTGTTTATCACAATGTCATATTTTCCCTGAGTTAACTCAATTCCCCAGAATGTATAGGTATTTCTTTATTGTACTCTAAAATGGTATATTAACCTGCCTAAGTAATTAATGTACTGCTTTTTAAAAAAAAAAAATGACTTCTTAAAATAAATTTGTTTTAAAACTTATCAAAGAATGACATAACATTCGTTATTCATTAACATAAACTGTTATTAAACTGAATACAAAAAGCAACTTAATGGTAACAATATTCTTTTATCATTTCATTATTGTTTTATAATTATATTTTAACAAGAAATTTTTTTTTCAGTTACAGAAAAACAGCATATAAATGTGTGTGTATATTTCAATTTTCAGGCCGAAATTATCCGAGATATAATGATGCCTGGGGAATGGGATGTGTGTATAACATCATACGAAATGATAATCAAGGAGAAATCTGTCTTTAAAAAGTTTAACTGGAGATACATGGTCATTGATGAAGCCCATAGAATCAAAAATGAAAAGTCAAAGGTTTGTCTTGATCTACCTAAATGAAAATGTTATATTTCGTTCTTTTCTAACTTGATTATGGAAAAATAAAGTAATTGTATAACTAATTTTGTTTTTGAATTTCTTTCTTACATTTTTAGCTTATTTAAATAAATGGATCAAAGTGTTTCTTTTATAATGCATAGTCAAACTATATACATGTTTGTATATCTTTGTATTCTGTATGTCAGTTAAAGATCCTGTAACTCAATTTTTATGGGTTTATATCAATGATATGATGCTGAAGATTTATCAATATTGTAAGTTCCAAAAGCATTATTTGTAAAGATATTACATTAATGTAAATAAAGGGAGGTAAATAGAAATTTATTTTCTATAAAGTCTAAGCCAAATGTTTCAATAGGAAATGAATGCATATATATTTTAATTGTTATATAAAATGCATTTATATATTTGCAGTACATATTAAACATATTCTTGGATGTTTGAAAATTGTTTTAGATGAATAGTTATATACATATATAAAATTTCATAAAAGTGTGATAACAACGATAATTACAACATGTAGGATCTTTAAGCACAGTATGTAGTTCCATCAGTTAAGACTGTATCCATGGAAAGTTATTCAGATATTTACCTGGAAACCTACTCTGTTGTAATGTTTAGTTTATTATGGTATATTATATATTATATAGCTCATTGTTTGTGGTTTGTTTACAGTTATCTGAGATAGTACGAGAGTTTAAGACAGCTAATAGACTACTACTGACTGGTACTCCACTACAGAATAATCTACATGAGTTGTGGGCCTTGCTTAACTTCCTCCTACCAGATGTGTTCAATTCTGCT
Source organism: Ruditapes philippinarum (assembly GCF_026571515.1). Classification (NCBI taxonomy): domain Eukaryota; kingdom Metazoa; phylum Mollusca; class Bivalvia; order Venerida; family Veneridae; genus Ruditapes; species Ruditapes philippinarum. Next base: position 256,717 of record NW_026851700.1, read on the forward strand.
GATGTTTGTATTTCTTTTATATACAAAATGCTTATTTTACAAAGTGTTACTTTAATATAGTCTACTTTCTATCTAAAGGGAGATTATCACAAATAACCTAGACTTTAAATGAAAATAAATGAAAGAATAAACCTGTAAGAGTTGTCTTTCTTTTCTAAAGCTGTTAAAAGATAATGGTCATGGAAGGGGAAAAAAAATATGCTGACCTTGTGTTAAGTTTAATTTATACTCTGAAATGTGCATTTATGTAACATCTAGGCATTTTAGCATCTTATTTCCTAATCTATAGTCTCAAATAGTACTTGATGTGTGATTTTTTCCCTACTTGTGTTATAATGTTGTTTCAATACTCTAATAATATGATTGTAGGACTTTGATTCCTGGTTTAATGCATCCGAGATGAACAAGGAGCTTGTGGAGAGATTACATGGTGTAAGTATAATTATTTTATATACATGTGTCATACAAACATAGCTCTATATCTTAAAATATATTATTATTGAGATAATTTCATACTGGCTTTGTTGTCTAACAGTATTTGTATTATTGCAGGGAGGAATAGGTTATACATCATACATGTTTATTAATAACAGCAAGAACAAACATGACCTTTATGGCTTAGACTGAGTCAAAGTAGATAACTCGAGTGCAGTTCTACTCAGGTGTCCCTTTTGGGATAGGGCACTTGACGTCTTCCTCCAACAGTAAAACTCCAAATTGGCCATATGACCTACTGTGTTGGTATGACATAAAGCAGCGTAAAACCCAACCAAAAATATAAAAATAATTTTATTTTTGCTATGTTATCATGATAGGTATTGAGACCATTTTTACTGAGACGTTTGAAGTCGGAAGTAGAGAAAAGATTACTACCAAAAAAGGAAACAAAAATCTTTGTTGGTCTTAGTAAAATGCAGAGAGAATGGTAAGAACTATTTTATTCTTTAAGGCTTTAGCTTGTCAAAATTCATGTATTGAAAATGATGTATATTTAAGTCTAGTATTAGTGTATATTAGTGGCAAAGGTCAGTTATTCTCACTACCTGCTGGCGGCAAGAGGTGAATATTTAAATCCTGATACTTTATAATGTTTCCTTTATTTACTTGATAAATGTATCCATTAAAACCTCGGTAAGAATTGTTGAATTGAAAAATAGTGATGCTTGATATCAAAATTTATTTTATTTCCATTTCCAGTTACTGTTCTTGCAGGGTTTTCATTATAAACAGATTGGCGATCCATATAATCAGTTGAAATGTTGTTAAAATTGGTTGTATTTTCAGCCTGCAGATTAAAATATCATCCTTGACCCCTGGCCAAAGTGGATGTTTTCGTTGGCTCATCTGTTGCCTCATATAGAAATGAAAACCCTGTACTTGTTAATCAATTCTTAGATATATTTTTTTCTTATATATGATATATTGATGTCATCAGGTATACAAAGATTTTAATGAAGGATATAGATGTAGTGAATGGTGCTGGTAAATCAGAGAAGGTGAGATTACTCAACATTCTCATGCAGCTGAGGAAATGTTGTAATCATCCCTATCTGTTTGATGGAGCTGAACCAGGTATGTCCTTAAAGTGTATAAAGCTATATATCTGCTACAATAATTATGGTTTGAATTTAAAAAAGATTACTTCCAAAATGCTTGTATGAAATAAATATGGTAGATAATTGCCTTTAAAGCAAATGATGCATGCTAAGCAAATAAAACGCTACTCAATATAGCAAATAATATTTTGTTCCGGAACATTTATCCTGTTTATATACATTATTCATGTGTGTTAAAAAAACAGAGACATTCTATGTTACAACTTTTTTGGGAATCCACCATATAATAATTGAACCAATATTATTTTACTGTTGATAAATTTTACAACAATATTCCATAAGATATAGCTTTATAGCCTTTTAAATAAAATGTTTCTATAGAGGTATATTAATATTACAATACCAATATAGTATGACTAAACATTTCTTTGGTATGTTTGTTTTAATTTTCCTAATATCCAACATTATTATTGGTTCGTCTCGTCACAAAATTTTAGAAAAATCCCTCTTATGTTAATTATGTCACACAATTTGTTGTTCTTACAAACATTTGATTTAATGATAGCTTTAAAGGATTAGTATGTGTGTCATATCTACTGCAAAATTATTTTGTTCAGTCATTTTGAGCTAAAAACATTGGTTTGCAATCCATTTACATTTATTTTGATTGTGATTAAGATTTAAAGATGATTTAATTTTATTTTTGATGAATGTAAGGAAAAACTGGATAAGTTCTAGAAAATGTAGACTTCATATTATACAAGCATTTCTAAGATGTTTACATTATGTAAGGTTATACATATATATTATTTATTTTAGGACCACCATACACTACAGACAAGCATTTAGTTGATAACTGTGGTAAATTGGTTATCTTGGATAAACTTCTCCCAAGACTCCAGTCAGAAGGTATTTTATGAGTTTTATTCAACGGTGAAAGTCCAACGGTTAAGAAAATCTGAGAATTTGAAAATCTGAAATTGAGTTGCATGCTATACAATGTCATCCTTAGGATGACGTTATTTTGCCGTTATGAATGAAGTTTTAATTTCATACACTGTTGTAAGAAAAAAGTAATGTAATGGATGTAATGACATAAATTTCCATTGAAAATTGTTTTATCAAGGTAAAGGATTTCGAAATATAATTGAATATGGTTGAATTTGCAAGAAAAAATATCTGACATTTTTGCGGTTCGAATCGGAATATCCGTCCTTCAGGAACATGGGCAGGTCCCCTTGTGACGGATATTCTGAACGGCAACACGTCAGATATTATTATTAAAGTAATAATATAGTATAATAATTATTTATATATCATCAGGTTCACGAGTTCTTATATTCAGTCAGATGACTAGAGTATTAGATATCCTGGAAGATTATTGTTTCTGGAGGAATTACCAATATTGTCGACTTGATGGATCTACGCCACATTCAGAGAGACAGGTAAAACTTTGATAAGTATAAACTCATAGAAATATCCTATCTACTCTCCAATGACGGTTTCAGTATGTCATTTGTATTATTGAAATTATAATTTATGTAGTACTGCATAAGTGGATATTTCCCTGTGTCGAAAAGTTAGTGATTTTAAAATTCCAGACATTACAGGTTTGGAAATATTAGGGAATCGTGCAAGGGTAAAACTTAATGACATATTGATTGATATTTATGCTAGCGGAAATTCTAGCGATTTTCGTCATTTCGCAAAATTCGCCAATATTTCCACATCGCTAACTTAACCACTTGCACAGTATAATAATTGAAGACAGTCATTTATTAAGTAAATGTTATACAAGATATTGATATAAATCAGACATCTATTTAGTAAATGTTATACAAGATATTGATATAAATCATTTCAAAATAAATCAAGTTTGCTGGCTTAACTTCGGATAGTCCATCTGTTTATAATCAATTGATGCATGGAGCCCTCTGGATCATTCTATGTTTTTATGTCATGTGAAAAAATCTGGAAACAAAGTGATCCCTCGGAAGCATTAATCACAACAAAATTACAAGAGAATTGCAGACTCTGTTTGATTGAATCTGTACATGAGGGATAATGAATACGTGCAACATCCCTCACGCCCCCTAGCACTGGCTTGAGCGGTACTCAATTCTCAACACTTAAAAGTGCTGGAATCAATGATCCCGAAGGACCAGAAAAATATAACAACACTGAAGTGAAGTAAAGTCAGTTTTTTCTGAGAATTTCAGACAAGGTCCTGCGTCCTGTAAACGTTGCCTTTGCCTTGTTGATCTATATTACTGTTTTTCATAGACCCTCATATTTGATATGTTGATGTCTTCTTAAATTGACATATTCATGCAAACCAGGTTTTTGACAATACAAATAATCTCTCTTTCCAGATATCTATAGACGATTACAATGCCCCAGACAGTAAAAAGTTTATATTCATGTTGAGTACACGTGCCGGAGGTCTCGGTATTAACCTTGCTACAGCAGATGTTGTCATTCTTTATGACTCGGACTGGAACCCACAGGTGGATCTACAAGCCCAGGTGAGAGAAAAAAACTTTTCATTGTTTGTATCATGTTTTATCTAATCTCTGTATGTATAGTTCAGGCTCATGATAAATTATAAAGCTTCAGAAAATGTTGATTTACTTCTGTTTTGTTCTGTATGTTCTCATTGATATTTTTATGCTGAAGAAGTGTATTCAAGTCCCAATTTTATACTTAATACGTTATCATTATTTTTGAAAGGGTGTTTATGACAGTTGATTTTGTAACCTTTGTAAGCATATTTGAAGCTGAAAAGTTGATTTTGTAACCTTTTTTAACCATATTTGAAGCTGAAAATGTTGAGTAAAATGTTGATACATTCTGGAGTAACTTTTCATCATGATAACACATTGTTTACTTTAGAATATTATGAAAAAATCAATAAGAAAGGATATAGCTGATCAAAAAGATGTATTTTCTAGTGAATGATAAGATCTCGAAACAATTCATAACATAAAAATTGAATTATGTCAAGGTTATGAAATACCCAATTTGTAATTCGCAGTGATTTCTATATCTGCTTTATAAAGGTATAGATTTACTGAAAAGAATAGTTTGAAATATTAATCAACATTGACAGATTTGAACTGTTGGAATATGTATATGGTATGTAAATATATGTTATGTTAAGGATCAACTGTTCTAGAATATTTCAGATCTATAAATTATGTATATTATGTTTTAGGATCGTGCTCATCGTATAGGACAGAAGAAACAGGTGCGTGTGTTTAGATTTATCACAGAGAACACTGTTGAGGAGAGAATTGTGGAGAAGGCTGAAATGAAATTACGTCTAGATAATATTGTTATACAGCAAGGTAACTAACTATATATCCATAAAATATGATTCTCAGTAGTTGTCTTCACAAAGAGCCATTTTTTACCATCACTAAATGAACAAAAGTAATACATTTCAAATATAATATTTTTACCACAATTTCTCTCTTATGTTATACATAATAATGATATAAATATTTACTGTTTCTCTATACTATTTTGAATTGTTTAGCTACTTATGGAAGAATGTTAGGCCTATCCTGTTCACCAATGCAGTGTTTCTGCCAGAGCGCGTTTTTGCGTTTTTGGCGCACTATTTTCAGCCATGACGCAATGAAATTTAGTTAGTGCGTATTCTTGTGACGCAAGAATTTCACCGTCGCTGATTTCAACACAAGTCAGATATACAGACTATAAACCGTCAATTCAGTATAAAAATGTACGGAATGTTTACCGTGGGCTCCACTATAATTTTAATGAGAAATGAAATTTACCGGGTCCGTGGTCCGGCATTTAGCCAATTTCAAACTAGTTAATAAACGCTTGCATTTATACGTTACTGCATATATTGAAAGCGCCCAGAACAAAATTATTTATTTTGTTGTCGTCATATTCTGCAAACGAATAACTGTCTGCTGGAAAATGCAGTCTGCGTATATGTTAGTGTTCATCTGTGCTGTTCTACAGAAATTAGAAACTTCGAAGGGAGCGATAGCGACAGGAGAATGTTTCTAATTTCTGTAAAACAGCTAAGGATGAACACTAAATATTTAGTGTCAAGCTTTTAATTTGGCCCTTGATTACGTCACTAGGCGGTACTATGAAGCACTATGAAAAAATAGAAGGCGAATATGAACGAATTTCAATATAGTATCGACTTTCTTTCTTCTATGAAAATTAACACACATAATTTTTAAGAAATACAGCGTTATTATTGGATGACAAATAATCCAAAATAGCAGAGATTGACCAATTTCTTCACGAAAAATATACAAAATATTGTAAATAAAACTTATAAAGTGTTACCTGGTTTTTTTTTTACATTTTTGTTAAATTTATTGGCATGACCCTTATGAATTTGAAATGACCCCTAAAATATCATACAGGGGGTCATAAAAGACCCTCAGAAAATCAGAGCTGGCAGAAACACTGCCAATGTGTCAATGTCTGTCTTTGCATTTGTTTTACCTGCAAATACTTTTAATCACAGAAGTTACTTACACATAAGTTTGTCTTAAGGATTATAATTGTTGGTCAACAACTTAGCCCCATTATTTAGTATAAATTTGACTGAATTATTCTCTTTTGCAAAAATTCTTATTTTATTTGGGCATTATATATTGTGCCATCAAATACTTTATAAGAATCCAGTGTGCTGTCTTACTGGCAAATACTGTTTATATCATACAATGGCTTTGTTTCTTGTTTTTTTTATGCAGCATACGTCCAGATGAGCGAAAATATTTCAATAAATCAAACTTGTGAAAAATGTGCAAAGTAGAAAGATTAAAGTAATAATTTACATGTTTTGAGTGATTAATGGTGATTTCTTTCGTTATGTGTAACTATATTTCTACTGCGTTACTAACGCAGTAAGGGCATTTTTTTTTGCATATTTTGACCTCTTTTTGTAATAAACATGGGTTGTAAGTGCCATTGATAATGGGTGAAATGATTCCTTTTGGTTACTATACAATAATATACATTTAATTTCATTTCCAAAATTTTCATGAAAATAAACATTAATCTGGAGGCGTGCTGTTTAAGGAGGACATATAGATTTGCCCTTGTCAATCCATCATACTGTCTGGCCTATGTCTTGATGTTTCAGTCCCGACAGGGACTTCGGATTCTTTCATGTAAGGAAGCTATCCAGCTAGCTTATGGAAGGTCGGTGGTTCTACTCAGGTGCCCGTTCGTGCCTGAAATAATGCACGGAAGGGCATCTGAAGTCTTCCTTCACCAGTAAAGCTGGACGTCGCTAAATGACCTATACTGTGTCAGTGTGACTTAAAACCCAATCAAACAAACTGTCTTGATGTGTTGTACTGTCTAACTGTTGACTGACAAAACAATGGAATGTTAGGGCATCCCTGTCCTATTGAAACATTTTGTGTTAAAATTTGTTGGTTATTTCCTGGCCTATAATCATTTGATTTATTTTTACAGGGCGTCTGGTAGATGCTGCAGCAACAAAGTTAGGTAAAGATGAAGTGTTGAATATGATTAGACATGGAGCTAGTCATGTATTTGCATCTAAAGACAGCGAAATTACTGATGCTAACATTGATGAAATACTTACCAAGGGAGAGAAGAAAGTAAGTACTTAACTGTACAAGACACATATAATTTTTCACTGTGAAACACCCCTGATGAATACATAGTAAGGTGAATGAACTTTGGTATTTTATACACTAGCAAGTTGTATAAATGGTTACTCTTTCTTATTCAATACAACATAATTATTCCAAACTAATACTGTAAAATCATTATTATTCGTGGGGCACGAATTTTCGTGGTTTTCGTGGGTAGGTCAATCCACGAATTTAAGATCCGAGGAACTTTTATCCCAACAAATACTTCTTACCCTGTCTCTGTTCTATATATTACAAACATGCGTCGGCTCTTTTCCGGCCGATATTTCATGAAATGGATGAAAGTACAGACAGATAACCAGGTTAGTGACAAATCAAATCCGTTTGCAATATTTAAGAAACTTAAAAGAAAACTCGATTATATGTCCTCAATTTTACCGTCATAAATGTCGCATATACATACTTGATCGTTGTAGTCTACTAGGACTTGATTGTGTTAACAAGAATACTAGACATAATCGAGTAAATATTGGAACCCAGGCAGTGCAATAATTAGCGCTAATAAAAATTGTCAGTTTGCTCTTATTAATTAAAAAAAGTCTTTGATATTAATGTCGTAAGTACACAAAACTATAAAAAAAATACGATCGCTAAAACAGATTTATTGTTCTTTCTTTTGTTGTTTTTAAATGCTCCAGTTAATATGAATTTTAATCAGTATTTGTGCGAATGCTATTCCGCAAACATTAAAGACGCCACCGACTTTTACAAGATCCACATATACTCGTTTTACTTACCGAGAATAATTTATATGCATGTAAATTTACACAGTCGCTATGACGTTGCGTGTAGTTACTTACTGTCAAATATGTTAAGTGTAAACTTTTAATCTCGCTGGTTAAAACGTGCCAGGTGTCGTATAAATTATGCGATGTTTACATCAGCGAATTACAGGGGCAGTGTGTCCAATGGAGGTGCATATCATGTCGCATAAATGTGTTAATTGCAGTCAATTATCGGCAGTAACTGTGCTGTATTAGAGTTATGCCCAGAGGCAAGGATTAAATGTATTGACAACCGCTGTGTGACAAGTAAAGATATGTACATGTTGTAAGTAAAATTGTTCGGCGATTAAGATTACTTTGCATTAGATTTCTGAATTTTTTTTTACAAGAAAACGAAAATCCACGAATTTAAGAACCCACGAAAATGCCCGTTTTGATAAAACCACGAACTTTCATGCCCACGAATATAAGTGAATTCGCAGTAAACTAATTCAAGATTGTAATCAATATCTTTACAAGAGCTGTTTGTATTTCAATGAAAATGTAAAAGTTTAAAATCACCAAGAGTATGTGTTTTTTCAAGTTAACCTTTTTTAACCAAATAGCTATTGATGTAGATCTTGTTTTAGTAGTTGTTTAGATCTTTGATTGTGTTCAAGGTTTCAGTTCTTTTGCATTTCTTCTGTTGAACCATTAAAGCAACAACCGATATACCTAAAAAATCTTGTATGAGGCAAAATGCTGTTGCATGTAGTATTTCTTTCTTTAAACGCTACATAAATATATTTTTGATTTAGACTGAAGAAATTAAAGGCAAACTGGACAAGCTGGGTGAGGGTAGTTTACAGGGTTTGTCGTTTGATACAACAGAACAACGCGGGTCAGTTTACAAGTTTGAAGGAGAGGACTACAGGGAGAAACAGAAGATTGGTATGAACTGGATCGAACCTCCCAAACGTGAGAGAAAAGCTAACTATGCTGTTGATGCTTACTTCAGAGAGGCCCTTAGAGTCAATGAACCCAAAGCTCCAAAGGTAACATACTCATAGATCATATAAGATCAGACCTGGGGATGATTGCATTGATCAGAAATTGATTTGAATATGATTACTTTCAGATTTTTTTTGTAATTGATTATGATTGATTACTCAGACTTGCCTCTGTAATCAATTAAATTACAATTACTTTAAGAGAATAATTGGTTGATAACTGATTACATTCAATGTATAACCGTAAAAAAAGGTTAAACTGTATCATGTGAAATAAAGGTATCATTTGAATTTAAATAGTTTCCTGTTAAATCTGATAGCAATGAATGTCAATCAAATTGTAATCAGAATTACTGGCTGAATTTAAGCTGTAATTGACTAATAATAACTATTATAATCAATTTTGGGCAAGGTAATCAATTACATGATGATTTGAGGTAATCATGTTATCGATTAAAAATGAATGATTAATGATTACCCCAGGTCTGGATAAGATATCTCATTCTTGAAAGATTGATACTTGTAACAGTTTTATATTGTTAGTGGTTTTTAAGTTGATTAAAGTACAAATGTATTATTATAGCTATTATTAGTTGTGAAGGTTATTGTGAAGAATTATGCGCATTAATCACGGGTTAAATATACATTGCTGCATTTATACATTATCAATATCAGTTACTAGATTATGTGTAAGAAGGAATGCTTTACCTGTATACAACCTCTTGTATATTTATGCTCATGATTTATCTTACAGGCTCCAAGACCTCCTAAACAACCAAATGTTCAAGATTTCCAGTTCTTCCCACCAAGACTGTTTGAAATTTTAGACAAAGAAATTTATTTTTACAGGAAAAGTATAGGCTATCGGGTAATATATATTTTTTGTCATCTTCTATGAATATTATCAAATTTTCTATGTTTTCAACTGATATGTTTGTGCTCTATTGGACATGAACATTTATATTTTTGTTCAAATGATTTTATTATCCCTTCAGATGTTTTCAAAAAAAAATCTATGTCTTTGAAAACTTTTTTGTTTGAAGACAATGTAATTATTAGTATTTATATTATTAATTTTAAACTTTCTGTTCTTATCCTTGATAAGGTTACATTAAAAAAAAAAATTTTCAAACATTTATAGAAGTAGTTGAAATATTTTGGTGAGTTATACATTACTATATCAATGGGGGTATAATAATAGTTTTTTCCAGATTTTATAAAATTTGTGATAAAAAAACTCCCATGTGACATCATATGAAATGGCTGTCAGTTTCCCTGTGAAAAGATATGTCCCATTTAGTTCTAGTTCAGAGTGCAGATTAAATATTTTACCTTCATTGTCTGACATAAAAGAATACAGAGACCAGAATTAACTATCGCATTATATGTAGCATATATTTATACTCTCACTAGTGTCTTAGTTACCTGAATAAAAATTCTAGCTATACTGGAATGACAAATACTGATTTTATATACCTATTTATACGTTGATTAGGTGCCTAAGAATCCAGAATTAGGTCATGATGCTGAAAGGGTAAGACGAGAAGAGCAAGCCAAGATTGATGAAGCTGAGTTACTTACAGACGAGGAAAATGCTGAAAAAGATGATCTTTTAAAACAGGTTAATATCGTGCATTTTAATCTTATTTGTTCCATTTTGTCAGAGTCAGGAATTTCTTTTTGTATCCTTGTCTGGCTGTTAGAAGTAACAGCTAACTATCACATGATATTCTAGGAATTATTGGAATGTACATTTATATAAAAATAATTGTATACAAGAGTAGTATTTATAAAGTAAATGTTAAACAAATGTGATATCACGGACAAAACTAGCTAGTTTAATATGTTAACATGTTGAGATGTTTATCTGACAAACTGCAAGATTATTATACCCCCACCACAAAATGTGGGGGGGGCTATAATGGATTCGCTTTGTCGCGTCGGTCGGTCCGTCGGTCCGTCTCCATTTTAGTGTCCGCTCTATAACTCCTATACCAATTGAAGGATTTTCTTCAAACTTGGCTCAAATGTTCACCTCAACAAGAGGATGTGCAGAACCCATGTTGCCCATGTGTCAGCTCAAGGTCAAGGTCACAATTGAAGGTCAAATATCAAACACAATCAAATATTAGACAGTATGTCGTGTCCGCTCTGTAACTCCTACACTTATTGAAAGATTTAATTCAAACTTGGCTCAAATGTTCACCTTATCAAGGGGATGTGCAGAACCTATGTTGCCCATGTGTCAGCTCAAGGTCAAGGTCACAATTGAAGGTCAAATATCAAACAATCAAATATTAGATAGTATGTCGTGTCCACTCTGTAACTCCTACACTTTTTGAAAGATTTACTTCAAACTTGGCTCAAATGTTCACCTCAACAAGGGGATGTGCAGAACCCATGTTGCCTATGTGTCAGCTGAAGGTCAAGGTCACAATTGAAGACCAAATACCAAACAATCAAATATTACACAATATGTTGTGTCCGCTCTGTAAGTCCTACACTAATTGAAAGATTTTCTTCAAACTTTGCTCAAATGTTCACCTCAACAAGGGGATGTGCAGAACCCATGTTGCCCTTTTGCCGGCCTAAGGTCAAGGTCACACTTGAAGGTCAAAAATTGACTTCATCAAACACAATCAAATATTAGACAGTATGTCGTGTCCGCTCTGTAAGTCCTACAATAATTGAAGGATTTTCTTCAAACTTGGCTCAAAATGTTCACCTCAAAAAGGGGATGTGCAGAACGCCATGTTGCCTATGTGTCAGCTGAAGGTCAAGGTCACAATTGAAGGTCAAATATCAAAACAATCAAATATTAGAACAGTATGTCGTGTCCGCTCTGTAACTCCTACACTTATTGAAAGATTTAATTCAAACTTGGCTCAAATGTTCACCTTATCAAGGGGATGTGCAGAACCTATGTTGCCCATGTGTCAGCTCAAGGTCAAGGTCACAATTGAAGGTCAAATACCAATAATCAAATATTACACAATATGTTGTGTCCGCTCTGTAAGCCCTACACTAATTGAAGGATTTTCTTCAAACTTTGCTCAAATGTTCACCTCAACAAGGGGATGTGCAGAGCCCATGTTGCCCATGTGTCAGCTCAAGGTCAAGGTCACAATTGAAGGTCAAATACTAATAATTAAATATTACACAATATGTTGTGTCCACTCTGTAAGCCCTACACTAATTGAAGGATTTTCTTCAAACTTGGCTCAAATGTTCACCTCAACAAGAGAATGTGCAGAACCCATGTGTCATCTCAAGGTCAAGGTCACAATTGAAGGTCAAATATCAAACAAACAAATATTAGACAGTATGTCGTGTCCGCTCTGTAAGTCCTACACTAATTGAAAAAGATTTTTTCTTCAATCTTGGCTCAAATGTTCACCTCAACAAGGGAATGTGCAGAACCCATGTCACCCTTTTGCCGGCTTAAGGTCAAGGTCACACTTGAAGGTCAAAAATTGACATAGTAAATTTTTTCTTAAATTTTAACATTTATATGAATATTTTCTGAATCTAGAAAAGGTGTTTGCTTGAAACATATAAGAATATATATGAAAGGTCACAAATTAAGGTATGCGGGTCAAGTTTCAGAACTCTGTATTGCATTTTTAACAAAAGTTTATGCCCCTTTTTTTGAGTCTTCAAATTTACATACAATCAAATATTAGGCAATATGTTGTTTCTGCTCTATAAAATCCTACAATAAACGAAGAATTTTCTTCAAACTTTACTCAAATGTTCACCTCAACAAGGTTATGTGCAGAATCCATGTCACCTTTGTGCAGGCTAAAAGTCAAAGTCACACTTGAAGGTCAAAAATTGACTTAGAAAACGTTCTTTAATTTTAACATGTACTTGAATATTTCTGAAACTAGCACAGGTATTTGCTTGAAACTTAAAAGATATATGAGGTGTCACAATTACGATATGCAGGTCAAGTTTCATAACTCTGTATTGCATTTTGACAAAGTTATGCCCCTTTTTAAGTCTTTAAAATTTACATACAATTAATACTTGACAATATGTTTTGTCCGCTCTATAAATTTTTTACTAATGGAAATGGAAGGATTTTCTTCAAACTTTACTCAAATGTTCACCCCAACTGGGCGATGTGCAGAATCCATCTTACCCTTGTGCCAGCTGAAACTCAAGGCCACACTTAAAGGTCAAAAATTGACTTATAAAAAGTTTAATACAGTCGACTCTCGTTATCTCGAAGTCATCGGGACCGTCCAAAAAATATCGAGATAACGAAATGTCGAGATATAACATATTAGGGTTTGAATAAGGCAGAAACTGATTTTTACAAAAGACATGTGCATACCTTATGTCAAAATAAACTATGATATCGCCCCATGTCTTGTTTTCATAGGCCTAGTCAATATTGAACAAAGTAAACATTTAGCGGGATGTTTACCAGCGGAAATACGGGTATCTGTGATAAAAACACATAGTGAGGTTTACTCAGTAATACGCCAATATAGTGAAATCATTGTTTTCAGGGTGGTTGATCCGGATAATCCTCCCGGGTTAGTTATTGGGTCTTTTCTCGAGATTGTTCGACCGCTGATTTGAAATTTGGTGGTGATGTTGTGAAAAATATTGAAACGATAGCGTTTCTATACTTTCACTATTTCATTTACATTTAAAGTCATAATGAATTGATACAGTGTTCGAAATATTTATAAAGAACGTAAAATTCACTCATTTTGGACATAAGTCAATCAACATGCTAAATAGATTAACTTTTATAAAAATAGCTAAACTTGTTACAAAACATATTAATCTTGATGACAAACGCGCTAATTGATCAATTATCGTCTAGTTTTTTTTTTTTCACAACGTTCTGAAGGGAAACAGATGAAAGAAAAAACTTTTTAGTCGAGATAAACAAAGGATAATAGTGTGAAAATAACTGTTTGGGGCTGAAATTTTACATCGAGATACTGAAAATATCGAAAATAAAAATATCGAGATAAACAAATATTTCCAATATAGATAAAGACGGAAGAAAAATCGGGACTTTCAAAATTTTAATCGAGATAACGAAAATATCGAGAAAAGCGATGTCGAGATAACGATAGTTGACTGTATTGGGAAAATGAAAGGTTATTAGTAACTGTTTCGAAACATGATTTGATAATAAATATTTATACTTTTACCTGTACTATTAGTCCTTTTTTTTCACCAGAGACAATTTCTTTTTATGTATTTGCGCCACTTAAGTTATTCCCTTTACACCACCTTTCCAAGTCGTCTTCTGTCAAGGACAATTGGTGGGGGGTATGAAATCGCATTCAGCGATAGTTCTAGTTTCTTAGAATTTTCCTATAACCTTAAGCACTCTAGTGATATATTTATCACTGACTTTGGCTTGTCATATGTAAAACTTTAAACATTGTTGTTTTGTTATGTGTAATAACCTTGGAGGAAATATCATAGCTCCCAAAAACCACTTAAAAATTCGCAAAGGGAGATTTATTGTATTTTGAAAACCATAAAAACACCCATTCCTTTTTTTAAGTCAAAATTTCCACTTAAAAAACCATGCCCCTTTTTGGTAAAAATGATATTTTCGGGGGTTTTTTAGGGAAAGTGGAACAAGGGGGAAAAATTTTAAAAAACCCCAGTTTATAAAAGCCAAGGGAAAAAATAGGGTAGAAAATTGAAAAATTTGATAAAATACCCCGGGAGGGGGAAAGGGAAAAAACCCCAAAATGGGGTTTTGGTAAACCCCTTAAAATTACCCACATTGTTAAAATCCAAAGAAAGGCATTTTAAAGTTCATAAGTAAAATCTAAAAACAATTTTAGGTTAAAAACAAATTTATTTTTATTTTTGATTGTGTTTGGAAAAAGCCTATAAGGTTATTGAAACACTCTGGAATTCGTTCCTGGAACCAACAAGTACAAGGCAATAAATGTAAAGTTTCTTGCTCAAGGAAACAATGGCTTGCCCCAACGAGGGGTCAAGCCAATCCCTTAAATTACTAAGCCCTTAACGTGTTAAACCACTTTTGGTTAGCTTGGAATATCTAATATAGTAGTTGGTCATTTCTAAAATGAAAGGCGTAAAAAGTCCCTTAAAAATCAGTCCAACAACTTTCAATTTTGTGTAATTGTTTATTTTTTTATAAAAAAACTTTTGTCAAGTGTTAAAAATGAAGTGATTTAAGCTATATCAAGGCTCTGCCTAAACTCAGAATTATCTATAATGTATCAATATATGCATAATAGCCCTTCCACTGCTAGTTACAGGGTAAAAAATATGGTGATGGAAATAGTAGATTCTGTCATGATCTTGTTTTAATAACGCAAATTGTTGAACTGTGAATCTTGTTTTGATTTTTTCATTTTTTAAAACTTGCATATATAATTCTGTTAATGTATCATTATGATAAAATATTGTATTCTTAATCAGGTGATTGAATATTCACGTGTATTCTGGGAGAGATGTAATGAATTACAAGACATTGAGAAAATAATGGCACAAATAGAGCGTGGAGAGGCAAAGATTCAGAGACGTATTAGTATCAAGCGTGCCCTAGATGCTAAAATGATGAGATATAAGGCTCCATTCCACCAGCTCCGTATACAGTATGGTACAAACAAGGGCAAAAACTACACCGAGGAGGAAGATCGGTTTCTCATCTGTATGTTACACAAGCTTGGCTTTGACAAGGAGAATGTCTACGATGAGTTACGTACTGCCATCAGACAAGCTCCACAATTCAGATTTGACTGGTTTATCAAATCTAGGACAGCTATGGTACATATTGACTGTGACTTTTTTCCCTATATTTTTAGCTGAATAAAGGCTGTTTCCTCTAGCTCAAAATAAGTATATTTTCCCCTAAAAACTTTTGGCTGGTTCATCAAATCTAGAACAGCTATGGTACATACTAATTGTAATTTATTGTTGATACTTAACAGGAGCAATTTATACACAGTGATTGGTTTTCATACCTCATGATCAGTTCCTCAACCTGTATATAAAATGCCAATCTTTTTCATTGCCTGTTTGTGGTAAGACTGAATTCTTCAAACTGTATATAGAATGCTATCTTAAACGTAGCTTATCTGTAATGTCTCGGGACTAAATTCATAGCAGTAATTGAAAAGGAATGAAACTTCTCTCCCAAGTTTTTTATATTGAATGAACAAATAAAAACAGATTTCTAAATACTAAAACAAATGATGAGGGTAACACTTTTTACTTGTTTGGGGATATATATCATAAAATAATGATAACGGTGTAAGTCTTTTATAACAATAACATGAATATTATTTGTAACATTTATTTTTGTGTCGCCTACGGAGTAGTGGCGACATATAGTGACCACTTCTCCGTGGTCTGTCTGTCCGTCCGTCACAAAACTTGTCCGGACTACTCCTCATAAACTACTGGTGCAATTTCATCCAAACTTTACAGGAATGATCAGTACCAAGTCTAGTTGTGCATATTGTCAGCATTTTCCGGTTCAATGATTTTTGTCAGAGTTATGGCCCTTTAATAATTTTTATTTTTAAAGTTTGTCCGAACTACTTATCTTATACCACTAATGCAATTTCATTGAAACTTTACAGGATTGATCTGTAGCTCAAGTCCTTGCGCATATTGCACGGGTTTTCTGGTAGAATGATTTTTTGGCCGAGTTATGGTCCTTTGTTAAAAAGGTGTTTTTTTTTCTGTGTGTTGCCAGATACACAAAAGCTTGTCCGGACTACTCCTCATAAACTATACTGGTGCAATTTCATCTAAACTTTACAGGAATGATCAGTACCAAGTCTAGTTGTGCATATTGTCAGCATTTTTCCCGGTTCAATGATTTTTTGTCAGAGTTATGGCCCTTTAATAATTTTTTATTTTTAAAGTTTGTCCGGGACTACTTCTTCTTATACCACTAATGCAATTTCAATGAAACTTTACAGGATTGATCTGTAGCTCAAGTCCTTGCGCAAATTGCACGGGTTTTCCGGGTTGAATGATTTTTTGGCTGAGTTATGGCCCTTTGATCAAAAGGTGTTTTTTTTTCTGTGTATTGCCCAGATACACAAAAAGCGTTTGTCCAGAACTTATCTCCTCAAAAAACTACTGGTTTGCAAAAAATTTATTTCAAATTTTTACCGGAATGATTCAGTACCCCAATTTTCTAGTTGTTTGGACTGGTCCGCCCACTAAACCGAATTAGGGATAGGGGCGCGGGGGGGCCCATCTAAAAACTGTAAGCAAACAAAAGAGAAAAAATAGAGTTCATTCCTTTAAAACAAATAAGAGTAAGCGGGGCCATTGGCCCTCCTATTTTAAACAAATAACGAAAATAAACAAAAAGAAATGGGCCCCCCCTTAAATTTCCCATTTCCGGGCCGGACGTCCGTTTTCTGGTCACAAAACTTGTCCAAACATGAAATTGGCCATCATGAGGCGACACATGTGATTACTGATCGCTCTTGTACATATTATATTGACATTTACTAGGAGATACAGAGACGATGTAACACGTTGATTACACTGATAGAGAGAGAGAACATGGAGTTAGAAGAGAGAGAAAAGGCAGAGAGAAGACGTAAAGGCAAGGCTGGAGGTAGTGCACAAAAGGTAAATACTACACTGATTGATTAGTGATACTTGTTTTGAAAGTATTAGTATAATTTTAAGAGTAGTTTTTCGTAGGTTAATTCATTTAACTTCTCATACAAGTAACAGGTTTATTAATAGTTATAGATTGTGTACAGCTACATGGCCCAGTATTTAAAGTTTAAACAGTACTGGACTTACTTTATGAACCCTTTATAGCAAAAAATACGAACATTTATACACTGTCCTATTACATGGTCAATAATCAGATTTAGTCTATATCAGTTTCTAATATTAAACAGTCGTTTCTTTGGTAAAGAATCAGGAAATTTATTCATTATTACATCACCCCTGTGTATTTATATACATGTATACAGCTTTGATGGTTTTTGTGATTGTTAATATGAAAGTAAGAATGTTTATAGAAACATGTAGAAATTAATAAATATTGGCTTAACTATTTTTTCAGGCGGGGCTAAAACGTAAGGGCAGACACCCCTTCAAGGCAAGTGGAGGCCAAGTCGAAGAAAAAAGAAATAAAGTAAAACTTTTAAAATTGGCCAATCTCGAATAGACAAATTAAGGGCTTTACAGGAAAGTCAAAAACCTCGAAATTTTTTGCCCCGGCAAAAAAAAAAAAAAAAAAAAAAAATTTTTTTTTTTTTTCTTTCCTTTGTGAATTGTTTTATTAAAAAAGAGACATGCGGAGTTTTTTTAAATTTTTTTAAATGCAACATATTAGGGTTGAGTAAAATACCCAGAATCTCTTACATAAGACTTCTAATTTGATTTAAAAAAACAACTACAACTGGACAGATTACGGAAGTGAAATTTTTAGAAAAAGTGATCAAAATGTTTAATTAGTAAAAAACATTTAATAATAGTGTTTGTTTACAAAGAATCGTGGGGGAGTTTAAACATGATTTAAATGTTGTAATCTGGTGGACCAATTTTATTATACATGTATAATTTATCGTCTTGTCCATCTGTATGTGAAATTGGTAAATATTCCGTAAAAGTCATTAAAAACATTTTAGAAACCTACAATATTCTTGTTTCTCGTTTTTTTTTTCACACCAGTTTAAGTAATTATATTTGGGTTTGAATGTTTAAAGGCTTTATTAGAAAAAAACCTGGAAATTGGGGAAAAGATTCCTGAAAGAAATGAAATTAAAAAAAAGGTGAACATTGCAAGACTTTTATGAGTTCTGTTCATTTACAGATAAAAGATTGGAGACAAACTCCCCATGCCATACTAAGCACCGGTATTTAATTCGTGTTGGAAATCAAATGATATCCGGGGGGAAGGTTTTAAAAGAAAATACAACAACAGGATGTTCCTATTCTCCAAACCATCGCTGTAAAGGGCATTTTTTAATGATATAAGTGAGAATTGTTTAAACAATTTTGTGCAAGCCTTTGGTGTGCAAATTCGGGTGGACTTTCATTAAAGCCTAGAATAACATAGAGGGAAATGTTTCGAGGGGAAATAGTAGACTTTTTGTTAAATGCCGTTTTTTCATATGAAGTTTTTGTTTTAAAAAAAAAAACGGCGTGTTTGAATTTTTTTTTTTTTCCCTATGGTTTTTTAATGCCCCTGAAAAGGGTGGCAAAAAAAATGCCGCAAAACCCGTCCGTCTTTCTGTCTGTGGGTTTTCCCCAGACTCTCCCACTTTAAATTGTGTCCGGGATCTGTTTAACTTTGTCATGCTCGAAGGGGATTTTTAAAAAATAACTAAAGGCATAAAATGTCAAGGGAAGTGGCTAGCCGGTACGGCTAAGCCAAAAAAGGGGTTCTAAAGCCGTAACGTTGAGTCACGGTACGGACTTAGCCTTGGCCCACAACTGTATTGGCTGCCGTACGGCAACTTTTTCAAAAATTATATGGAATCGAAAAATGGCATTTGGGTTATTTTTTGTGTCTTTAAAACAAAAACGAAATTTTAATCCCAAATCTTTTCCGCATTTTTCCCTAAGTGTGTTCACTTTAATTAAGATGCTCCGTAATTTTGCACAAAAAATGAATACGAGTAAGCGTTGTATAATCTATCTTAATAAAATTGAGTGTCAACGTTAGTAGTAATTCAACTGAGCGAGTCTAGGCCATCCCACCATAAAAAAAAAAAAATTCCAGTTATACCCCTTTTTTTATAACCTACTTTTTTAAAAAGATTTTCTTCTCCAACATCCCTAAAAAAAAAATTTTTTTTATCCCCGGCGGGACTCGAACCCGCACCCCAAAAAAAATAAATCTGTGGTATGACAAATAGGAAATTATATAAAACGAAAATTTAATGATGTAAAATTCACATTGACAAGCCAAGCGTATTGTGTAGTAATGCGTGGATATTTGTGGTTTTACATTGAAAACCGGTTTGTAAAGGGTCCGGTCTTTCATTTCAAATTATCAGTGTGAGAAGACGTTTTTACCTTGCCTCTTGTTAACAGCATTCATTACAACAACACGTTAAATTAACTTCTAAAAAAGGCAAATCAAAGGGCTAAACCATGTAAGTACTGCATTTTATTTAATATTTTGTGTTCTATATTGTTAATGGAGAGAAGTTTTATAGATACAATATAACCAATATTCCTTCGACCTAGAAAGCATGAAATAATCTATAATCGCTATAATCTATATCTATAATCTATGATATTCTTATTTTCAGGGATAAGGAAACATTCAAAATCTTTCAAGAAGACTTCAATGGGTTTGTGACATGGCTAGAGCAGACATTCCCAGAAAATGAAGAACTTTCATAATGTCTCAGGATACAGTGGATTTTAGTTCTTTAGAACGTGAAATATGTGATTTTACAGATAAGGAACAGCAACAAGAACAACAATGGACTTCTACCGAAAAACAATTGATTAATGAGCATAGAATATTCTATCAAAATATGGGGTCGTAGGATTGATACAATTGAATCATACAACCACAGTGACTATTTGTCAATGCTATATTTAGAAACGGTTATGCATAACCGGGACTATTTGTTAATGCTATATTCAGAAACGGTTATGCATAACCGGTGTACTTCCCAGTGACTATTTTTCAATGCTATATTTAGAAACGGTTATGCATAACCGGGTGTATTTAAAGTTTGTATTTCTCAATGCTATATTTAGAAACGGTTATGCATAACCGGGTGAATTTAAAGTTTGTATTTAAATGCGTTTTAAAAGTTTGTGTATGTATTTATATTTTACTCATTGTTAAAAAATAATAAAAAAAAATAATAAAACGTCTGGTTAACTTTTATATTTCGGCGGTGGATCATTTACTATAGTAACTTTATTAAATAAAATTATACATTTCCTTTTTTTTTTTTAACTCGTTCAAAGCCTGTGCTTTTCCCTCTTCAATAAGTTTTTTTCTCTCTGTCTCACTCAATCCTGTTTGTTTTGAACGAATACTATCTTTTAGTTTATTATATTTATCTAATTCATCTAAAATCAATTTAAATTCATTTTCAGATATCTGCCCATCTGTCAAAGCCTTAGAAATTAAGTCTTTTTTTATACTATTTAATTTACTATCAGCAATAGTTTTAATCTCATCATGCTTCTTTTGCTTTTGAATGCAGTCTCCTTCTAATAAAACTTTACACATAACCCCGCTACACCACAAACTGCTGCCACATTTTCTAATGGCAACATAAACGGTACTACGATTCCAATACCACCCATAACCACACTCCCAGAAATGAGAGTTGTATCAACACCATCAGTAATATTAATTCCGCGTTTTATATTTCCTGTATAATGATTTACGAGTATCCCTCTCATTAATTAATTTTTTTTCTATTTCTGATATCTTCTGTAATCTATAATTTTGACCATCTTCTACTGGTAATTCTGGATATAAAGGATCCGAAGCTGTTGGTGGCTTCATTTTTAAAGGGAATTTTTTGAATACAATTTAAAAGAAATCATTCCCAAGAATAATTAAATCTAATGTAACTACCTTTTTCAATAGTAAATAATTGGTCAGTAACCGAGACTGGAAAAATTGCAATTGATGTATTCTTTAAAAACTGTTGCTTTATAACGTCTTCAAACACATCTGCATCCGTTGGTCTTTTTAAAAGTACTTCATGAGTCCTGTCTTCGTTTTCAGATCTGTAATTTTCCTGCCATATCAATAAAAAGTCGCTTTTACCCTTTATTATAAGTTTTATATTAATGTAGTATGTTCCATTCTTTTTTTAGTTGTAAAACCACTCACGGTTTCTAAAGTCACCTATATTCAATTCACGTTCCTCTTCTATATAATCATTATAATTTACAACAGGTGAAGAATGAGTCTTAAAAAACTCAAATAGGTTATGAGTTCTAATATAACGATTATTTTTACCGATTTCGTAAGTAGTAGGTAAAACTTTAACTTCTTGAAGTAGAATCATTCCGCATATGAAATAAAGGAACATGATATATTTTGTTGTTAATAATATCAGAAATCTCCTTTTTTACTACTGAGAGGTCCGAGGTTGTATCAAGTATTATTTTTACCTAAGTCATCAGCTCGTTTATTTTGCACCTTTTCGAGAGCTTCTATTTTACTTTTCAGAATCGTAACTGAATTTTTAACATCCATATCAAGTCTGGTAATTTCTTTCTGCAGATTATCAGTAAGGAAATCTTTCATTTGATTTAATTTAACTTTTAAATTATTAATTTCTCCATCTTGTGCATCGCTTCTTTGTGAAGCAGATTGTTCTAGTTGTGCTTTGAATTCATCAAACTTTTCAGAAAATGTATTAAACAATTCCGTTGAGTCATCTTTTAACGTTTTTATTTCTTCTTTTATTTCTAACTTATACATATTTTGTAGATTTTTCTCAACTTCAGCAAGTTTGTTCTTAAGTTCGTTGTGTTTAATCATGCTATTCTTTATGTTATCAATTCGGTCTGCGATTAAAAGAATGTTTGTCCTCAATGCAACTTTTATTTTTTCCGAACATCCCTCGTACACACGCAAAGAAAGGGCATTATATGCTTAATGGAAAACTTTCCTTTAATTGTATGCAACTAGCATTGTTATATGTTTGATAGAAATTCACTTTAGGAAATAAGTTTAATTTCAACTTTGCTGATGAATGGAAATACGCTCGATACTCGTGAACTGTAGAGTCATCTCCCTTGAACGATATATCAAGATTTTTATCGAATGAACCATCAGAAATAATAACAATTAAGGTCCCGCTGTAACTATGGTCACAACTATGGTCTTATCTTGATATTTGCCCGTGAGCCTATCGTATAAGGTAGTTGCTTCAATTCTCTTTTGGTTGAAAGATATGTATAATTTATTAATGCAGTGTTACGCCATACTTCGTACAAATAGACTAAAATAATATTTACGGTATGCAATTTCGCAAACAAAATGTATGTGTTGGTTTTATTCACTCATGGAGTATAACACTGTTTCAGATTTTAAATTTGTTAAAAAAAATAACCAAAAAAAAACAGACTTAACTCATTGACCCCTAACGCCACGATAATGCGTCGGTTTAAACTTCTCTCATATACCTAACGCCACGATAAAGAGTCAATATCGACTTTACACCTGTCCTGCATGCCACATATATGCGGCTAGATAAGACTTGCCTTACTTCCCGGTCGCCACGTTGTAGCGTCGTAAATCATTGGTTGTTTTCAAGGTATTCCCCAAGAGTATTTAAATATTAGCCAATCAGAAATTGTGTTACATTTTGAATCGAAAAACTGATGATCACGGAGAGAAGAAAAAAAATTTGTAACTTGAATGGTTATAACATTAATTTGAGTTAAAAAATCATGGAAAACGACGAAAACGGCCGTCAGTATTTGAGCTTACATTTTAGACCGATACGAAGGATAATCCATTGGATTCTGATAATGAAATAAGTTTGAATTTGACATTAGAAAGTAGTTTAGAAAATGAAAGTAGGGATTTTGACTGAAGGGGATTATGTCCGTACACCAACTAAAAAATTAAAAATAATTAAATAGTCCTGTGAACTATTTGCATGACTGTAATAAAATGGAGTTTATTACTTTTAACTTGTATATAATTTATTTATTTAAAACAGAGAAAATTTTTAATTTATTATCATTATAAAGAATTAAAAGATATTTGTTTTGAATTCTACCTAAAATGGAAAGAGCGTAAATTTGGGTGTAGGTGTGAAATATTTTGCAAGGATTACAATGATAATGGATTAAATTATAATTATTATATACCATGAATTAAACACTTTAAGTGGAAAAACATTTTATAAAATTCTAAAAAAAAGTTTTGTTTATTAAAGGTTTACAATGAATTAAAACTAATTATTGTTGATATTTAATAATAATAAAAAAATAACTGTTAGTTGCTTCTTTCCTCTTTAATTGTGTGGGTTTATCTGACATCTCATACATTAAAATTATATCATCATGTGGCTAATTCAAATGTCAGCATGTGTGCCAAATTTATTGTTAATTGGATCATAAATGTGTCAATCATAGCCATTCAAGTAAAGTACCCCCAATAAACAGTGAACCAATAAAATTAATCTCAGGGAGACAGTGTAGATAAAATCAATAACATACACAGGGGATGGCTTATCAGTTCTTATCAGGGGGCAATTGGATAATTACTATCAGGGGTCAATGAGTTAAGAAAAGCTGCTCACACAACACTGCAAATATGAAAACTGAAATCTATAGATTATAAAATTTTCCTATTGTAAAGAGGATTTATACCTTACGAAATCACTACATTTACACATAGAGCACCAAATCCCGTTTAATGTTCGTTACATTGAAAACCATACTCCCATAAAACAAAAGATTCAGGCACTGACAAAATAAATGCACATGTCAATACTGTCAGACAATGGTGGATCAAGTTTTCATGGCGCCTTTATATGCCCCTGTGTGTATTAGTAAGCTATTATAATTATTGTATTACAACCGTATAACCGTATAACTAATAGTAGCTAAACTATAGTTAACTATAAATCAGACGGTTTTTAACAAATGAGATATATATATATAAGCTGAACCGTCGAGGCGTTATGTAGCTTCGTGTTATTTGATACGTTTCATTATTGAATTGTCACTTTGAAATGTTATCTTGTATCTTGTTGCCAACAAAGGCAACCAATTACTAGATGAAAAATAGATATATCAGTTGTATTTGAAACTTCGGTATTTCATATAATCTAAGTCTTGCATAATTAAAAACCAGTGCATATTAAACATGGATTCGGAAATAATTGTTACAGACAGTGATTTAGAAGAAACTAAAAAGGATTTTCCTGTGTCTTCCGAAAATATTTCTTCCGATTGCGCTGATGCTGAGGAAGTAACGAAGCCAGCTGTTTTAAATGACGCAGGTAATGCAAATGAAGGCGGGACAGAAAAAGCGGCATGCCAGTGCGATCCATGTTTACTTGACAATACACAAGTGACTGCATGTGCATTCTGTATTGTGTGTGTTGAATATTTGTGTAAGAATTGCTGCAGAGATCATAGAAAACATAAAACAACGAGAGATCATGAACTATTGTTGGAAAATATACCAGATGATCCTAAAATTTTCAAGCACATACGAAGAATGGTATCTTGTCCGATTCACAGTGACATAGACGTTACGCATAAATGTGTCGATCACAATACACATATCTGTTGCTTTTGTCTAGCCGATTCTCATAGAAAATGTGAAAATGTTTGCAGAATTTCGGACGCAATTACATCGTCCGGTAACACAGTATCTCAGATTCTTTTGAAAATCAAGCAACACCAAGTCGATAATCAGCAGATGTCTTCAACAAAAAGTTTAAATGTTCTAGAATTGACGACTGAAAAGAACAATGTCAAAGTTGAAGCCTCCGAAATCGTTAAACAGTGTACATCTGAACTAGTTGCAAAGAAAACCGAACTTGTAAATGAAACAGATCTGATAGGAGAATCTTACCTTAAAGCTTTAAAAGATGACGTGTCCAAATGCAAAGCACTGGAAGACGAATGCAAACTCCTTTGTGAAATTATTGAAACGATAGACCAGTACGGAAATGAGATCGAGAAAGACACAATTTTGATGATTACACAAGAAAAGCTTGATCTGATGGACCAGGAAAAAGATAAACTACGAAAACGTGAACCAATGCACCTGAATTTCATTAAAAATAAAGAATGCTTTGTCGTGAGTGACTTCGGCAAACTGCAAATAAGAAACCTGGCAAATGAAAATGTTTTAGTCAAAGACGAAGATAACAGCTATGTGCTTGAAGAGGTAGCTAAAGGAGAATCATCAACTTGCGCAAATGAGAAAGATAATAATGCTCAACCAGACAGATTCACCGTGAAAATTGGAGATGACTTTTATTCCTGCTCCATTACGGGTTGTGTTATTTTAGACGACGGTATTATTGTTGTTATTGACGAAGAAAACAGAAAGATCAAGGTGTTTGATTCCGACTTCATATTTTTGTCTGGAAATTTGTTGACAGCACCACCAATAGATATTTGTATCACA
Source organism: Ruditapes philippinarum (assembly GCF_026571515.1). Classification (NCBI taxonomy): domain Eukaryota; kingdom Metazoa; phylum Mollusca; class Bivalvia; order Venerida; family Veneridae; genus Ruditapes; species Ruditapes philippinarum. The sequence goes on from NW_026851700.1 coordinate 282,766, forward strand.
GACATAAACACAGCTGCAATTATATACAAGGTCGCAAAACGGATAGACTTTAAGCAGATAAACGTTGGAGTTATTTCACACTACCGTGAACTGCCAACAAAGTTTGAAATTAGCCGTATAACAGCAAGTCCACAATACCAGAAAATAGCTCTATTATATTCTTTGGGCTTCACGTCAAGAAATAATATTCAAATTCGAAATGTTGGAGGAAAAATTATCCACGAAATATCACTTGATAATTCATTTCATTTTGCAAATCGGGAAGAATTCGGTATATGTTATATTGAATGTAACCTAGTGATTATTGGGAGAAGTATAGGCGTTTCACTTCTCGTACCGGCGAAATTCAACACTTATACACTTATTCCGGTGATGGCACTCGGTGACGACATTGATGTAACAAGGCACATTTCAAGCGATGCAAACGGAAATATATATATATGCGCACCAGCCTCAGGATGTGTCTATCATTTTTTAACAGATCGGGAGAAGCCAGTAGTTTTAAAAGCTACAGTGCCACTGTCTGTTGCAAGGGATCACAACAGAAACAGGATTATAGTCGGATGTTTCGGAAGTAATACTGTAGATGTTTTGCAACAGTAGAAATACTAACAAAAACGACATAAGGCTTACTATGGTATTAACTTGTGATGCCTTTATGAGAGTTTAGAAACTTTCGGATGAAAGTGTGTAACAAAAGTGTGAAAGTCAACTAAAACTGATTTTACCCTGTGCATAAGATGGCCAAAAAAGTTTAATTACGAAATATGTTATAAAACGCAACTTGAGTTTTAACTACAATTTATCTGCTGTCTTTCTCCTTTCTAGGGTGAATAAATAAATTCTCTTTGGCATAATAATTCTCCCTTAAATTTATTCAATGCATTTATTCTTATCATATTTCCTTTCCAATTTGAATCTTATCACAACTTAAATGTGGAATTTTCTTGTTAAAGTATTTACAACAAATATCAACGCATTTTTTCATGCTGCTTTTTTATGTGAAAACGTACTAAAGATGATATATTACTGAAATGCAGTATTTTTGTGTCGCCTCTACAGAGTAGTACAGAGTAATGGCGACATACAGGGATTACTTCTCCGTCGTCTGTACGTAGGATCCGCCCGTCACTAAAATTTTCCGGAATACTCCTCAAAAACTTCTGATGCAATTTTATCCAAACTTTATAATAGGTATGATAAGTACCAAGTCTAGTTGTGCATATAATCGGCAACTCCTGTCGAATGATTTTTTGTCAGAGTTATGGCCCTTTAATAATTTTTGTTTTTAAAGTTTGTCCGGACTACTCCTCTTGTATCACTATTGCAATTTCAATTAATCTATACAGGAATGACCAGTAGCTCAATTCGCGCGCGGGTTTTCCGGTTGAATAACTTTTGGATGAGTTATGGCCCTTGAATACAAACGTGTTTTGTTTGTTTCCTCTGCTACTGTAACGCTGTAGATGAAACATGCAGCTGGCTATCATTAGGCGACACATGTGATCACTGATCGCTCTTGTACTTAGTAAATAGTTGTAAATAGTTTTTCATTTCAAGTGAATTTACTTTCTTTTCTTATAGTTTTTCTTATAGTTTTATATTTTAATGGAGTGTGTATTTGCTGTATCTTGTTATTTCCAGTATTTGTTTCACCATGTATATAAAATGAACATTTAGTTAATAAAATGATTTCGTGTGTTTGATTTGTTGTTATACATTGATTTTGATGTATCTGACAATGCAATGTACCCTGAAATTCCAAATTTTCTTATCCAGAGTGTCATTTGTGATCAAAAAAGTGAGGGGTAATAATACGAGATCGTACTGTCGTCATCTCACTGTCCTACTTCATGCTTTCAGTTATCAGCGAAAACACCCTCTGCTACGCCTCGGGTAACAGTATTTTCCTCGGGATGATATTTTTACTGTTACCCACAAACCCATGTGTTATTTATATACTGTCACCATAGTACTGTCGCACTCCACCATCGTACTGCCGTGCTTTTCGATTTTCGTTCTCAGAGAAAACGCGATTGTGCTAATGAAACACTGTAGAACTCCATTAAATACATGTATTTTGTGTAACCTTTTCAGTTTCAATTACTGACTGACACTTCTTCTGAAAAATACCACTATTTTTTTTAAAGAAATTTTGCGTATATAAAAAGAAATAGAACAAATAAAGTTGACGGCGACGGCGTGTCATAAAAAAACTTATAAATGCAACTACCGCATCCATTACTTTTCTATTTTTAGAAAAATGTAACAGTTTTAAACAAAAAATACGTAAAGAAATTAAGCAAAGAGTATTTTTGATTTTCTGACAGAATGTTAGCCTCTTTCAGGGCGTTTCTGCCATCATCGGCAGCTTCGAAAATAACATTTTGGCCTCCAACAGCACGCCTGTTACATTTTGAAAAGAAAAGACAATCTGGATAGATACCTCAGTGATAAATGCTTTTTTTTAAATATAAAACGGAATCCCTTTATCTATATCAAACTTGAAAAAAATATATTTTCAAATCTGTCACTTTTAACCCACTTCTTAACCCACTTATAATATCTTGAAAATTCAAGAAAATAAATCCAGATTTACCTGATAGTCTCTATAATCAATGGACAGTTATAAACTTCATAGCAGTGAAATTTGTACAACATCAATATATACAAGCCAAATTTATACCCTACCTGTGATAATAAGTACATTTTCTATCACTGCAGCAATCTGTCATTACATGCACCGGTAAGACAGTGTGTTGTGCCAATATTGCGCGCTATACACACGAATGTTTCACTTAGCGGAGTACAGAATTTCAGTTACTTGAAAATGAGGCTTTGCAAACAATATAGCTGGATTTGCCTTAACGAATATCACTTACGAACAGGCTATTTCATTATTATATGAGAGATATGGTCAAAAAGACAGAAGTATACAAACTTACATGAAAGCATTACTAGAAGTTCCAGCACCCATGTACACTGTACAAAGTGTTAGAAAATTCTATGATACAACAGAGACATATATCAGGCATTAGCTTCATTGAATCAGAATGAGACTACCTATGGTTCAATACTTACCCCCGTTATCCTTCAAAAACTACCGCCAGAGGTCAAAACAAACATTACACGTGCGCACGGGTTAAAGTCGCGGTCTTTGCATGAATGGATGCAATGTATACCGAATGAAATCAATATTTTAGACGCTGGAAATTTGCTGAATACCCCTCAAGACTTCGTTCCTACAGCAACTTTTCTAAAAAAAAATCTGATTCAAGTAAACCGGAAAGAAATCAAAGCACAGAAGGCGCTGAATTTGTTTGGGTCTCAGAATGTCGGAAAGGTGAAGGTTGTGAGATTATAAACCAATTTGTTTTTGTATAGTGCCACCAATGCTTTCCAGTGTTTTAACTGTAGTAAATTGGCTGAAAGACTTACTGCAACACTGATAGCCAATTCAATGTTTATTTGACTTAAAAAAAGAAAGAAAAATGTGTTGCTTCAACTGGGATTTGAACTCGAGACCTCTTGACTCAAAAGCGAGCGTGCAAACCCCTCGGCCAAGGTGAATTTATATGTTGACGGCCCGAAGAAAACCGTATTATTCTAAATTAGAGTTTATAACTCTTATTATTTCGACGCTAAACACAGATGTAAATAATCATGGAGCTTACTGTAAGCATGTATATCTATAAAGAATGAAACAATATTAGAAATCTTCGACCATTCGGGAACTACTTTGCTTGAAAAATTAATGCGCCTGTCATTTGACAACCTTTACGCATTGATCTCCCCTGAATTTTTCGGCGTTAGTGTACATATAAAGGGAAGTAACCGCTTCAAAAAAGTGGACTACTTTAGGCATCTGCAATTAACAACATTCGGCTCTGAAATTTCGCTACCATTATTTGTTTGGTCTGACGACCCAAACAAATAAAAATACATCCATACCAGGCAATTTACGACAACATAGACAGAGATGCGTGTTTTGTAAGGGAGAGCACTCTTGTATAGACTGTGTAAAATTTAAAGATCGTGACCAGAGAATGAATATAGCGAAGGAAAGAAATCTATGTTTTAATTGTCTGGAAAACCACAAGATTACAGACTGTAAGTCTAAATTCAAATGTAAAATATGCTCACGCAGACATCTTACTAGTACTTGTGGAGTAGAAATAGCTGTCAAATCTGCAGATAAGTATCCTGTTATCAACAATGAGAAAAAAAATCTCCATTTCGGTATTACATTCTGCTCATACTACCACACCAGGCCCCGTGTTATTAAAGACAGCAGTTTCCATGGTAATTTCATGGTGAACCTTTACCGGTTTATTACAGTAAGAGAATAATAACAGTGATTTGAAACTAATTGCAATAGTGGTTTAAATTGAGAGACCTTTACATAATGAAATACTGTAAATGTCATTTACTATCAGAGACAGTTCAGGACTGGTTTGACTGATCAAACTTGCAGTTTAATTATATTCAAAAGATATATATCTGATTTCAAAGTTTAAGTTACAATTTTTCATTTCATTGAATTTCAGTTTGTACAATTATTATTTTATTTAGTATGATTTTGAACAAGCATTGTGGCCAACATATGCATGTATAGAGATATTGCGCCAATATTAGCGTCGTGACGCGCCTTTATATATGTTATTGTATTAACGTCATTATTAGAGTTGACTTCCGGTAATCAATAATAAAAAAGAGGCTATATCTGGGGTTTTTATGCAGGTAAGAAAATTATTTGCATTTTATTGTAATTTGATGTAGAGGGTTCAGTATAAAGTGTTTTTTCTCTTGGTTTAAACCCAAGCAGTTTAATTTTAATTAGAACTCGTTACTTCTTTTTTCAAAATGTAAAATATTCAATTCCCTTTGGAGCCTCATTCATACAACACAATATTTTATATTATGAATAATTTCGGCTTTATCTGTTATCAATACAACGGAATGTACATGTATACATGCTTTTGTTATCTCAGTGCAAACACGGGACTGCAAATAACCCATTAGTGTCACGACTAGATTACATGCTAGACGACTAAATAAAATACATGTATTCACAGTTTATAAACTTTATTATGTTTTAAAGGGATAAAAGAACGTTGCGCGTAAACGAAGAAAAGAAACACACACACATTTCAACACGAACTTGATGTAATGTCTCGGACAACTGGAAACACAGTATTACCCAATGCTGAGAAAACGGATGATGCTACACATCTTTGTGATCCATGTCAATACGACGACACAAAGGAGTCAGCAGTCGGATTCTGTGTAGTTTGTGTAGAATATCTATGTCAAGGGTGTTGCCGTGATCACAAGAAAAGTAAAGTGACTAGAGATCATAAGATTATAAAGGACAATCTGCCTGAAGATGCTACAGTATTTAGATTAGTTAAAGAAATGACGTCTTGTACAGAACATCCGGACATACAAGTATCTCATAAATGTGAAGATCATCGGGTGTATGTGTGTGTCATGTGCATTGCTGGGGCACATAGGAAATGTGATCATGTTACGGAATTACAAAAAGAACGGAGCGGCAGTGAGTCTGACTGGCTGAAAACAACCGGTGTGTTGGAGGAGATTAAAGAGAAATCTGAACGAATTGTCGAAAAACGCAAAGAAAACATGAACGTTTTAGTCGAAGAGCAAAATGATATACATAGAGAAACTTCCTCTCTTCTTCAGCAGCTACAGCAAAACCTGACACTTCTTGAGCAAGATGTTATAATTCGATCCGAGAATCTAACGCATGCGCAGCTCGCTGTTATGAAAAATGATGTGGATATTTGTGAACAGCTGCAGAACCAACGAAAAGTGTTTGAAAAGCTCCTAAATACTGTCAAAGAACATTTCAGCTGTACAGACCTTGATATTGTCACGGTCGATATACAGCAGAAACTTGCAGTTATCAACAACGTTCTTGATGAACAACAACAAAAAGATGACGTGCATTTGAAATTCAAGCCAAATAAATCACTTTTTAAATTGAAAAGTCTCGGACACCTGACATGTTGCCAAAATGATTTAGCAAATGATACACAAATTGCCGGTATCGAAGCCTCAAGCGATGAAATCATTGATTCGCAAACGTGTGTCTCCAAAAAGGGGGACAAAGCCGGAAAGACAAATGGAAAGCCACCGACAAAGGACGCTAATAAAGCGCGAAGAAAGAAAAAGACGAAAAAGATCTTTACAGCAAGATCTCCTGACGATGCAAATGATTGTTGTATTAGTGGAATTATAATATTTCAAGATGGCAGACTCGTGGTGATAGACCAGGTCAATAGAAAAATAAAGGTTTTCAGTTCTGGTGATTTCAAACTAATCTTTGTTCACGCGCTTGAAGCCGAACCAGTTGATTTATGCAAAGTTGGCCCAAAGACATTTTCTTTAGTCTATAAAGACGTGAAACTCATTGAGAGATTTACAATCGATGGGAAAACGGCAAAGCTTGAACGTAGCTGGAAAACCAAATTTTGTAATGTAGCAATTACTAAGGATGAAGAGTTTTATGCAGTTCTATGCAAGGCTGACGGAAGTAATGCAAGCCAAATCTATATACAAATAAGAAGAGACAATGATTGCAAGGTTCTTCTTGAAGCAAACATATTTAAAACTGAAGAAGACGAATTTGAAAATGATTATTTCAGTATTTGCACAATTGGAACTGAGATAATAGTAGCAAATAAATATGTTGGGATTATCATCTACCATAGGACGAATTTTGAAAGTCTTGAGGTCGTGCGAACATTGAATGCTAACAAAGATTGCTCCATTGACCTAAGAGGACTTTATGTTGACAAGGCCGCTAATTTATACGCTTGTTCACCATCATTTAGATGTGTGTATGAAAGCTCTGCTCAAGATTATGGCAGTTTGAAGAAAATTGCCTCTGATATAGAAAAACCACTCGCTGTTGCTGTGAGTCAGAAGAAGGACCGACTCATCGTTGGTTGCCATGGTGACAATTATATTCACATCTTCAATATAAAATAAATAAATGAATATGTGAACTACAGTTGTATGTGAGAAACAAATACTTGAAGTATCGGTGATATAGTTTATTTTCAAACCAAGAAAATCAACAAAGAATGACATATTATTTGAAATTCAGTGAGACCATCTGTCTAAGACAGATGACACATAGCTACATGCTATGGACAGCAAGAATAAAAAAGTCACAATAACTCTATTTTTCTTCAACTTTGTGACATCACTTCCTGAACTGTTTACTTTTTTAATGTATGATGTTTTAGCCGTGATTATCATTGCTAGAGTGATATAAGTCAGGTCAAGTGACACAAGATTGGGATGTAGACATCGCTTTAAAGTAATCCTATTTGCTATGTATTTGAATGTGTATGTTATGAGTGTTATGAGTGTATTATCAATGTATGATAAATTATATCAAGGTATTCGGACTAGATTTTCTTTTTCTTTCCTGGTGTTCCGTGAGTGCATCCACCACATGTAATTGACTGATATCCGTCCTTCATGCGTGCATCGCCCACATGTGATTGTGTGATATCCGTCCTTCATGTGTGCATCACCCATATGTGATTGTGTGATATCCGTCCTTCATGCGTGCATCACCCACATGTAATTGTCTGATATCCGTCCTCCATGCGTGCATCACCCATATGTGAGTGTGTGATATCCGTCCTCCATGCGTGCATCGCCCACATGTGATTGTGTGATATCCGTCCTTCATGCGTGCATCGCCCCATGTGATTGTGTGATATCCGTCCTCCATGCGTGCATCACCCACATGTGATTGTCTAATATCCGTCCTTCATGCGTGCATCGCCCACATGTGGTTTTCTGATATCCGTCCTCCATGCGTGCATCCAACACCTGTGATTGACTGATATCCGTCCATCATGCGTGCATCGCTCACATGTGATTGACTGATATCCGTCCTCCATGCGTGCATCGCACACATGTGATTGTGTGATATCCGTCCTCCATGCGTGCATCCACCACATGTGATTGACTGATATCCGTCCATCATGCGTGCATCCAACACATGTGATTGACTGATATCCGTCCTCCATGCGTGCATCAACCACATGTGATTGTCTTATATCCGTACGTCCTCCATGCGTGCATCCAACACCTGTGATTGACTGATATCCGTCCTTCATGCGTGCATCGCCCACATGTGATTGTCTGATATCCGTCCTCCATGCATGCATCCAACACCTGTGATTGACTCTTGTCTTGTACTATAATTATGAATGGAATCTTGTGAAATAAAGTGTTCAGACATGTGATTGTCTTATATCCGTCCTTCATGCGTACATCGCCCTCATGTGATTGACTGATAAGCGCCATGCGTGCATCGCTCACATGTGATTGACTGATATCTGTCCTTCATGCGTGCATCGCCCTCATGTGATTGACTGATATGCGCCATGCGTGCATCGCCCACATGTGATTGACTGATATGCGTCCATGCGTGCATCGCCCACCTGTGACTTTCTGATATCCGTCCTCCATGCGTGCATCACCCAAATGTGATTGACTGATATCCGTCCTCCAAGCGTGCATCGCAATTTATATGATTAAGTGATAAGCGTCCATGCGTGCATCGCTCACATGTGATTGACTGATAAACGTCCATGCGTGCATCGCACACATGTGATTGTCTTATATCCGTCCTTCATCTGTGCATCACCCCATGTGATTGTCTGATATCCGTCCATGCGTGCATCGCCCACATGTGATTGACTGAAATCCGTCCTCCATGCGTGCATCGCCCCATGTAATTGACTGATATTCGTCCTTCATGCGTGCATCACCCACATGTAATTGTGTGATATCCGTCCCCCATGCGTGCATCCACCACTTGTGATTGTCTGATATCCGTCCTTCATGCGTGCATCCACCACATGTAATTGACTGATATTCGTCCTTCATGCGTGCATCCACCACATGTAATTGACTGATATTCGTCCTTCATGCGTGCATCCACCACATGTAATTGACTGATATCCGTCCCCCATGCGTGCATCCACCACATGTAATTGTCTGATATCCGTCCTTCATGCGTGCATCCACCACATGTAATTGACTGATATCCGTCCCCCATGCCTGCATCCACCACATGTAATTGACTGATATTCGTCCTTCATGCGTGCATCACCCACATGTGATTGTCTGATATCCGTCCTCCATGCGTGCATCGCCCGCATGTAATTGACTGATATCCGTCCTTCATGCGTGCATCCACCACATGTAATTGACTGATATCCGTCCCCCATGCGTGCATTCGCCCACATGTAATTGTCTGATATCCGTCCTCCATGCGTGCATCGCCCACCTGTGACATTCTGATATCCGTCCTCCATGCATCCATCCAACTCCTGTGATTGACTGATATCCGTCCTCCATGCGTGCATCGCCCACATGTGATTGACTGATATCCGTCCTCCATGCGTGCATCGCCCACCTGTGACATTCTGATATCCGTCCTCCATGCATCCATCCAACTCCTGTGATTGACTTATATCCGTCCTCCATGCGTGCATCGCCATTTATGTGATTGAGTGATAAGCGTCAATGCGTGCATCGCTCACATGTGATTGACTGATGAACGTCCATGCGTGCATCGCACACATGTGATTGTCTTATATCCGTTCTCCATGCGTGCAACGCCCACATGTGATTGATTGATAAGCGTCCATGCGTGCATCCAACACCTGTGATTGACTGATATCCGTCCTGCATGCGTGCATCGCCCACATGTGATTGACTGAAAAGCGTCCATGCGTGCATCGCCCACATAGATAGATAGATTTATTTCGGCAAAGGAAGCATATACATAGTTGACAATATAACATAGGATAAAATAATGAGCATTTTTAAATACTATATCACATACGAGTAAAACTATGACATGCTCACCAAAACCAAGGATAACACAAAAAAGGGCAAAAAAGCTCTTATTTCCATTGTGGTCCTTTGTATTGGCGGCATGACATAGAGAGGCAAACCTAAATATAATCATGTTTAAAAAAAACTAATAAATCATAAAAATGTATATCACAGTCAAATCTTGAGTTAATGATACTCCTGTTTACAGCTAGGATTTAAAACACATTACTAAAATTTTAATAAGATAAATAGCAGACAATTTAAAATCCTGAGCCGAAATATGTAAAAACATGTTTAAAAATTTTTTTTTGAATACTGTTCATAAGATGACTTTGATGGCAACCTTAAAATTTTGTAACCTGTTGATCTCCGTTAACTTTACAGGTAAATCATTCCATAATTTAATACCAGAGAAAGCAAAGGATTTAGAACCCTGGCCTTTGACCTTAGGTAGACAATATCCACCCTTTTGACTAAGTCTTGTACTATAATTATGAATGGAATCTTGTGAAATAAAGTGTTCAGACATGTGATTGTCTTATATCCGTCCTTCATGTGTGCATCGCCCCATGTGATTGTCTTATATCCGTCCTTCATGTGTGCATCGCCCCATGTGATTGTCTTATATCCGTCCTTCATGTGTGCATCGCCCCATGTGATTGTCTTATATCCGTCTTTCATGTGTGCATCGCCCCATGTGATTGTCTTATATCCGTCCTTCATGTGTGCATCGCCCCATGTGATTGTCTGATATCCGTCCTTCATGTGTGCATCGCCCCATGTGATTGTCTTATATCCGTCCTTCATGTGTACATCGCCCCATGTGATTGTCTGATATGCGTGCATCGCCCATATGTAATTGTCCGATATCCATGCGTGTGTATTCCACATACGAATATCCGTGCGTGCATCCACCACCTGTAATTGTCTGATATCCTTACGTACATCTTCCTGTTGTTGTCTGATTATTGTGCGTGCGTTTACCACCTGTATTTGTCTGATATCCGTGCGTGCATCTTCCACCTGTTATTGTCTGATATCTGTGAGAGCGTCCACCACCTGTAATTGTCTCATATCCGTGCGTGCATCCACCACCTGTAATTGTCTGATATCCGTGCGTGCATCTACCACCTGAAATTGTCTCATATCCGTGCGTGCATCCACCACCTGTAATTGTCTCATATCCGTGCGTGCATCTACCACCTGTAATTGTCTCATATCCGTGCGTGCATCTTCCACCTGTTATTGTCTGATATCTGTGCGTGCATCTACCACCTGTAATTGTCTGATATCCGTTCGTGCATCTACCACCTGTAATTGTCTGATATCTGTGCGTGCATCAACCACCTGTAATTGTCTGATATCTGTGCGTGCATCTACCACCTGTAATTGTCTGATATCCGTGCGTGCATCCACCACCTGTAATTGTCTCATATCCGTGCGTGCATCTACCACCTGTAATTGTCTCATATCCGTGCGTGCATCTATCACCTGTAATTGTCTCATATCCGTGCGTGCATCCACCACCTGTAATTGTCTGATATCCGTGCGTGAATCCACCACCTGTAATTGTCTCATATCGGTGCGTGCATATTTACCATGTATGTAGGATATAAAGTATCTTTAACAGTTACTATTTGTATTTTTCTTTCCAAATGTTAGTCAGTAGAGCACTTTGTTTGAGCCCAAACACTAGAGAACCATTGGACACCTAGCCTTAGAAGTGGACCTTAAGGTTTTGTAAGGCTATGGGTCAAATGACTCTACTGACCACCCTCATTAAGGAAAAGGCACCTTTTGTTTTTTGTTCGAAGATAGTTTAAGATCGCAGTAAACTCGTTAAGGTTAAAACATAGACGATGTTTTCAATAATAACCTTCAAACTTCATAGGATGATGATCCTCATTGATAATAAGACCTCTCTTGCTTTGAGCTTGTTTGCTCTAACGTTAATGTCACAGTTACCTAGTTGGTGAAATCAGTTTCCCTTCAAACACTAGAGAACCATTTGATCCAAAGCCTGTAAAGAACAAGTCGCATTCAATCGAATCTCCTCGGCTTTTATGCTTCTCAGTAATAAGGCAACACATTGGAACTACTTCAGTCCTGCCATTTTACTTGTTTATGTTTATAATATTTGTTTAATTTCAAAATTTAGTCATTATTAATTGTTTACCATGAACTATATAACATTTAAGTTATTGTTTAAAACTCGTTATAACTACCATCGTAACATGAAAACCGTGGTAACATTGCCATTTTGTCGTTAACACATATTGATATGATAAATTTAAAAAAAAAAATTGTAGTTAAGAAATGTTTTTATGATAAAGTTAAAAACAATTTAATCTTGTCTTCTTGTCTTCAACAAATATTTGTATAACAAAGATAAAAAAAAAGCGTCGATATTTTGTCTTCAGCAAATATTTATATTTATGTGTTGCTATTCGTCATTAGTTTTATCTAATTTATTTTTTGATAAAATTTAAACAACGCAACATTGTATTCATCTAATATTTGTTTAGTAAGTTTAAATTATCGCCATTTTGACTTTAACCAATAAATATTTAAGATAAAGTTGGATACAAATATTTTAGAATATGCACAAAACATTACAGTGCTGGTATCAAAATAGATCAGTTTATGCATAGCAGTGCTGAAATACAAGTATATTAGAATATGCACGAAACATTAATGTTTGAATAAAATATACAATGTATATCAGATGTGCCCATAACTTCAAAGTAGTGAAACACATATATATGTTTATATCAACAACATTTATGGTGGTCCAGAGCATTTCCAGTTAAGGGAATTTATACTGTATTTTTATGGGTATACAACAATTAATAAGTTAAAAGTAATATTTTGCTAATTTTGATATTTTGTTATGAATTTGTTGTTTTTTGTTATGTTCTGACGAATCACTGAAGCGTGACAACGGTGTAATCTGGATAAGGGTGGCTTTTTAGTGTTTTTTTTTGCATGGGAGATACAAGTTGAATGATTTTAAAAGTGAGCCTAAAGTATAAAGATATTGTCAATATCAGTCTCCTCATGCTACTGATAAACCCATGTATGGCGTCTTGTCGGATTCGAACCCACTCTTATAAGAGGGCCAGTATAAGCTCCTGGATGGTGGTTGGCTTAACATGATGAGCTGGATATGTCCGAAACATTCCGCATTAACATAAAATTTATCAAGTTAAACAGATAATTATGTGATACTTAAGTTAACTAGTATAATCAACTGTTGAAATTCATAAGAATATCTGTAGCTATCCATGGTTGTTAGAAATATTCTCTTAAACGACCGCTCCATACGGTGTGTATAAATAAATGATCGACTGTATACCCATTAATTAATTTAATATCTTCCCAAAGTTTTACATTGCCGCAATATAGACCCAATTATGGTATGCTTCAGGTAATTATAGTTGTGCACTTTAATTTATGACATGTTTTCTAATCCTACTCAACATTTTTATTTAACCCTAAATTTATAAAATCAACGATTTCTTATCTCATATCAGTAAATATATTCTCGCACCTTGCTACTGATGAGGGGAAGTAACTGTTGTTGATACAATTCACTTCTCGCAACGGTTACTTCCCCTGATCAGTACAGCACGAGACATTGGATATGACTCGGCTGTTAAATGTTCATTATGAAATTTTACTAGTGTGATATCTTTTAAACATTAACGGCAGTGTGGCGGCATGGCCGAGTGGTTAACGCGTCGGACTAGTAATCTAATGATCGCTAGCCGCATGAGTTCAAACCCTGTCAGGGGCAAGTCGTTGTTTCATTGAGCAAGAAACTTTACACACATTGCTAAGTACTGCATGGTTGGTTCCAGGAACGGGTTCGAAAGTGTGTCTATAAGCTTATAGCTTCCTACACAATCAAACTAAAATAAATTCTGTATAAACCAACGGCAGTAGAAGTCACTTGATGATATAGCAGGAGGCTCCCTTTGATACCGATACATAATTCTGCAATGCTATATTATAGTTCACTACAAGTTCACAACATAAGTACCATATAGCTGTCCATTGGACAGCTAATCGTTATTAGCTGATTAAAATGAATAAATAATCATCACTTAAAAATCGGAAAGGAATACAAAAATATTACTGTTTCATGTGTTTGACCATATATAGGGGGTGTGTTTGGCATTATTGTGTTTATCACCAATGGACTGTCTATAAGCATTGTGACGCAAGCATATATTGAAAGTAAAAGACAAATAGTTGGAGAATATTATCAGACAACTTTAATTAGTAATTTCATTTCCACTTTTTGAATTAAGCGTTAAAAATATTATCTCAATCACTTTGTAGGTATTTATATCGACAAAGATGACTATACATTTTTTAACTTTGAAAATATCGGTTCTCAGTTTCCTTTTACTTATTTTCTATAAAACAGTTTTTTTTCTGATGAATAACTTATGTTACACGGAAGTCTGTTATATATTTCATACTGTGTTACATGAATAGAAAACTCCCATTAGAAGTACTAACTAATTGATCTGGAGAATTCCTTTGATCGCTGTAACCTATACAGGTGATTTTGTACACCAACTATTCCACTCCATTCATCTTAAAGACATTTTACTTTTAGAAACGCTAAAGCGACAATATTCAGAATTCTTTTTACAGTATCGCGCACGAGTAAAATATTGAGCTATGCAGTCAACCGTGACAGCAACATTGACAAGACGCGTGTTAACATTTAACATTTGGACATTTATTGATGATATATAATGACGACAAATTGGTGATAATTTTTATTGAAGGGAAAACTCATAAAGATACAATTTATCAGCTCGTTATCTGTTATTTTCTAATATTGACTTATTGTTCTCACATTTACTAAATGACAGTATGCGCACTTTTCTCGTTAATAGCACAGTAGGTAGGGAAAATGTGAAAGGTTAAATATTGAAAAAAGGAAAATGCATGTCTTATCTAATTTTGCGGGGTATATGTGCGTGAAGGTGATATTTTCAGACAATTTATAAACAACATTTTCAAGCGACAAACTTTCAGAGATTTTGATGAAAGGATTTTTGATGAGAATGTTTTCATATTTGGATACTATAGTTCATGATAAAGTCTGTAACTGAAGTATTTAAACTTATTTTAACTGTTCATCATAACTTATAGAAGATGTTTACGTCAGCCCACATATTAACGTTTCTTGCACGGACAAAGCCGAGATTACATAGCAAAACTTCGCGAGGTAGTTCTCCCTCGGCGAACCCTGTAAAACGCACACAGACGGACAAACAACTTGGTAAAAGGTTACCAGAATTATGTCGGAGAAGTCAACGTCAGACGTGTAATAACAAGAGTGAGGTAATCAAATTTATATTGATCATCTATACATGTTGTAGAATTTATTTTACGTGGAAAAAGTAAATGAGCCGTGTCACGACAAAACCAACATAATGGGTTTGCAACCAGCATGGATCCAGACCAGCCTGCGCATCCGCGCAGTCTGATCAGGATCCATGCTGTTCGCTGTCAGTTTCTCTACTTGTAATAGAATTGGTAAGCAAACAGCATGGATCCTGATCAGACTGCGCGGATGCGCAGGCTGGTCTGGATCCATGCTGGTCGCAAACCCATTATGTTGGTTTTGTCGTAAAAAGTAAATAATAAATGGTAGTAAATATATTAACGTATCACTTTTTCTGTGAGCAAATACAGGATGATAGTTATAATATAAAAGACATGCTCTCTAGATAACCAAACGTCTGCTCGGGAATTAGATTATAGTAATTGTCGAATTTTAAAGATTTAACGCTGGAAACATACAAAATCATAGAATAACACTGGAAATATAAAAAAATCAAAGAATTTTTAAAGATTTAACACTGGAAATAAAAAAAAAATCATAGAAATTTTGAAGATATAACGCTTAGAATATAAAAATAATCATAGACTTTTTAAAAGTTTAACGCTGTAATTTTTTTAATATATCATAGACTTTATGATAAAGAAATTGTATACCCTAATTCTGTTCATGTTGAACATTTCAAACAAGTTGAAAAAATGATAAAATGGTAATCCTGTCAGTTTAATTAAGGAGAGTAAAGGAAACTTTTCTTTACAAAAGAATTCCTCCTTTCTGAAACTTACGAAATAAATGAAATTCTTTCGTCGTATTTGAGTCAGCTTGCCTTTTGAGTTTATATATATATTGTAATGTTTTATTGGTGTGTGACTAATCGAACATTTTGTCAAATACAACAGTACATTCAATATAAGGGCTATGGTTAGAAAAGAACGCCAGTTTTTTTCAAGATACATGTTTATCTTCTTCTTACATATTTAACATTCTTAATATCTGAGATTACAAATGTTACAAATGGTTGTTTGGAAACATGAAACTTCAGTTGAACGCTTTTATTATGACTGTTCGTACTACATTGCGCAACTCTGTACATTGTCAGACGATGATAAACGACGGCGATTCCTCAACCGTCCCGGATAGTTCATAATAATACCAGACCTGACCATGCCTTCCAAACCTTGCATATGCATATTCCAACCACACTACATAGCACAACGCCGCATCGCCTTACCACACGACATTACACGTCACTTCATCAAGCAACAACACACCACATCGCATCGCACATCACTTTACCACACCGCACTATACTCGACACTGCACCGCAATATATCGGACATCACCTCACCACACATCACCGCACCCTACCTCGCGATCCAAAACATTGCACCTTATCACACTTCACGGCACCACACAACATAGAACCTCACTACACCGGACCACATCGCACCTCACTACACCACACTGCAACAAGACCCATCGCATGCACCACATCACGCCTCACCATACTACCATCCAATATCATTAAATACATTAAACTGTCATATATAAGTTCATTTATCAAGCGTTTTCCAGTTTTCTGTTTGATGTATTTTAATTTCGAAATCCTTTCCTGATCTCAACACTTTGGAAACAGTAGACAAAGTGAATGATAAAGTGATCGAAACTTTTCACAAAATTCATTTGATGATTTTATTTAAATCCAAGATAAACGCGTAATTTTAATAAATGTAAGGATGGCATTTGTATGACAACAATAGAAATGTTAGGGTCACAGATTACTCGTGTTTACTTTGATAACACCTTTTTCTATCTATGTATTGTGAATGTACATTCATTTATTCATACAGTTTGCTCTGCAATTGTCTAGTAGTTACCATTCACATCAAGTTTCGAGTGTCTTTCTTATTTCAAAATTGATAATCGTAACAAAATGTTTATTTATTCAATTGTGAAGGACTGTATTTTAACGGCAAAAGTTACTATTCACTTGAATTTATTGCTCATATAAAGTGACGTATAGGAAATAAATAATTTTTTTCGATGACAAAAAAAGACAGTTTTAAAGATTTGTTTGACTACGAAACGTTATATGTTTGTTTGTTTTTGTTGTTTTTCAACAAAAAAACCTGATTTATTGTCATAAATCAACTTGCGATCTTTCAAAGATTTTATAGGCGTGTTTAGCACAAAAAATAATTTACACGGTCTATTTTAGGCTACTTTATTTGTAAAGCGTGAGGGGGTCTCAAAGTCGAGTAGATGCATTTGGAAAAAAAGGAAAACATGCTTTAAAATCTAACTGACTTTTTAGTGCTGTAAAACATTTAATTATGTACATGGTAAAAAGTCAAATACCGAACCATCTAAAATATCAAATGGCATTTGGATGTTGAATGTGATAAAGTTGTTGAAGTTCTAACAATGTATCATGAGTTAGTACTCAACTATAATATTATCTTAAATAATCCGACATTTAAAGTGAGGAAATTTGCCTTCATTATATGAAAATATGTGTGACATTATTCGACTGGTGAAGATGGCAACGACGGGAGGGAACGCAAACAAGGTGCCGCATCCGGTCATTCTTGAAAACCATGGCAACGAATGTTCAGTGGTAAGGGCTTTGCTTCGAGTTTAATTCAATACTATACAGAAATAGAATTATAAGAATTCCGTAATTTATGTGCTTAATAATTATTGTTGTATTAGATATGATAGGCGACAGAATTAATTAACAGTACAAGCTAAAAATTATTAACTATCAGATCAAGTACATGATGATAAATATGACAAGAAAAATACGCCCCAGACCGTATCAGTGAGCAGATTGTTTATAGATGTTTTCTAGTAGGTATTTAGCCCTTTACCTGCTGGTACCGGAAGTTGCTTTCAGTACAGTGTTACGCCTGCACATCCGTGGTATCTGACCAGGTTCTACACTGTTGATTGTGTACTGTGGTTTTAAAATCCATATAATTTCAGAAAGGGAAAATTCACTACACAAGCTACGCGGGTTAAAGGGTTAATATCAGCATGTTTAACAATAAAAACTATCATACCTACTATATACGTACAGACTGCGGGTTGCAAAACAATAGCTTTATCCGTTATTCAACAAAACAAAAAGAAAAAAATAAAGAAACAAAAGAAAACGAACATTCCATAATCGATGATAAGCGTGGTTTTCTTGTGTTTTTTCATTGAAATAAATTTTGAATGAGTGTACACTCTAAAAAACGTGCAATGATATATTTTAACTATTAACGACACGTGGTGAAAGAAACGTGATAATTAAACAAGAAAAAGAAAGAGAAAGAAAACCGAACTTCACATTTAAAAAAAAGTTGAAGCATTAAACACTTGGCGTCTAGATTCTGATTTAACAGCGTATTTCGATGAAATTTGAATATCACAATCATACAGACAAATCACCAATTGAACATTTGATATATGTACCTGAATAAAGTTCCAGTCAGATGGTATTGGTTTACAGAATGGCCAGAGCATTGTTGGCGACATAATTTAATGTTAGTATGTAACTTATAACGCATTTAATTTTGTATAAAACAGCATATTCAATATTACACAAATCTACATTACTTGAAAACCCAAAGTTGCAAGTTTTATAAATTATGTTTTGTGTTCCTTCTAAATTTCTGTAATAACTTGTTAAAATTGCACACGGAGGACATATAAAGTATGTTTATCTAGTATACTTATATGAGCCGCGTCACGACAAAACCAACACAATGCGTTTGCAACCAGCATGGATCCACACCAGCCTGCGCATCCGCGCAGTCTGATCAGGATCCATGCTGTTCGCTTACAAACCCTATTACAAGTAGAGAAACTGATAGCGAACAGCATGGATCCTGATCAGACTACACGGATGCGCAGGCTGGTCTAGATACATGCTGGTCGCAAACGCATTACGTTGGTTTTGTCGTGACGCGGCTCATTTATATTTGATCGATTTGGCCCTGACGTTCTGATGGTAAATCGACACACAAAAACAATGTTTTTGTAACTTTTTAAGAGTAAGTATAGGTTACAGTGTGTCTACAAGAACGATTTTACGATTTTAAATTAATTTAAAATTTGAATTTGAAAACGCACGCTTGTGTCATATAGGCTTTGACGCGAAAAAGAATTACCAAAGATTCCATCAAATATTTCTGTTATATATCGGCATTATATAACATGAACTTAAAAATTGAATTTTTTTAAAAAATGTTAAAAGTGTACAGACTTCCGTCAAAGAACACCAAGTTACAGTTTGGATTAGCTCAGATCTTGCCGTTTCTGCTGGTTCCCAAAAAGTGTTGGCAATGTGTTGTAGACGAATGCTGTCACTCTCCGCTAGCCAGGGTTCGGGTGCCAGTGGTAAGGTAGCGCAGACATAGCCGAAACACACAAAAACATTTGGGAAACTTGTAGATAAATACACCTGTCTATATCAGTCCTTTATACAACTTTTCGCTAGCATTGATATGTATGAGACGTGTAGTCCTAGAAATTAATTATTAGTTATTATTATTAGTCATTTCTATGATTAAAAATATAGTATGCATGACCTTTCCATGGATGGTTTTTGACGATTTTGTTGCTGTCTGTAACACGTGATAGTCATAGCAGAGTTGTTGCTATTATCATTTATTATTGAAAGATGTGGAATTTAACCTTATTCCAAAAGTAACGTAGCAAAACAATTTTGTGACAGTTTAGAACAATATAATAAACCATAAATTTTCAGTAACCATGACATTTCGTTGTGTCTATACACAAGTAGCCATTCGTGGTAGTTTCGAATTTAGGGGCATATCTTATCGTGCGATTTTTCGTTATTAATTATACTAACTTAATTACAAATAACGTGTTAGTGTCTAAATAACGGGATTTAATATATGAATATAAAAATTGTTTCCCTTGTAATTCAATTCTTATCCAAATAACCTTCAGTATAATATAAAATGATACAAGCAACAGTTTTTTTTATTATTTCACAAATCTTTAATGTGTGAAAATTGTGTTGCATTTAGTATACCTTCTTCAGGGTGACACTTTAACCTGAAAGTAAATCTATAATAAATTAAGAATCATAACAATATCATGTAACCAAACTCATAATTAACATTAGGGTACCTTATAATTAACATACAATCGCCTCATTATTTACAATAAGCACCCCTATAAGTAACTTAAGCAGCCTAAAGAATTAACATTTAGTCACATTTAAAGTGACATTTTTCGTTTTACCTAAATGTTGCTAAATATGTGATGTCCAGGGTTGTCATGCAACTGAAATTATTTATCACATCTAATACAACTATAATAAATACGACGTTGTTGAACATAAGGAAGACATGTTTACTAAACACTTGTACGTTAAAACCTTGTGAGGTGATGTTAGGAAACAACGGGAAATAAATTACTCTTGAGCAACTGTATTGATCCATACAGTGTTGATAAATTACCCGTCGATAACCACAAATAGTACATGCTGCCCTCTGTACTTCTTTACGAATTATTTTGTTTTATCCTGCATAAATCTTTTTATTGATGTACTTCTCTAAACAAAATAAAAGTACTTTGGAACGAATAACATTATAAAAGGTACTTCAGAAACATGTGTAAAACAATCAAGATACACGGCTTTAACAACTCAAATAATGCTAAATCACATTCATACAACGCGACTGGGAGAGAAGGAAAGTATTAGTTCAATGTGTGATTTATTTGCAATAATCTTACTAGGATTACAGTAATCTTTGTAGTCTTCTTGAGATTATAGAAACGCTCATAAAGCAAACGTTGCTGTCGTCTGCCATGAACGCCCGTGTCATCATGCCTGGGAGACCCGCAACGATAATCTACTGGTCTTATCATCGGCATGAACGCCGCATCAAACGCTATTGTAGACTCTAATGTTATGAAAGTAATAAATCATATCTGATTAAATATATAGTCTTATACTTAGTTATTATGAAAGGTCATGAAAAAACAGTGTTCTAAAAGTGTTTGTGGTGGTATTAATTGTTGCCGTATCTGCTATATCATATATACATGACGAATCTGGCTTTATAATGACAATGCACAGATTGACACCGGTGATGAAATTTATAAAGTTTTTACCTTTGGAAAAATTAACAAATTCACGGAACATAGGATTCAACGGATAACTCATCGAGAAAAATACATTTTTATGACAATGTTTAGCCGACGACAGTTTCTCAGTGAATCCGACTTGCCGTTAGAGAACAATAAAATGTACCGACGAGAATCAATCACAGATTATATAACAAGTCGACGAGGGTCACTATCTGATCTGGTATTTAGTAACAGCAGATATCTTGCACGAGATTCTCTTGGTGCTCAACTTTCACGGAGATCACGTCATCTCAGTTTGTCCAGCCAGACGTCGGTTATAGCACAAAAACAAAGGTCTTCAAGTTTAGTACCTCTACAGAAATCTCAAATTTTACCACGTGACATTCGCTCAGAATATAACACTAACACTCTGTCAAACTTTGAGAAACGTTTTATGAAAACGAAATCATTGAATAGTTTCAACGGGTCATCTACAAGGGTCGATGACCAGAAGAGAAATTCGAAAGGTCAGATTAACCTAAATAAAAGACGGAAATTATTAAAAAAGATTAAATCCCTACAGACGTTTGACAGCGTTTTAAAAGCCAGACAGAGCAGACGGCGTTTTGACGTAAGTTTTCGTTATGTTTTCACGTTTAAAGAGAGGGTTAGGGTTAGGGTTAGGGCTAGGGCTAACCCTAACCCTAACCCTTCACGTTTAAAGACTTAACCGGCTGATATATTTTTGTTGCAGATTTGTCCTGCTTTAAAGTTGGACAATATTTTGTTAATTTTGATTGTTACAATATGAAACTACAAAATTTGAGCCAGCAATACATTGCCTGGTCAGACTTTACGGGTTGTTCAGGCTGACCTGGCTGTAAAACCTGATCAGACTGTACGAGTGTTTAGGTTGGCCAGACAGTAAAGCTGGTCATACTGCACGGCCATGCTCTATATTTATTGGCAAAAGCTAGCAGTTTATGATCCGATGTACAAAGAAAATGATGAGCGGTTCTAATTCTTCATTATTTCACGTCTCTAATATTAAATTTTAGTTTCGTTTCTAATATTTTTGACATTTTTGACATTTCATTACATTTTGGATATTTCATTACATATCTAATGTGTCATTACGTTTCTAATATTTCATCACATTTAGTTTTCTAATATTTTATTACGTTTAGTTTTCTAATATTTCATTACATTTAACTTTCTAATATTTTATTACGTTTAGTTTTCTAATATTTCATTACATTTAACTTTCTAATATTTTATTACATTTAACTTTCTAATATTTCATTTAATTTAACTTTCTAATATTTTATTACATTTAACTTTCTAATATTTCATTACCTTTTTTATATTTCGTTACGTTTCTTTGTTTTATTACATTTTTTTTATTGAATTTCTAATATTTCATTACATTTTTAATATTTCATTTACGTATATTATTTCATTCCGTTCGTAATATTTTATTATATTTCTAATATTTCATTACATTTATAATTAAAGTACATTACTTTAAAAATAAACAAAAAAACTATTGCATGTAAAATTAGGTGAGTAAATCATACGGAAGCGTCCTGGTGCCAATTCATAATGTTCTATAAAAAAATCTCCTACATAGGAGATAAAAAAAGCCTAATTAGGAGTTTATAACTTCTACGTAGGACTTTATAACTCCTACGTAGAGGAACACTTATAAAGTCCTACGTAGGAGTTATAAACTCCTACGTAGGACTATTAAACTCCTACGTAGGACTTTAAAACTCCTAATTAGGTTTTTTAACATAGGAGTTATAAAGTCTTACGTAGGACTTATATAGTCCTATACGTAGGAGTTATAAACTTCTAATTAGGCTTTTTTAACTCCTACGTAGGAGTTATAAAGTTCTTCGTAGGAGTTTGTAAGTCCTACGTAGGACTTTAAAACTGCTAAATAGGTTTTTATATCTCCTACGTAGGAGTTATAAAGTCCTACGTAGGAGTTTGTAAGTCCTACGTAGGACTTTAAAACTGCTAATAAGGTTTTTATATCTCCTACGTAGGAGTTATAAAGTCCTACGTAGGACTAATAAAGTCCTACGTAGGACTTACAAAGTCCTACGTAGGAGTTATAAACTCCTAATTAGGCTTTTTTATCTCCTACGTAGGAGTTACAAAGTCCTACGTAGGAGTTATCTTTTTTATAGAAGATGTTAAATTGGCACCAGGACGCTTCCGTAAAATCAGGATAACAACAATTAAGATTTTCAAAATTAAATTTTAAGTTTTCCCTTATTACAAAATATGTACTGTATGTCAATTTAGAACAATTGCCTGTGATTTTTACGATTCCTTAAAATTATTACAGCTACAAACATTAATAAAATTTATTATAGTTTTTGGGTTGAAACAAAACAAAGAAAAATACATTATGAAGTTGTAGTTACAAATTTTTTAATTTGGAATAAATAATAATCTGTAAAAAAATGATATTTATTTTAAGTTAAAAAAAAAGCCATAAGTGATATTTGGAAGATCTTACTAACCTCTCTATAATTAAACATCAGTTGTTATCTATGTTATTGATTATTGATCTGTCAATAAGCGATCAAAGTTGATCATTAAGTAAAAGTATCGATTAAGGGATGTTTGATTTAGGGTTAACAGAGTTGTTCGATTAGGAACATATTTATCATCACCGTTAATCAGTAGATAAGAACATTTAAAATAACAACTCTATCAGATTCTTTCACACAAAAAACACTGTTGAAAAATATGTTGTATAATATGATAGATTGTTTAGTCCTCATCAAATCGCTTTGAAAAAATTGTCATGTTTTTCCTTTTAGGCTCATGTCAGTTCTCAAATGGGTTTCAAGTAAATATTGTTGTTGTTGCTGCTGCTGTTGTTGTTGTTGTTTATCAGTTAGGTTTTGAAGCGGAATCTTCAGATTAGACATAACTATAAAACATTGGTGAATTTAATGTTTCCATGTCCGAATTTTTAAACCTTATGAGAAATATCAAAGGATTTTGAAATAAATAGATTTTAAAAAATAAAACAGATGTGTAAATTCTTTCGTCATTTTATAAATAAGAGATTTTTTTGGGGGGGGGGGGGGGAAGGAGGGGAGTGTGCGTATTTCTTGCATATCAGACTGGCGTTTCCGTGAGTTTTACCCATGCCGGAAATTTCATCTGGCATGGGGGTGCCAAATGAGTCGCTTGCCTCGGGACGGATTTTCCGGTCCGAGCCGCAACATATGACAGATATTATTATTCATACCACATTTTACACAATGTGCGTATTTATTTATAGAATTCCATCAGTATGTAATTATCCACTCGCTAGAATATTTTGTCATGGGTTGAACCGCACGTGACACGTGTATTAAGATGCTAATTGATGTTTCTACAAAATCCTATCTGAAAGTCATTTTATTTATGATCGAACACAGGTCGCATGTTATAATGAGATTATTGTGTGCCAATGTGGTAATTGAACAACGATGTTTGTAGAGATAATATTTACTGCCATGATTTATCATACAGTAGTTCACAATTAGTTCACAATTAGTTCACAATATAGAAAGAGAACATACATCATAGTATTGTATTTTACTGAACATCAAAAAAGTATAGAAACAACTTTTTTTAGTAAATATCAAATTCACGATCGCTATGTATAATTAAATAAAACCCACCTACCACAATCGTGTAAGCCAATTTGAAAATTAATTGTTCAAAAGTAGTTATTCGGTACTTCCATTCTTTACGATTTTATCATTTTTATACCTTTTTATGACTTTGACATGTCCTATGTAAATAAATATTTTAGACATTTCTATACATAGCCATAAAATCATATAATTATTTTATTTTCACACCAGATTCAATATCTGACATTGTAAAATGTTTACAATAAAACGATGAATTGATCTGATTTATGCTTAAAGTTGGTCAATGCACACTTCATACAGGGGTGTAGCTTGCTTTATCTACATAGGGCTCACGTATTTAAGCAAATGTAATATTCGCAGATATAAAATGTTTGGTATTTTTCTTTTTCTTTTAAACTAATGTTTGTTTTATAAAAGATAGGACAGTTACTTGAAACAGTCTTAAGTGGAAAAACTTTTTATCCTAAAGTTGGTCACAAGTCCTAGGATTTAGGATTAACTTATGACTCTCCATGAAACGCAGAAAATATAAATGTTACAGGGGTACGTGTTGTAACTCGTGCTAATGTATTTGTTTCATCATTATATGTATTAATATTAGCCAAACGCGACCTGTTTTTTTCGCTTAAAACGACGCAATTTTTGTGTGGCATCAACGGTCGGGGATTTTTAGAAGCGAACACACGTAAAACATGACAGAAATGGAAAATATGTGTCGTATATTTAGTTTCCAAAAAGGGAAATTTTAATAAATCAAAACTGGATTAACTTTTTTCATCGCGTCTTTACAAGTGTAAAGTGGTAAAAACTTAAACAAGCAATTTCTTTTTAAAGTATGGTTATAAATTATTATACGAAATTCATGTGGAATACACCACGTAATATTTTACTCTATTTTGATACTTTTGCTGGCATGTATCCAGTGTTTTATAGTTCCGTTTGCTTTCTGGTTGACCCAGGTCGACATAATATACAATAATAACATAAATTTCAAAAATACTTCATAAGAAGTTATCTACTGTCAAAATACAGCAATGCATACATCTATATAGATGTTTTATACGATATTGTAAATCACTTACTTTGGCTACCTATGTAAATAAGAATATTTCTTAACATGCTCATTTTGATCTGGATAAGACACATTGTGAAAATGATTGATGTGAAATGTTCTAATAATAAAAAGTCGTAAGGAAAAGAAAAAAGTTAAAACATTAGTTATTTAATTCTGTTGCGTTTTAAAGCTTCCATTGTATCATTTTGCATTAGCAAAACGTTCGGTTTGTTGGTATTGTTTTGGGACATATTAGAAATTCAAAGATATAAAACTATGGAAGATTGGGAAGATATACTGTCTTCAAGAAAATGGCCGGACGGGAGTGAAGTTGTGCTAAAAAAGAATCGATTAACAAAACAAAAACATGAAGATGACATAAAACCACGAATAATTGACTCGAGCATCTCGAGTGTTGAGGGTGAGAAAACAAGCACAAATTGTAACACTAGAGGCTCGTGCGCACGTGCCGTGTATGATGATACAAGCGTTAAATATATAAAGAACAGTGACAAAGGAGAGAATAAAAGCCCGCGAATTGAATCATCTTTAAAATCAAACAGTGCACATGTCAGTAAAAGTGTTAGGTCAATAGAAACATTTCTGAGAGATAATAATAGGGAATTATCAAATGTTACCTCCAGGAAAATGTTGCCGGTAATTATAATAATTGAATTGATTAGTACTATAAAAAATGAAATAAAATGTTTTGCCTTACCACTTACAGTAATATTTTACTACTTTTGATTTTCATCTTCGTCACTGAAGGAGCTATCCAAGTTTGTTACACTGTAACTATTCAAAATATATTTTGTTTTATACTGAATAAATCTGAAATACTCTTTTCTGTCGAACTCTGTCGAAAACATAACATATAAGCCTGTTAGTGCATCTGTAATGATGGTTAATCCATACTTTCTAAAACAATAGTTCGGTTACAATACACAGACTGTCTGAGTAAATTATATATGTAATATATCATCTCATTTAATTCTGATAATGATATACGATAAGGATATAAACTATGATTCTAACCAGAGTGATTATGGTCATTATTTTGTTCTTTTTTCTTCGTATTTTTTTGAAGATCATATTATGACTACTGTTTATAGCAAAAGAAATTAAAAAGAACCCAACATTTCAACTTGCATTATACCTAAATATAAAAAAGATAAAAAGCAAGAAAAGCTTTGTGTATGTATTAATGTATAACGTTAGTATTACAATATGTTAGTAATATGTTAGTAATGTAATAGGTTAGTAATGTAATATGTTAGTAATGTAATATGTTAGTAATGTAATATGTTAGTAATGTAATATGTTAGTAATGTAATAGGTTAGTAATGTAATATGTTAGTAATGTAATATGTTAGTAATGTAATATGTTAGTAATGCAATAGGTTAGTAATGCAATATGTTAGTAATGTAATATGTTAGTAATGTAATATGTTAGTAATGTAATATGTTAGTAATGTAATATGTTAGTAATGTAATATGTTAGTAATGTAATATGTTAGTAATGTAATATTTTAGTAATATAAGTAGATACGAGGACGCTTTTAAAATAAAGGGACATGGAAAAAATATTTTTGTATAAACTCAATCACTTCAGTCAGTCTTTAACATGTTATTTTGTTGACACACGGACCCATGTCTGGCTTTACAATAAAAACATTTTTAATTAAAATTTTAAATTAAACATGTAATAATTTATACTAGTTATATTTTCTATATCATACCGTTTACCTGTACATAAATGTTAGCAATTTACGAATTTATTGCGAGTGACTGTCAAATTTCGTTTGATCAAAGTGTACTTAACTATTAGTTTTGCTTTAACTTATGTATCTAACGATTAACTAAATGTCTCTATCTAAAGCTATCATGTGTTAAGGACTCCTGATTTTATTAATTTGTGTTGAAATATAACTGTACTTCGTAAAAGGGAGCATTATGTAAGTTTTTTTTCTCCATGTTTCAGCTTTTTGTTTTCTAAACATTGAGGTATGGAAAAAGATTTACGGCATGTCTGTACATCCTCTATGTAAAACGTGCGTTTTAAACGCTACTGAATATAGCATAATATATATAAATCTCCGACAATCATGTACAGAAATGATGTTTTGTTTATTTTCAGCCATTGGCGAAGTTTCGAAGGGCCGCGAGAATCGTTCTGCTTCTTCTGAAAGCAACAGCAAGCAGCAGGTAAAATTACAATTAATGCAACAATTTATTCACATAAGACAATGAATGACAACAATCTAATGGAAAAAAAGAAAAGAATTTTGAGCAGAAATATCTATTTGTTATTTCATATAACTACTATTCTTAATCAACATATATTCTTACATAATGATTGGATCTTAGTATTACATTCAATTATATTAATTGGACTATACATCTTCTATCGTACAGTTTGATTTTGATGTAAAAAAGGAAACAAATTTTAGCCAATAAACATGTCCTTCTAAGTAAAATCAATTCCAGTTAAAGTAAAACATGTAACATTAGTTTACCATGTCGTGCGTGACATTGTTATCCAGAAATTTACTTGTTGTAGACATGCAAGTCAAGGTCATCAAGATCACAAATCCTGGTCACAACTTGCGGAAGAACAGAGCACAGCAAAACGAACGTACGACCTGTTTGGGATATCATTCGATCCATCCATGTTCAAGGCAAAACGTGAGGTAAAGACGTCATTTACTTACTTCCAATGCTAATTATTATTAACAACATCAATACATGATTTCATAAGATAAATTCTGAATTTTTATAAGAATACATTTACTTTAACCGTTACGGTGAACGTAGTATTTAAAGAATTACTTTGTTTGCTAGTTAATGATGGTGAACCTTGAAGTCGTTTGTTGTACTAACCTAGAATATGTTTTTGAAGTCAGATGGTGATATACTACTCTGTAAATGAATGGTCTATTGTAGTGTTTTGTTTTTTCTTACAATAGAAATAGAATCCTTACTGATCCCGTCCGTCTCGCCATCATATACTCTACCATAAGACTGTTATATGAAATAAACATTTTGAAAGGTTATATGACCCAAATATAAACGGTTATATTGCTCCAACACACTGTTAGTGTAGGGACGATCATATAACCTGCCTATGGTATTTAAAACGTGCATCGTATTTATAATACTGCGCATTTATTTTTACTTTGATTTAATTGAGAATTTAACTGGTTAAATTGCAGTACCGTGTTTTAAACAAACATAATAAGTTGCATTAACAACAGCATTTATGTATATAAATAACAACACACGAGTGGTGTATTTGATATATCCGTTTATTTTATATGATACCAAATTTAACCTTACAGAAGTATTTAAGTAACGAGGCTAAGGTGATAATGTCAATGTATCCAGGCGACAGGTCGGACGAGCAGGTGAAGCTAGCGTTACTTGCCCTCAATCAAACTGTAGAAGCTTTCGGAGAATTCCCAATCAAATTACAAAAGTCACTAGCTAGTGTGGGCTGGTATGAAAAGTGAGTCACAACAAATATCTAATGAGCCGCGCCATGACAAAACCAACATAATGGGTTTGCGACCAGCATGGATCCAAACCAGCCTGCGCATCCGCGCAATCTGATCAGGATCCATGCTGTTCGCTGTCAGTTAATGTTCTTGTTAAAGGGTTTGTAAGCGAACAGCATGGATCCTGACCAGACTTCGTTGATGCTTAGGCTGGTCTGGAGCCATGCTGATCGCAAACCCATTATGTTGGTTTTTGTCATGTCGCAGCTCAAATATAACACAATCATAGTGAAATTGGTAGTTAAATTTGGTTCTTGTCGATGACTGTCAAAGTCTTTTGCAATTAGTAATTATGTAAATTACATTTTAAAATCAGTCTCATATATTATTATTTTGCTTGAAGCCCTACAAATAATGATTGAACAACTTTTTAAAAATATAAAATAACTGAACTCTAAATATCATTTAGATTCATAAAATATGCATTTCTATTTTACAGAATACAAATGCACACATATTCGTTTGTTTTTCTGTATCTAAAAAGTAAAATAAAATAATAGTTTCTCTTATATACCATCCCTTCTAGTATTTATACGACTTATTTTATTACTTTCAGTTTCGAGGCAAAGAGGGTGATCATTCGTCAGGGACATATGGCTGATAATTTTTACTTTATTCTCTCAGGGACAGGTATGTGGTAGAATTTTTTTTTTCTAATTCTGCTTAACTTTTATACAGAATACTAGGTATTATTTTGTATGGTATTTGCTTGCCTTTTTTGATAGGTTTCATCACAAATTGTGTATACCTTGTATGTTGAATGAACATTTATAACTGACATAATTTAAAACTTTTACCTATTAATAATATTGCTAAATTTGTGTAAAAGATTTCCCATATTTTGAAATTGGAACAGTCCATTCGAATTTTAAGTGATGTCAATAATAACAAATTATCAGAAATGTGCTAGCGGCTGGCTTTATACTGGTGACAAATGCTATATAGTTTGGTGTTTAGCGTGTCAAAACATATCAACTTTGTGTTATTTACAGCCGTTGTCACATTGCTAGAAACAAACAGGGATACTGGTGAAGAGGGAGTCAGAACAGTAGCGTTCCTACGGAAAGGTAACAGTTTTGGGGTAAGCACACTATATGACCTTAACTATAACATAATAAAGTGTCTAAAGAGTATATTACAACATGGAGAAATAATAGTGATCCTAATTTACAGACCAAAGGAATAAAGTGAACATATTCTCGACTTTTTATATATAAAAGCAAAACGCATCTGCAACGTCGAATCACAATGTCACCACCTCTCTAAGATTACGTTAGATAATGTGCCTTTGTACATTTCTTCAGGAACTCGCTTTAATGCACGGAGCGAAACGGAGCGCTACAGTCACGTGCCAGACGAATGTTGAACTTCTAGCGGTCAGTAGAGAAGACTTCATTGATATATTCATGCATATAGAGAAAGACAAAGAACCAGATCACATCAGTTTTCTACGTAACATCGACGTATTCCGCGGCTGGCCCGTGGAAAAATTACCTCATAATAATCCTAGAATATGTCTCTTCACTTTTTTCAGGTAACGGTTGTTTCAAAAGGTACACAAAAAATAAATATCTTGTTTCAATTATTTTAGCATCGACATTGTTAGAACTTCAGTTTCTTGACAGTATGCTAACTAGATACAGTATGCATTAAATTTTATGCAATCCTAGTATCCATGTTACTGTGAAATTCAGAAAAATGTCTAACGATGTTTTATTTTTCAGGCGTGGTGTTTTACTTTGTAAGGACAGTAATGCTACCGACTGGATTTACGTCATTAAGACGGGCACCTGTCGAGTCCTGAAGGATCTCTTTGATACCAGACCTAATATACCTGGTCTAGAATATGTGCCATATTCTCTCAAACAATCTTAT